>NC_057807.1:230291382-230635489 GCF_018294505.1 Triticum aestivum
GGCCTCTGTGAGTTCAATCCCCCTTTCTGTCTGTTCCTTCTAGCTAGATCTAAGCTGCAGCTAGGGTTTGATCTACATGCATGGTTGATTAGTGGTCTAATCTATGAACTGATATGGTTGATTACTATGCCACGGTTGCTATTAGTGGTAGGGCTAGATGTTCAAGCATGCGGTAGGCTAGATTAGTAGTACAGTTTGAAGTTGAACCTTGTGCTTGTGTTGATTCGTGCTTAGATCTGTGCTTTGTAGCTATTGGTGGTCCATTTGTAGCATGATGTTTGTTGTAGATGTATGTTTATGCTCATAGATTGTCCGGTATGCTTAGTATGATAGCGATGAACCATATGTGCTTAGTATGATAGTGATGAACCATGTGCTTGCTATGATAGTGATGAACCATGTACACGTATGCTCTGCTTATTATTAATGCATGCTACGATTGTAGGACATGACCACGCAGACACAAGATCTTAGTCAGGCCCTTGTCCTGTCCGACAGCTAGTTTGCTCCATCGTTTGTCGAGGAGTCGCAGCCTATGTCCAAGATGGCACCTGATTCAGAGGTGTTCGCATCTGATTCCCTCTATGTGCCAGTAGTGCTCATTGAGCCAACTCCTGCTGGTGCTACTGCTGCCGCTGCACTCAAGGTAGTAGAAGCAAAGGCAAAGAATGATGGTAGGTTGAACAACATGATGTGGCAGCCGTTCATGTCCACGTTCGTGCTGAACAAGATGTGTGAGCTCATCTCTACTAGAGTTAGGATTGACAAGGGCTTCAAGCAGGTGTTCGAGTTCTGTGGGCACTGCCACCCAGGTGTACAACCACCTGAGGAAGTGGAGAGGTCGATGGATCCAAGTGTCCAAGCTGAGAGACCTTAGCAGCGCCTCATGGGATGAGAACACTGCTCCATAGTTCTGTAGGTAGAGCACTATGCCGACCCATGTCGCGGTTAGCTCACATCCCTCTTCCTTTTCATACTGTCCACCATTGTCTACTCCTAATCGCAACTAACAACACTTGTGTTTCATTCTTAGGACCACCCAAGGGATGCTGAGTTCCTCAACACACCTATCCAGAACTACAGCCAGATGCAGCACATCTTCTCCTTCGGGCTGGCAACAGGGAAGCATGCCATGGGCTCGGTGGAGCCTCTTGGTTCTCCCATGCCAGAGTTCCCCAGGACCCCGGACGTCGAGGTCCTCGATGGCCCTAACAAGCCCTTCGTGAAGCCCTTCGACAAGCAATTTGACCCCTCCCATGATAGGAAGAGGAAGAGAGGAGGCCTAATGGAGGAGGAGATCAATGTCTTTGCAGCATGGCTGAGGCGGTGAAGGAGGTGGCAACAACCATCAGGGAGTGCAAGCCCCTCGACGTCCACCCTGACCTATATGACACTGTCATGACCCAGGGTGGCTTAAGCGACGAGGCTCCCATGGTAGCTCTCAGCCACCTGCTTGACAATAAGGCCCAGTGTGTTTGGTTCGTTGCCATGGCAGACGCTCATAGGGTGCTGTGGCTCAGGAGCTGGCTGGGCAAGCACTACTACTTGAGTAGTGCTGCCTGTGAGCGTGCATGATCCCCGACGGCGATGGCGGTGGCGATGATGACGACTTTGACGATGATAGTGTACATTTTGTGTAGCTAGGGCTAAAAAACAATTTGATGGTCTGTATATTTTGGTGAGGTGGTATATACTAACCCCTCACGCTGATGGTGAACTTGCGGTGGTAGGACGACGCCCTCTTTTGGATGTGGTGGTAGGTTAACACCAAGGTAGTGTTAGGTTGAACTTGCTATGCCGTATGATCATGCATGCTTTACTTCTCTTCAGCTCCGTTGTTGTTTGTGTGCTACTTTGCTTGCTACTTGTGTGCTCCATTGATTTGCTGCTTCAACTCTATGCCGTGTTCATCGGTAAGGCTCTGATACGTCCATTTTGTATCATGTTTTTCTACTGTTATTTATGTTGTTTTATTGTATAATAATGCTTTTTGGAGTAATTCTAATGCCTTTTTCTCTCATAATATGCAAGGTATGCACCAAGGGGGGGAATTCTGGCAGCTGGGAATCTGGACCTGAAAAAAGCTACGTCAAGATACCTATTATGCACAACTCCAAATAGCTGAAACTCCCCGAGGGATTTTTATGGAATATTAAATAAATACAGGAGCAAATAAGTACCATAGGAGGGCCACCAGGTGGGCACATCCCACCTGGGCGCGCCAGGAGGCCCAAGCGCACCCTGGTGGGTGCTGCCCTCCTTGGCCCACCTCCGGTGCCCATCTTCTGGTATAGAAGTCATTTTGACCTAGAAAAAACAAGGAGATGACTTTCGGGACGAGCGCCGCCGCCTCGAGGCGGAACTTGGGCAGGAGCACTTTTGCCCTCCGGGGGAGTGATTCCGCCGGGGGAACTTCCCTCCCGGAGGGGGAAATCATCGTCAGCATCATCACCAACAACTCCCCAATCTTGGGGAGGGCTATCTTCATCAACATCTTCACAGCACCAACTCCTCTCAAATCTTTGTTCATCTCTTGTGTTCAATCTTTGTATCAAAACTCTAGATTGGTGCTTTTGGGTGACTAGTAGTGTTGATTACATCTTGTAGTTGATTATTATATGGTTTATTTGGTGGAAGATTATATGTTCAGATCCATTATGCTATTTAATACCCCTCTGATCTTGAGAATATTTATCATTTGTGGGTAGTTACTTTCGTTCTTGAGGTCATGGGAGAAATCATGTTGTCATGTGAACTTGATATGTGTTCGATATTTTAATGATATGTATGTTGCCATTCTCTTAGTGGTGTCATGTGAACGTCGACTACATGACACTTCACCATATTTGGGCCTAAGGGAATGCATTGTGGAGTAGTTATTAGATGGTGGGTTGTGAGAGTGACAGAAGCTTAAACCCCAGTTTATGCATTATTCCGTAAGGGACCGATTGGATCCAAAAGTTTAATGCTATGGTTAGAATTTATTCTTAATACTTTTCTCGTAGTTGCGGATACTTGCGAGAGGGTTAATCATAAGTAGGAGGTTTGTTCAAGTAAGAAAAACACCTAAGCACCAGTCCACCCACATATCAAATTATCAAAGTACCGAACACGAATTAAGCCAACATGATGAAAGTGACTAGATGAAATTCCCGTGTACCCTCAAGAACATTTTGCTTATCATAAGAAACCGTTTTGGCATGTCCTTTGCCTCAGAAGGATTGGGATACCTTGCTGCACTTTTGTTACTACTATTGTTAGTTGCTCATTACAAATTATCTTGCTATCAAACTACTCCGCTACTCACAATTTTAGCACTTGCAGATATTACCTTGCTGAAAACCGCTTGTCATTTCCTTCTTCTCCTCGTTGGGTTCGACACTCTTACTTATCGAAAAGGCTACAATTGAACCCATATACTTGTGGGTCATCAAGGCTATTTTCTGGCACCGTTTCCGGGGAGTGAAGCGCTCTTGATAAGTGGAAATTGGTAAGGAAACATTATCACTACGTGCTGAAATTTATTGTCACTTGATACTATGGGAAACAATCCTTTGAGGGGTTTGTTCGGGGTATCTTCACCTCGACTGGAACCACAATTAGATTCCCCTCAACCTACTACACCTACTGAAAATATTGAATATGAAATTCCTTCGGGTATGTTAGAACAACTACTAGCTAATCCTTATGCAGGAGATGGAACCGAACATCCTGATATGCACTTGATATATGTGGATGAAATTTCTGGATTATTTAAGCTTGCAGGTTTGCCCGGAGATGAAGCTAAGAAGAAGGTTTTCCCTTTATCTTTGAATAGAAGAGCATTGACATGGTATAGGCTATGCGATGATATCGGATCTTGGAACTGGAACCGTTTGAAATTGGAATTTCATCAGAAATTTTATCTTATGCATCTAGTTCATCGTGATCGGAATTACATATATAATTTTTGGCCCCGTGAAGGAGAAAGTATTGCTCTAGCTTGGGGGAGGTTTAAGTCAATGTTATATTCATGCCCCAATCATGAGCTCTCGAGATAAATTATTATTCATAATTTTTATGCTCTGCTTTCTCGTAATGATCAATGCATGCTCGATACTTCTTGTACCGGTTCTTTTATGAAGAAGACTATTGAATTCCGATGGGATCTTTTAGAAAGAATTAAAGGCAACTCTGAATATTGGGAACTCAACGTAGGTAAAGAGTTAGGTATTGAACCTAAGTTTGATTGTGTTAAATCTTTTATGAATACCTAAACTTTTCAAGTTTAGCACTAAATATGGACTTGACCCTAAGATAGTAGCTTCCTTGTGTGAATCTTTTGCTACTCATGTTGATCTCCCTAAGGAGAAGTGGTTTAAATATCACCCACCAATTAAAGAAGAAATTAAAGAACCGGTAAAAGCTAAGAAGAAACTATCATTTACAATGTTGATCCAGTTGGTCCCACTTCTTATATTGAAAAATCCCCCTTTTCCTGTTAGGATGAAGGAACATGCTAAAGCTTCAACTGTGGTTAAAAAAGTTATGTTAGAACACCCAAACCATCTGAACAAATCAAAGTTAAACATATTGTTGCTATGGTTAAAGATCTCTTAGTTGATAATATTGATGGGCATGTTATTTACTTCTGTGGTGAAGCTTCTAGAATTGTTAAACCTGAAGGAAAAGATAAACATAGACTAGTTGTTGGCATGCATGTTGTCTCAGTTAAGATAGGAGATCACTGTTATCATGGGTTATGTGACCTAGGTGCTAGTGTGAGTGCTATTCCTTTCTCCTTATATCAAGAAGTTAAAGATGAAATAACACCTGCTGAAATAGAAGACATAGATGTTACTATTAGACTTGCTAATAGAGATACTATATCACCAATTGGGATTCTTAGAGATGTTCAAGTCTTATGTGGGAAAATAAAATAGCCTGCTGATTTTCTTGTTCTTAGCACCCCAGAAGATGACTTTTGTCCCATTATTTTTGGTAGACCTTTCTTGAACACCGTCAATGCCAAAATAGATTGTGAGAAACAAACTTTCGGTGTTAGCTTTGGTGATGAATCTCATGAATTTAATTTTTCCAAGTTTAGTAAACAAACTCATAAGAAAGATTTGCCTAGTAAGGATGAAATTATTGGTCTTGCTTCTATTGTTGTGCCTCCTACTTATCCTTTGGAACAATATTTGCTAGACCATGAAAATGATTTGCATATGCGTGAAAGAAATGAAATAGATAGAATCTTTTTTGAACAACAACCTCTGCTTAAACACAATTTGCCTATTGAAACTCTAGGAGGTCCTCCTCCACCTAAAGGTGATCATGTGTTTGAATTAAAACAATTGCCAAACACTCCAAAATATGATTATCTTGACGAAAAGAAGATATATCCTGTTATTATTAGTGCTAACCTTTCAGAACATGAATAAGAAAGATTATTGAAAGTTCTAAGGAAGCACAGGGCTGCTATTGGGTATAATCTTGGTGATCTTAAAGGCATTAGTCCCACTCTATGTCAGCACAAGATTAATATGGAACCTGATGCTAAACCCGTTGTTGATCACCAACATCGGTTAAAATCCGAAAATGAAAGAAGTGGTAAGAACGGAAATATTGAAACTTCTGGAAGCAGGTATAATCTATCCTATAGCTGATAGTAGATGGGTAAGTCTTGTTCATTGTGTCCCTAAGAAAGGACGTATTACTGTTGTTCCTAATGATAAGAATGAGCTTATTCCACGAAGAATTGTCACGGGCTATAGAATGGTAATTGATTATAGAAAATTAAATAAATCTACTAGAAAAGATCATTACCCTCTGCCTTTTATCGATCAAATGTTAGAAAGATTATCCAAGCACACACATTTTTGCTTCCTTGATGGATACTCTGCCTTTTCACAAATACCTGTTTTACAATCTGATCAAGAAAAGACCACTTCTACTTGTCCTTTTGGAACATTTTGTTATAGACGTATGCCTTTCAGTTTATGTAATGCACCTGCTACCTTTCATATGTATGACTGCTATATTCTCTGATTTTTGTGAAAAGATTGTTGAGGTTTTCATGGATGACTTTTCTATTTATGGGAAGTCTTTTGATGATTGTTTAAGCAATGTTGATCGAGTCTTGTAGAGATGTGAACAAACAAATCTCGTCTTGAATTGGGAGAAGTGCCACTTTATGGTTAACAAAGGTATTGTCTTGGGCCATAAAATTCCTGAAAGAGGCATTGAGGTGGACAAAGCCAAGGTTGATGCAATTGAGAAAATGCCATGTCCTAAAGATATCAAAGGTATTCGTAGTTGATGCTGGTTTCTATAGGAGGTTTATCAAAGACTTTTCTAAAATTTCTAGGCCTCTTACTAATCTTTTGCAAAAGGATATTCCCTTTGTGTTTGATGATGATTGTATGGAAACCTTTGAAACACTAAAGAAAGCCTTAATTACTGCACCTGCTGTTCAACCACCTGATTGGAACTTGCCTTTTGAGATTATGTGTGATGCTAGTGATTATGCTGTTGGTGTTGTTCTAGGACAAAGAGTTGATAAGAAACTAAATGTTATTCATCATCCTAGTAAAACTCTAGACAGTGCTCAACGAAACTATGCTACTACTGAAAAAGAATTCTTAGCAGTGGTGTTTGTTTGTGATAAATTCAGATCTTACATTGTTGATTCTAAAGTAATTGTTCACACCGATCATGCTGCTATAAAATATCTTATGGAAAAGAAAGATGCTAAACCTAGACTCATTAGGTGGGTTCTCCTGCTACAAGAATTTGATTTGCATATCACTGATAGGAAAGGAGCAGAGAACCCCTTAGATGATACCTTGTCTAGGCTTGAAAATATTCTTGATGACCCACAAGCAATTAATGATAGCTTCCCTGATGAACAACTAGCTACAATAAATGTTTCTCGTAGTACACCTTGGTATGCTGACTATGCTAATTATATTGTTGCTAAATACATACCACCTAGCTTCACATACCAACAAAACAAAAAATTCTTCTATGATTTAAGACATTACTTTTGGGATGACCACATCTTTATAAAGAAGGAGTAGATGGTATTATTAGATGTTGTGTACCTGAGCATGAACAGGAACACATCCTATGGAAATGTCACTCTGAAGCTTATGGAGGACATCACGCGGGAGACATAACTGCTCATAAGGTATTGCAATCAGGATTTATTGGCCTACTCTCTTCAAGGATGCCTGTAAGTTCGTCTCATTATGTGATGAATGCCAAAGAATAGGTGACATTGGTAAGCGTCAAGAAATGCCTATGAATTATTCGCTTGTTGTTGAACCATTTGATGGTTGGGGATTTGACTTCATGGGACCTTTTCCTTCCTCCAATGGGTATACACATATTTTGGTTGCTGTTGACTGTGTTACTAAGTGGGTAGAAGCTATTCCATCCAGTAGTGCTGATCACAACACCTCTATTAAAATGCTTAAGGAAGTTATTTTCCCAAGGTTTGGAGTCCCTAGATATTTAATGACTGATGGTGGTTCACACTTTATTAATGGTGCTTTCCGTAAAATGCTTGTTATGTATGATGTTAATCATAGAATTGTGTCACCTTATCATTCTCAGTCTAGTGGTCAAGTTGAACTTAGCAATAGAGAAATAAAACTAATCTTACAAAAGACTGTCAATAGGTCCCAGAAGAATTGGTCTAAGAAATTAGATGATGCACTTTGCGCTTATAGAAGGGCTTATAAAAATCCTATGGGTATGTCTCCATATAAAATGGTTTATGGAAAAGCTTGTCATCTGCCTCTTGAGTTAGAACACAAAGAATTTTGGGAAATAAAAGGACTCAATTATGATTTCAAACTTGCTGGGGAAAAGAGGTTATTTGATATTAGCTCATTACATGAATGGAGAACCCAGGGTTATGAAAATGCTAAGTTATTCAAAGAAAAAGTTAAAAGATGGCATGACAAAAGAATCCAAAAGCGTGAGTTCAAAGTAGGAGAATACGTTATTTTGTACAACTCTCGTTTCAGATTCTTTGCAGGAAAACTCCTATCCAAATGGGAAGGACCCTATGTCATCGAGGAGGTCTATCGATCCGGAGCTATCAAAAGAAATAATGCCGAAGGGGCTAACCCGAAGGTTGTCAATGGGCAACGAATAAAACACTATATCTCAGGTACACCCATTAATGTTGAAAGCAATGTTACCCAAACTTTGACACCGAAAGAACACATAAAAGAGTCCTTCCGGAACACTCCAGAATCGTGAAAATAAGGAGGTACGTGATACGGTAAGTAAACGGACTCCGAAAAATCCACAAAAATATTTTTTGTCACTTTTGGAATATTTGGAAAATTAGGAAAATAAGAAACTTCCAGAAAAGTGACCCTGGTGGGCACGATACACCAGGGCGCGCCAGGCATGCCTCGCGCACACAGGTGGGTTGTGCCCACCTCGGGTACTTTCCGGACTCCGTTTTTCTTCTGTTTTGCTTGTTCCCCAAGACAAAAAAACTATATGTACCTCTCGAACCTGTTAACCTCTGTATCACGGAGAAATCTCCTGTTCTCTTTTCTTGTTGTTTTCTGTCAAATCTGTTGTGCTAGACATCATGTCTTCTTCCCCCTTTGATCGTATGGAAGAAGATGCTTGGTTGATGAAGATCAAGCTGAAGAGAGAAGACCCTGTTGGAGCAGTGAAGGAGGATAAGAGCAAGGAGGCCACCGGAGATCAAGTGACGATGGACGAGCAAGCCTTGCCTGCCGATGAGGAAGAGGAAGATATCCTTGAACCCTACTATGCTCATCTTACCCCCATTGAGATTGCAGCCTTCATGATCATTAATATGGTTCGTATACAAAATAAGTATCTCAATCGTGAAAATATTTTGCATATGGAGCACATTGCTTCCCTGCGGAGAGTCATCTGAAGATTGGAGAGCCTCTTGATCCTTAAAGACCGGATTGCATCTACTTCATCACCACCATCTTCTGCATCACCACCAAAAGAAAACTAAGTATTGGGTATGGGCACTCCCCTTGGCTTTCGCCAAGCTTGGGGGAGGTGCCCCGATATCGTATCAATCTCCACTATCTTTTGCCTTTACTTTCTTAGTTCGATCAATGGTTATCTTTTGCTATTAGATGAATAAAAATTTAATTTGATCCTTTCTTTCTGTGAGTTTTCTTAGTGATCAATCCTTGTAATCGTGTGTGAGATATAATAAAGTTTAGTTTGAGTTTTGCCTTCTTTACTTTTCTTGTTTCAATAAAAAGAAAGGAAATAAAAAGAAAAAGATCATATGCTAATCTTATGGTAAGTGATAACATTACACAAGGAAAAGTATAAGTAGAAAATTTTATTGTAGATTGACAAATATAGAATTGGTCAATGATGCAACACATGAAAGAATTAATAAGGGAAGAGAAGATCGACATATAAATATACTAACATGGAAATCTTTTATGATTGTGAGCACCCATCAAAATATTATATGACAAAATTGTTGACATTGGACAAGGAAGACAACTTAATGATTTATGTTTGTTCATATTCACATAGAAGTTATATAGTCATAGATCCTTCAACATGTGGTGCTTGCCCCTATCTTTGCTAGCCGAAAACTTCGCACTAAGTAGAGATACTACCTGTGAATCCAAAGCCCTTAAACCCTATCTTGTTTGAGAGTCCACCATACCTACCTAAGGGTTGAGTAAGATCCTTCAAGTAAGTTGTCATTGGTGAAAAAAGGGCAACAAAAATTGCTTATAAAAATGTGAGATCATTTACTGTAATGGAAAATTGAGCGTTGTACGAACTTGTGATGGTGAAGAATAAAAGCGACAGACTGCATAATAATGGTTGCCATCACAAGGGGCAATATAACGCGGCGTTCTCTTGCACTAAGAGGTTGAGCATACAAACAAAAAGCGCATGGCAACCTCTGCTTCCCTCTGCGAAGGGCCTATCTTTTACTTTCATGTATTTACTTTCATGCAAGAGTCAAAGTTTTTCTCTCTATTCCTTTTATTTTTTCCATTTGGCAAGCATCATGTGGTGAGGAAAGATCTAGGAACATATATCCAGTTAAATATGGGTAGCATCAGTTATTATTGTTGACATCACCCTTGAGGTGAGTGCGTTGGGAGGCGAAACTATAAGCCCCTATCTTCCTATGTGTCCAGTTGAAATGTTTTGCTCATGTGTATGCGGTGAGTATTAGCAATTATAGAAAACTAAATGATGGTTGAGTATGTGGACTTTCCTAAAGGCTCCGATACATGAGCCTTACTGAAAAGATGATGAATTGTAGTTGCAAAGTTGACTGAGAACATAGTTTGTTGGTTTCCAATAGAATTTATGCTTTATACTTCGATGTTGTGATGAATTGTCACTTGTTCATGAGAAGTCTATGATAAAAGTTCTATGATAAAAGTTTTATATTAAAGTTTGTTGTTGTTATAATAAGTCACATGATGTTGTTATGTCCGTATTTTGGTTTTTATCAACACCTCTCTCTCTAAGCATGTGGACATGTTTTTCGATTTCTGTTTTCGCTTGAGGACAAGCGAGGTCTAAGCTTGGGGGAGTTGACATGTCCATTTTGCATCATGTTTTCCTACTGTTATTTATGTTTTTATTCTATAATAATACCTTTTGGAGTAATTCTAATGACTTTTCTCATGCAAGGTATGCACCAAGGGGGAGAATTCTAGCAGTTGGGAATCTGGACCTGAAAAAGCTACATCAAGCTACCTATTCTACTCAACTCCAAATGAGCTGAAACTCCCCGACGAAGTTTTATGGAATATTCAATAAATATTGGAGAAAATAAGTACCAGAGGAGGGCCACCAAGTGGGCACAGCCCACCTGGGCGCGTCAGGAGGCACAGGCGCGCCCTGGTGGGTGCTGCCCTCCTCGGCCCACCTCCGATGCCCATCTTCTGGTACATGAGTCATTTTGACCTAGAAAAAAAATAAGGAGAGGACTTTTGGGATGAAGCGCCGCCACCTCGAAGCGGAACTTGGGCAGGAGCACTTTTGCCCTTCGGCGGAGCGATTCCGCCAGGGGAACTTCCCTCTCAGAGGGGGAAATCATCATCATCATCATCACCAACAACTCTCCCATCTTGGGGAGGGCTATCTTCATCAACATCTTCACAGCACCAACTCCTCTCAAACCCTAGTTCATCTCTTGTGTTCAACCTTTGTATCAAAACTCTAGATTGGTGCTTGTGGGTGACTAGTAGTGTTGATTACATCTTGTAGTTGATTACTATATGGTTTATTTGGTGGAAGATTATATGTTCAGATCCATTATGCTATTTAATACCCCTCTGATTTTGAGAATATTTATCATTTGTGAGTAGTTACTTTCATTCTCGAGGTCACGGGAGAAATCATGTTGCAAGTAATCATGTGAACTTAATATGTGTTCGATATTTTGATGATATGTATGTTGCCATTCTCTTAGTGGTGTCATGTGAACGTCGACTACATGACACTTCACCATATTTGGGCCTAAGGGAATGCATTCTGGAGTAGTTACTAGATGGTGGGTTGCGAGAGTGACAGAAGCTTAAACACCAGTTTATGCGCTATTCCGTAAGGGACCGATTGGATCCAAAAGTTTAATGCTATGGTTATAATTTATACTTAATACTTTTCTCGTAGTTGCGGATGCTTGCGAGAGGGTTAATCATATGTAGGAGGTTTGTTCAAGTAAGAATAGCATCTAAGCACCGGTCCACCCACATATCAAATTATCAAAGTACTGAACATGATTTAAGCCAATATGATGAAAGTGACTAGATGAAATTCCCGTGTACCCTTGATACGTCCATTTTGCATCATGCTTTTATATCGATATTTATTGCATTATGGGATGTTATTACACGTTATGTCACAATACTTATGGCTATTCTCTCTTATTTTACAAGGTTTACATGAAGAGGGAGAATGTCGGCAGCTGGGATTCTAGGCTGGAAAAGGAGCAGGTATTGGAGACCTATTCTGCACAGCTACAAAAGCCTGAAACTCCACGAAAGTCATTTTTGGAATTAATGATAATTATTCACCGGAAGAAATACCCGAGGGGGGCCACCCACCGTCCACGAGGGTGGGGGGCGTGCCCATCTTCTGCTATATGAAGTCTTTTACCCTGGAAAAAAATCATAAGCAAGCTTACGGGACGAAACTCCGCCGCCACGAGGCGGAACCTTGACAGAACCAATCTGGGCTCCGGCGGAGCTGTTCTGCCGGGGAAACTTCCCTTCGGGAGGGGAAAATCATCACCATCATCATCACCAACGATCTTATCATCGAGAGGGGGTCAATCTCCATCAACATCTTCACCAGCACCATCTCCTCTCAAACCCTAGTTCATCTCTTGTATCCAATCTTTGTACCCAAACCTCAGATTGGTACCCGTGGGTTGCTAGTAGTGATGATTACTCCTTGTAGTTGATGCTAGTTGGTTTATTTGGTGGAAGATCATATGTTCAGATCCTTAATGCGTATTAAAACCCCTCTGATCATGAACATGAATATGCTTTGTTAGTAGTTATGTTTGTTCCTGAGGACATGGGATAAGTCTTGCTATTAGTAGTCATGTGAATTTGGTTTTCGTTCAATATTTTGATGAGATGTATGTTGTCTCTCCTCTAGTGGTGTTATGTGAACGTCGACTACATGACACTTCATCATTATTTGGGACTAGAGGAAGGCATTGGGAAGTAATAAGTAGATGATGGGTTGCTAGAGTGATAGAAGATTAAACCCTAGTCTATGCGTTGCTTCGTAAGGAGCTGATTTGGATCCACTTGTTTCATGCTATGGTTCGGTTTACCTTAATACTTCTTTTGTAGTTGCGGATGCTAGCAATAGGGGTTAATCATAAGTGGGATGCTTGTCCAAGAAAGGGCAGTACCCAATAACCGGTCCACCCACATATCAAATTATCAAAGTAACGAACGCGAATCAAATGAGCGTGATCAAAACTAGCTTGACAATAATTCCCATGTGTCCTTGGGAGCGCTTTTCTCATTATAAGAGCTTGTCCATGCTTGTCCTTTTCTACAAAAAGGATTGGGCCACCTTGCTGCACCTTATTTACTTTTATTGCTTGTTACCCGTTACAAATTAACTTATCACAAAACTATCTGTTACCTACAATTTTAGTGCTTGCAGAGAATACCTTACTAAAAACCGCTTGTCATTTCCTTCTGCTCCTCGTTGGGTTCGACACTCTTACTTATCAAAAGGACTACGATAGATCCCCTACACTTGTTGGTCATCAACCCTCAAGAACACCTTGCTTATCATAATAAACCGTTTTGGCATGTCCTTTGCCTCAAAAGGATTGGGCTACCTTGCTGCACTTTAGTTACTACTATTGTTACTTACTCGTTACAAATTATCTTCCTATCAAACTAATCCGCTACTCACAATTTTAGCACAGACATTACCTTGCTGAAAACCACTTGTCATTTCCTTCTGTTCCTCGTTGGGTTTGACACTCTTATTTATCGAAAAGGCTACAATTGACCCCATATACTTGTGGGTCATCAGGCTCCAGGGGTTTATAGTTCATGGGAAGAAGGCAATGCACAAGTGGCATTGTATAGCAACAGTAGCCATAGAGGGTTCAAGACTAGGCATCCAGCAGAACAAGCTTACTCCAACTGGGTGTGAAAGCACGGAGGCAGCAGTGTTGACAGTGACAAGGTTGGAGGTGTCAAAGTGGAAGGTGCTAAGGTGGATCATGTGTTTGGGCTGAAGCTGAGGAACTTCATCATCTTCGCCCAGTTCATCGCCATTGCTATGTTGTGGCGTTGGTGTGCTAGGTGTGATCATTGTGGGTAAGTTCACGAACTAGGGTACAAGGTAAGCACAACATGTATGTTGTATGCAACCAAACGCCGTGTTCATGTGCCGCTTGGGCCAATGTAGGCAACGAAAAAAGTGCACCTGAGTATTATCTAATGCAGGGACACTAGATGCAGGAAACCAAACAACTTGTAGATGGCGTATTAGGGCTTATTTTTGCTCAACCATGCTGGGTTGAGAAGTGTATGCGATGCAGGAACAGTTCACAATGCCAACCAAACACGCCCCGAGGGACAAATGATTCTCTTGTGTTATCAAAAGTTTTCTACAAAACAATTAACTTTATTATCTTGCAAATTACTCGTGGTTTTATTCTCACTAAGTACATCTAGTTTTATTATTGCAAACCTATTCTATCTCCTATAAAATAGTTTCATACTTATTCAAGGTAAAGCAAGCGTTAAGTGTGCGTAGAGTTGTATCAGTGGTTGATAGAACTTGAAGGGAATATAGATCCTACCTTTAGCTCCTCGTTGGGTGTGACACTCTTATTTATCAAAAAAGCTACAATTGATCCCCTATACTTGTGGGTTATCATACTTCGAGCGAGGAAAGATCCGCGCGCATATCATATTTATTGAACAATATATTTCATCAAGTATCTGGTTCAAGTTTTATAAGATCGGGATACTATCATATATTGAAGCGTCCTGCTACCATGGACACGGCTATTCGAATATATTTAGTTCCCTGTAGGGGTGCATCACACTACCCAACACACTCGATTACCTCTGGTCGAGCACAATTTTCCTGTAATGCCCGGCCTCGGATAATCAACACGCCGCAGTCCTACCTAGGTTCTCCAGAGAGGTCAGCACGCTGGTCTACATCCTTAGCACGAAGTGTAGTTTGGACGCTCACCATAAGCACTCCTGCACATTGCTTGGGTGGTCCAGCTTCACCTGATCCGCATGATATCTGCTAGTCTCCGCGTCGTATCTCTGAACTATGATGTCTGTAGAGCTTTCAGAAGAATCGTACATCCCACACGGCCTTGGCATTCTCCTTCTCACCGACGCCTATCTACACATCCAACGACAAACAACAAAGAATCTTGATCACGACGTTGCACTCGTCGTGGTATGATCCGGTCTAGGTCGTGAAGGCCTCCCACCAGCCATGGGCCTGGAGATACACCTTCATCAACAATGTTGAATTGGCACAATTGGTGCGCGTCAAAAATGGGCACCGCTTGAGCTCACCTCCTACACCACTACTTCATGCTATGGCAGCAGGTCATGTTACGGCCCCGATAATGTGATGCCGCATGAAGACTTGGGGGCGCTTGTGAGCGATCGATGGTTGCGGGAGTGTCTAACATGGCTCTAATGCGACTTGTAGTCTCTCGGGATCAGAGTTCGACACACACACACGAGAGAGAGAGAGAGAGAGAGAGTTTGCGCAGCATAAGTCTTGCTGCTTTTCTGTTTTGTTCCTTCCTTTTATTCAGAGACCAAGAAAATCTCACTATGGTGCACGCATTTCTATTGGACCGTGCCATCCTACGACCTAAAACTACGCCTTGGCCTACACAATCCGTTTCCTGTGACGATCCCTAACAGCAAACAAAAAAACTACTAAGTGAGAACGCTGCCCTGGCAGCGAATTTGCTGCCCTGGCACGCTAAAGCAACTATGTGTATATTGCGCTGAAAACGACTAGATTGTGCTAACACCATCTGTAGCGACCCGATCCCAATGGATCGAAGTCTCTGTGCTTAAGTGTCATCCCTAGATCGGTATGCTGACACACACAGTACTCAAGGAATTATAACAGAGTTCAATCACACACTTATTACATCGAGGTCCTCATAAAGAGTATTTATTACAAAAATATGGCTGAAAGCCATATAAAACAAGATAACAACGGAAGCTTCAAAGATAAATGAGTCCATCAACTCCACGGCAAAACTGAGTGCATGACAATGACCTAGTGCACCTTATTCTTCGTCGGAAAACTCTGCAACATGAGATGTTGCAGCCGTGTAGGTTAGCACATGGAGTTTGCTAGCAGAGTCACACTATAGAGCAATGAATGAAAGAGACTATATCTACATGCATATTTGGCTGGTGGAGGCTCTATGTTTAATTTTTGCATAAATCTAATTTTTCCCTACAACAAAGGAATAAAATTTATTTACTACTAAGTTTATCCCATTAATGAGAAGGTTCCTCCAACTCAATCCCAAAATTACCAAGTATAAACAATAAACCCAATACATTAATTAAAGAGTGATGAGATCAACAAATAATTCACTTCCAGATACTCAAATTGTCCATAACCATGGACACGGCTAACCATGATTAGTTTGTACACTCTGCAGAGGTTTGCACACTTTTCCCCACAAGACTCGACCGCATCCATGATCGGAAAATCGAGACATAGTCTTTCTGAAGCATTCCCTCTAAACCCTGGGCAGACCGGTACACCTACTTTCCCACTAAATCTGCTAGTCTACCACGGAAAGAGGTCACACAACTTACTCAATTATGCTAGAGCCCATAATGGCTTGTGGCTGCACACGGAAGTTTCTAGGCATGAAAATATCATATGATCCCTTTGAGCCTAGGTGGCGGACCTAGGGTAATCACACGGGTACTCCGGGATTCCCTTGGGCAAGCACTGGTTTCTCTAGGTGCCCCAAACAATCCACCCAGATGTGTATTAAAGTTGCCACCTTATGTTGTCCCAAAATTATTATCTCTCGCAACTTACATGAATCTCACATACCAATCCCCGTCTACGAGCATGGCTAAGCAATTTTTGAGCATAACATAAATTCCCGTGGTGATCAAAGGTAATAGGTTCCTACCTCATGAACTACATAACAAAACCACATGTTCCCAATCCTACTCATGCAATCTTTGAGGGTGAAACTAATGCATAGTAAAAACTGGGTATACAAGAGTATGATCAAAGTGTAACTTGCCTTGCTGACGATCGGAAACTCTAGAGATTCGTAGTAACAAGCTTCGCACTCCGGAAAATCTATTGTAAACAAAAAATAGCATACATAAGCACTCAAGCAAAAGATGCAGAGAAAAACGAAGAAAAAGGATTCGGAAAACTCAAAACAAGCAAAACTAATCTAAACAGAAAACAATTTTTAACAGTTCTATAATTATCTGGATTAGATCTTAACAGAAGGTGCATGTGATTAGCTTCGATTTGCAAAATGAATCAACTAAAACGGAGCTACGAAACTCAAATTATGATCAAAAGAAGTTCAAATTCAAATCTGAACAAAATCAAATTTTGAATTTTCAAAAACATGTTTAAGTTGGTTTACTCGATAGATGAGATCGCTCTGAAGAATTTGGCGTTGGTTTCATCGAATTCGGGCAAACGATCAAAAAGTTGTGCTAGTTTGAAACACAGGGCTAAACTATAAATAAAAACTAGCAGATAAGTCCCTGGCAAAAAAATTTAAAAAAAAGAAAAAACTAAAGAACGAATGTTCGCTACAGAAGCTTAAAAAACGAAAATTGTTCGCTACAGAGACCTAATGAGCGAACGCTCACTAAATAAAAAACATCTCAAAAAAACGGAACGCTATGTGGATCGTCAGATCCAGATCGGACGGACGAGGGGGTCGGGGCTACCGGCAGCGGAGGACGTCAACGACGGCGAGGCGGACAGCGGCGGCGACTTCGGCTCGGGGCTCTGGTGGCTTGCGGTGGTCGGCGGCGATGGCGGCTTGCGGTGGCGGCGTCGGCCGCGGAGTGCGGCGGCGGCGGCGGCTAACGGCGGCGGCGGCTTGCGGCAGCAGCGGCTCGACTTGGGAAGGAGTGGGGCCGGGGCCTCGCCTTATAAAGGCCAGGGGGTGTGGAGGAGGGGCAAAGGCGGCGGCGGAGTCGTGCCCGAGGCGGACTCGGCGGCGGCGGCGTGCGCCGGTCGGACTCCCGGTCGGAGTCGGTCGGGGCGGGGCTGCCTGGACCGCGGCCTGGCCCAGTTTGCTGGGCCGACCCAGTTCGGCGGAGACTTTTTTTAAAACAATTTTTCCAGAGAAGAAAAAAATATGAAAACTGATATAAATATACATCTAAAAATAACAGAAAAATTCACATAACAATATGGCCTTATTAATGACCTAGTGAACATTTTTCTGGACCTAAATGTCTAAACTAAAAACAAACTTATTAGTACTTATTACGCCGCAATAGAATAAATGAACTTGCAAATAAAATATTCAAGAATTCAAATTCAATTTCCAATATTTCTTTCCTGTTTTTGAAAAAGTCCTTTTATCTTCTCTCTTTATTTTATTTATTTGCAAAAATAATTGGAAAAGAATTTTGAATAACAATTTGATCCAATTTTCCAAATTTTGAAAAATCAAAAATGGATTTTTGGGAAACCTCCAACTCTCTCAATTTAGTCCTTGAGTTGCTTCAGGTCTCTTGGATAAAAAAATTCAACTAAAACAAATGAAACAAAATGCATAAATAATGGATGTATATGAATGATCTATAAATAGCATTCAAATTGAAAATTGGGCATCCATCAACCCTATGTGCCAACTATGCTTTCTAATCCGTCCTACCTAAGCGCATTGTGCTTACTAAGCTTTGCCCAGCTTCGATGAGTGAGGGGCGATGATTGCGGCTAGCCCGACTGCTTGTAGTCGTGCTAGGTGGTCTACGGATCTGGATGTAATTTTTTATTTTTGGTATTCATCATACTAGTTGATGGATAGATAGGAAGTTTCTCGAGAAAAAAAGCTAAGAAAAAAAAAGTGTAGGTTTACGTTATGGTCGTCTAACGAGAATTAGTAGGCACGTCGCTGGGCAGGCCCCACCGTGACCGTGGGATTCAGAGGAGAGAGCCTATTAATGGTGTGACCCGTAAGCTCAATCTACTCTGCTTCCCAAACACCACAGCCCCCGCACCACACCTCCTCCTTCCACTACACCTCTGAACCACTCAGAATAAGAGCTCATCGGAGACACAACCAAATCACACGCGAGTCAACTGCGCAAAGCAGCCAGCTAGCCATGGGCAAGGACTGCGGCAACCACGGCGACGACCACCTCCGGAACGGCTGCCGGCGCCTCCTGGCCGTGCTCCTGGTCCTGGCCTTCATCGTCGCCATCATCACCCTCATCGTCTACTTGGTGCTCCGCCCCACCCACCCGCGCTTTTTCCTCCAGGACGCCTCCCTCCGGCAGCTCAACCTCTCCAACTCCTCGGGCCTCCTCTCCACCTCCCTCCAGGTCACCGTAGCCTCCCGCAACCCCAACGACCGCGTCGGTGTCTACTACGACCGCCTCGACGTCTACGCCTCCTACAAGTACCAGCAGATCACCGTCGCCGCCTCGCTCCCGGCGGTCTACCAGGGCCACGGCGACGTCGACGTATGGTCACCAGTGCTCGACGGGCCCAACGTGCCCTTCGCGCCGTACCTCGCCAGCGCCATCTCCCAGGACTGCCAGGCTGGCTACCTCATCCTCCAGGTCAAGATCGACGGCCGCGTCAGGTGGAAGGTCGGCAGCTGGATCTCTGGCCACTACCACCTCTTCGTCACCTGCCCGGCCTTCCTCGTCACCAGCGGCGGCAACGGCGCACCAGGGGCTAGCGGGTTCAAGTTCCAGACGACCACTTACTGCCACGTAGAGGTCTAGTTTTATCACAGCTAGCTCCGGCGGTCCA
Source organism: Triticum aestivum (assembly GCF_018294505.1). Lineage (NCBI taxonomy): Eukaryota > Viridiplantae > Streptophyta > Magnoliopsida > Poales > Poaceae > Triticum > Triticum aestivum. Next base: position 230,310,904 of record NC_057807.1, read on the forward strand.
GTCGCCGGCGAGAGGTAGGTTTCTTCTTGGCTTGTATACCATAGTGACCGCAGAGGCACAGATCGGTGGCAATAATTACACTATTATATGTGGGGTTATAAGTGTAAAGCAGGGGTGCATGGTTTACCATTTACTCCTCCGTTCAAAAATTCTTGTGTTACATTTGTGTAGATACGGATGGAGTACTTTCCATTGATAATCATGGGGCAATGCACATGACTTGTTTCATAACTGTAGTAGTACTGTACTAGAATTTTGGAGTTCTGTTTGGTGGTTTGGTGTCAACAACCAGATCGTAGGCAGCTCTCCCATGGTCTGTGATTTGGTGAAGCTTCGGAGAAAGTACAAATGGGGACTCTGTGTTTCTGATCCCATGTCCAAGAACAAAAGGTAGTTGGATAGTCCCTCTCACTCACATGGAGTTTGATCATATGAAACATTGGGAACACAAATGTTAGTTTGCGGAAACCGTTTTGTTTCTTTAATCCCTATATGTGCCAATTGCCAATGATACGCTGGCATCCACATGTGGAAGCATATGTTCTTGGTAAAAAAAATTGTTGTATGAACTTTGACTTTGCAATCAGTGTTTGACAGCCGAACAATTACAGTCGGTATGTAGGTTTACATCAGGTCATGGAACTGAATTTACACATGCGACTTTCTGAAAAGATTGCAGAATATATTACTTGGAGTCGCCATCTTTCTTGTAAAGGACTGTATTTTCTTTCTGAAGTTTCCATGAATGGCTTTACACGACAGATGCTGAGATAGTGGCTTCTTTTTGGGTGTGGCCCATGTTCCGTCGAAATGATAAGGATTCACTTGCTTTGGGGGAGAGAAGGAAACATGTGCCTTTCGGCAGCAAATTAATGCAGCACTGACTGCATATTATTTAAAATGGTATATGTGCCTTCAGAAAGATGTGAGATGACAGTGGAGATGATTCGATCCGAGATGCCTGAAAACCTTTGTACGAGTATTGCTTAAGAAGATAAATGGAAGGGCACAGAGAAAGATGGATTCTTTTTTTGCGGGGTAGAGAAAGATGGATTCGAAGCTAAGCATGACAGTGGAGTGCATGATCACTCCTACTTTCCTTTTGGTTGCTTACTCCGGTTGTATTCTCGTGCTAGCTAGCTAGTTTCCGTTTGGTGCAAGTCCATTGCAACATAGGAATACAACGGTGATGATATGAGGAGAGAAGATTTGTAGCACGCAGATGTGGGGCACATGCCTCATTTTTAATTTGGCATTTGATTTTGAATCTTTTATACTTTTGAATCAAAAGTTCAAATTAATTTTCATTTGCATATTCGTGTTCCATGGAATGAGGGCTTTGAGGCCACTTTTGAATACGTTTGATGAGTTTTTAAAACTACACCAAGTTTCATTTGCTGAAATTTGATACGAATGAACGACAAAATCCTCAAGTTTCGGAAACTAAAACATAAAACTTAGTGTGCCCTCGTACAGAAGCCAAAGATTTTGCAGATCACCGAGCAATGTGTGCGGGAACGGCCAGTCAGGCGTGTGCCCCTGTGAATTTTGGTTGATATGGGCTCATGTTGAAATTGAGGAGATAAAGACCATGCAATTACTAAAGCCAACCACCGCACACAATCGGCTGCCCATGCGATTACTTGCATGGACGAGATTGGCTGTGTTATCTCGCGTGTGTGTTGTTGCGTTCAGTTTCCAACCAAACCCGGTTTTCCACTTTTTTGCAAATCCGGGGAAGACGGATTGAGGGACACATTGGGCCCATCGCTTAAATTCAGGGGAGGGGGAATTAGGAAAGGGTCCAGAATCACCTTGAATGAGGGACACACTAGGCCCGCCGATTAAATTCGCAGGGGGAGAAAAATTAAGCCTCTTCCAATGCACACGTGCTTAGATGAGGTGCTAAGTGCATGAAAGAGCTTAACAACTAAACTCTCTAATGTGTAGGTGCTCAACTTCTTGTAGTTAAACTTCCTTCATTTAATGAGTTGTAGACTGTAAATTGTGCTTTTGTCTAGGCACACACGTCTAGCATCTTTCTTTATGGGGTCGCCAAACTCTTCTCTCTCCTTTTAATTACCTTGCCACATAAGATTTTTTGTCTAGTTGAGAAGCTTAGCACGTGTACTAGGTGGAGCACATGGAAGGACCTTAGGGGACGGTAAAAGGTCCCTTCCATGCGACAGCTAGCCTATCGTGCACCCTCCGCACGTTGACTCATTTGGCACATGGTGGGCCCCACTCATGACCCTGCCGGCCCAACAAAAATAAATGGAAAGGGAATGAAGCTCCATGCATGCCGTCCGGGAGTCGCAACACGTGCTTGCGAGGGAGTAATTGTTTCATTTGTAGGATATAGAGAAAAGGAGATAGTTTATCTTAATTTCGGTTGTATCACTGTTGGGTTGTTTTCTGATGCCCTCGCGAGAAGATCACAACAATTCTTAGGCGTTTGGCATTGGATCTATAATGTATGACAATATCAATGTGAGTTATGTGAAGCCCTCGTTGGATGGCCGTGTGGGATTACATTTATAGATTTGGGCTTGTCGCTGAGGGAGTCCTGGATTAGGGGGTATCCGAATGGCCGGACTATATACTTCGTCCGGACTATTGGAGCGTGAAGATACAAGACTCAAGACTACGTCCCGTGTCCGGATGGGACTCTCCTTTGCGTGGAAGACAAGCTTGGCGATCCGGATATTATATTTCATTCCTTGTAACCGACTCCTTGTAAACCCTAGCCCTCTCCGGTGTCTATATAAACCGGAGAGGTTGGTCCTTAGAAGACCGATCACGATCACAATCATAATCATCATAGGCTAGCTTCTAGGGTTTAGCCTCTACGATCTCGTGGTAGATCTACTCTTGTACTACTCATATCATCAATATTAATCAAGCAAGAAGTAGGGTTTTACCTCCATCGAGAGGGCCCGAACCTGGGTAAACATTATGTCCCTTGCTTCCTGTTACCATCAGCCTAAGACGCACAGATCGGGACCCCCTACCCGAGATCCGCCGGTTTTGACACCGACATTGGTGCTTTCATTGAAAGTTCCTCTGTGTCGTCGCTGCAAGGCTCGATGGCTCGTCTCGTTGTCAAGGACAACATCACCTCTGGTGGAGCGCTGGCTGTAGGCCAAACTCTCCGACTTGGCGGCTTCATCATGGCTGCCCCATCGGCTGTCGCGCCGACGAATACGTCTCGGGTCATCACGCATAACCTACATGTCGATTTGGAACTCGCCGAACAGATGGATCCGATAGAGCTCTCCTCCCTTAATGAGCTCTTGGATCACATCGCCGCTTTGGGAGTCGCTACAGACTATGACCGGATCGGGCTTAAGCCCGACCAAAGGGACATTAAATCCCCGCCGGCCACCCACGAGATAGTGGTAGTAGAGGAGCCACATACGGATCACTCCTCTATTTTGAGGACAAATTATGTCCGGATCACCGAGCTCTCTGAGCCGGACACCCACTCAAGGGAAGACACGACCCAGACCCCGGACTTAGAATCGGGCATTGGGCCGGGAAAATTGGGCAGCACTCCGGATCCTGAGCTGTCGAACTCGGAGGCTCTTCTGCCCCTGGGCGCTAGATCGAATCAGAATCCGGATTTGGCTACAAACACCCGCCCGTACTTAAACCGCCTCTCCCATATCAGACAAGAGCCCCATGAGACAGTACATCGCTACTGGGCCAGATTCCTCCTTGTGTTAAATAAGGTCAAGGACTGTCGTGAGGAGGACGCGGTCTCACTTTTCTGCAAAAACTGTACGAACAAAGGAATCCTTAATGCCATGAGTCGCCGTGAATAGTGCACTTTGCTGACTTGGCAACCATAGTACAGAAGTACTGTGCGATGAAAAGCGCCTGGAAGACCCAGACAGAATTTTGGGATAGTCCGGCTCTCACCAAAACCTTTGTCCGAGCTAAACGGGCGAACTCTCGTAAGTCGGCCGATCCAATCCCCAAGAAGGCAAAGCCCACCCCAGGGCATGGAACCATATTGGAAGAATGGCTCAATAGGCCATGTAAACTCCACAGTACGCCGGACACAACACCAAACCATAGCCTTAGGGCATGTTGGATACTCTGGCAGGTAGCAAAAAGTGGCGAGGATCTTCTTGTAAGCCATAAAGCAGAACAACATCCCGCCAAAGAACACAATATGGTACTAATAGTCTTCGAGGCTTTCTCCTCAAACAATAGGTGCAAGCGAGCTCATCGAAGCTCCACTGAAATCTGCCATGTGGCAAAAATAAATCTGTGGAATGACACTGCTATAACTTTCAATGCCAGTGACGAACCTCGATTCCAGACCGTCCGGGCACCAGCCGCTCTGGTCCTTAGCCCAATCGTGGTCGGCTTTTGGCTCACTAAAGTACCCATGGACGGCGGAAGTGGATTAAACTTGATCTACGAAGAAACACTCAACAAGATGGAAATTGATAAAAGCCGCATTGAACAAAGCGGCACAACCTTCAAGGGAATTATCCCTAGTCGGGAAGCGCGGTGTGCGGGAAAAATCACGCTCGATGTGGTATTCGGCACCCCGGAGAATTATAGGTCCGAAGAAATCACATTCCAAGTGGCTCCTTTCAGTAGCGGATACCACACCCTTTTAGGGCAATCGCGTTTACAAGCTTTCAAGCTATACCCCATTACGGGTACATGAAGCTTAAAATGCCTAGACCCAATGGAATCATCACTCTTGCTAGTTATCTGGACGTCGCACTTCGCGCCGAAAACAAAACCACAACACTAGCCCTGGAAGCATTATTCGAAGCCCTAGCAGCCGAAGAACTAACAACACTGCGCGCTACCGTGGACAGGGATGACGTGATACTCAACAAGCGACCCAAGTCCACCTCATTTAAACCCGCAGACGAGATAGTCAAATTCCAAGTCCATCCAACGGACCCCACGAAGACAGCTTCCATCGGGACACAGCTGAGCCCCGTAATGGACGCCGCATTGCGGGACTTCTTACGCGAGAATTGGGACATTTTCGCCTGGCACCCATCGGACATGCCAGGCATCCCACGCAGATTGGCCGAACACAGCCTCAATATACTAAAAGGATACAAACCTGTCAAGCAGACTCTAAGGCGGTTTTCAGAGCCCAAACGGCAATCCATGGGGGAAGAGCTAGCCAAGCTACTCGAGTCCGGATTCATCAGAGATATCAAGCATCTGGATTGGCTGGAAAATCTGGTAATGGTACCAAAGAAGGACAAATCCTGGCACCTATGCGTTGACTTCAAAGACCTCAACAATGCTTGCCCCAAGGATCCCTTTCCCCTCCCTCGGATTGATCAAATCATCGACGCCACAGCAGGACACGACTCGCTGTGTTTCCTCGACGCGTACTCTGGATACCATCAAATAAAGATGGCAGAGTCCGACCAAGCTGCAATAGCTTTCATAACGCCATATGGTCCTTTCTGCTTCAACACTATGCCTTTCGGGCTTAAAAATGCCGGCGCAACCTATCAACGCATGATTCAAACATGCCTGGAAAAGCAAATCGGCAAAACAGTGGAGGCATATGTGGATGACGTGGTCATAAAAACAAGACACGTCGAAACCCTAATAGACGACTTGAGGCTTACGTTCGATAACCTCCGAACATACGACATCAAGCTAAACCCAGAAAAATGCATTTTCGGCGTCCCCTCTTGGAAACTGCTGGGCTTCATTGTTTCCAATAGAGGAATTGAAGTGAATCTGGCAAAAATCCGAGCTCTGTCGTAGTTGGCTATACCAACAGACCTCAAGCACATCCAGAAACTAGCTGGATGTGTGGCTGCTTTGAGCCGCTTTATCTCCAGGTTAGGAGAAAAGGCATTACCTCTTTACCGCCTTCTTCGGCGCACCGAACACTTCGTGTGGACGGACGCAGCCGCGGCCGGACTGGACAAAATAAAGACCTTATTGGCCAGTAATCCAGTCCTAACAGCGCCAAATATCGGCGAACCTATGCTGTTGTACATAGCTGCAACACATCAAGTTGTAAGCGCAGTGCTCGTCGCTGAACCAGAGGTTGACGGATACAAATTCCCGCTCCAGAAGCCGGTTTATTACGTATACATGGTCCTCACCCCAAGAAAATCCCGATACCCACACTATCAAAAAATAACATATGCGGTCTTTGTGGCACCCCGGCTCAGAGAAAACCGGAACGCCCCGTATTCCAGCCCAGAGATCAAGGAGAAGTCTTCTAGAATATGGCACTACTTAGCATAGAACAAACCAGCTTTCTATTATTACACGAATATGAATACAAGGTCTTCGATATTACAATGAATAACATCGGTACGGCGACACTACACCATCCTCAGTTGCTCTATGCAAGCAGCAGAACAACTCGAAGCAGCGGAATAACTCTAGCAGCGGAACAACGACGAAGGTGGTGAACTCCCTTCCGCAGGGACTCTAGCTGGAACGCTTATCCTAGCTCGCACGAACGGAAACCACGACAAGCAAGCAATCAAATCCGGCAAGACCTGCAAACTGGCATGACATGCCAGGTCAGTACATTGAATGTACTTGCAAGCTCACAATAATCCAGAAGCATTCAAGGCAGACAACAGCATGGCAATTACAGGTTAAAACAGGAATTATCAAGATATCATCCGAACAATATAACATGGCATGACCGACATAAACATGATACAACTACCACAACATGAACATACCAATCCGACAATACTAGCATGCAACATAATAACACTATATGCACCACTTATTCTACTCGGTTACCTCGTAACCAACACATGCATCACTTACCAACCTCGGACATCACACGATCATCTCAGGATCAAATCAAGCTTGGTATAAACAATACCGTAGCGATCAGTAAATGAACACAAGGAGCTTGATCTTTACCCACGACTCTCGTACAACATCACGAATATACAACGACTCGGTATCCTCGATACCCTCATGATCCTTATGGCGATCACAACCACGACCAACACTTGGTTCCAAACCGTGATCCTTATGGCGATCACAACCCGACCACTAAATGGCCCGTGATCCTTACGGCAATCACAACCCGACCAACACTTGGCCAACTTATCTCACTGTTATTAAACACATTTTACTTATTACTGTTGACTCATGGTATGACCTTCTCTCGACCTGGGCCCTTATCCATGGGCGTGGCTATCGATAGATTAATATACACTCTGCAGAGGTTAGTAACTGTACCCACACTACAGAACCCATGGCCTTGCACTCCCATTCGGGTGGACCAACGACGTTCCGACAAAACCGATCTATTGCCATGACACTCTCCCGGCCACTCCGACTCACTCCTCACTGAGCTAAGTCATGGGTGGCCCCATGCCTACCTCCAAACACAACGACCACCGTCGTGGCCCCAAAACATAAACGATCCCACACGGGGATCCACTGGCTATAATACTACAGGCACACAAGGTTATGCTCCGCCTACCTGATCAGGGTAGCACGCGCCCATAACCTTCCCTCGTTGGAGGCACCGGCGAGAGGCACAACAATAGACCCAGTTAGGACCGTCCCATACCGGTAAGCATGGTTGCACTGGTCAGCATCGATTCAGCGGCACCATGACTCATCCAACAATTGTTCAAGTTCAATTTAATCTGGTTAACTTGAATGCAAATATGCTGAGCCATGATAAAATGCATGAACATGATATCAACATCATCATGAGAGTATCACATAACTTTCCACCATATCAACAATAAATCATATCCATTGAGCATCGCATACTGACTAGCATGACCATCATCAACATCAACATGTACTACTAGCAAGCATAAACATATGACAGGTAAAACTAGCAGGTATAACATGATCACAGAGTATAAAACAACATAGCATAACAGTGAACATGCAACTCTAAACATCACCGGAACAACAGTAACCATCTTTTCAACAAGCAAACATTTAATAAAGATTCAAGTTGAAAACCATGGCTAGTGCATGACTATCATGGAAATGGGTATTGTGGCTTGCCTGGAGATGAAGAAAGCACCGGGGAGAAGTGCGGTGAAGCCGTGGAAAGATTCACCGGAAATCATTCTCTCTCGGAGGGGGCTGAATAAGGGAAAGGGTATAAAGGTCATTTTCACAGTGTAAAACCATAGTGAAAACATGACCAACAGAACGGGCTCGATGAAACGAAGAAGTGAGCATTGGTTTCACCTCATTTGGAGTTACGGTTAAAAAGATACGGATGATTTTCTGCTAGGGACCTATCTATAAAAAATTATTTTACAGTCTGGGACAAAACAGAAAAATGGAAAGCATATTCTGGTGAATACATTTCCACTTAAACGACATGGCAGCGACCGGTCAACAGGAACGAGGCGGGGCCGGCTTCAGGGTCGCCGATAGGTGGGGCCGTGGGGCCCACGAACTGGGTCAACGCCCACCTCTTTCTCTCTCCTCGCTCCTTCTTCCTCCTCCTGACGTGAAAAACAAAGCGGCGAGGCAGGGGAGGAGAGGCAAGGGGGCCGTCCAGCTCCGGCACCTCCGGCCAGATGGAGACCATTGGCGGGACCGCGAGGCAGAGGCGCCTCCGTTCAGAGGAGAAGCGGCTCCCGGGGAGGTGCGTGGAGGAGGGGAGGTCGTGGCGATGGGAGACGCCAGAAGCTTCGGGTGGCGGCGGCTCTCAGCGATGCGGGCTCTCCGGCGATGAACGAAGAAGATGGGAAGGACCGCAGGGGACTAGGTGGTGCTCTGGTGGTGGTAGAAGGAGGGGAGGGGCTCAACTCCGGGCAAATTTAAGCCAGAGGGGGCGGCGGGCATGGCGGCTATGGGGGTCGAGGAGAGCTCCAGGAGCTCAGGCAAGTGCATGGGTGGGCTCCTGGGGAAGTGGTGAGGCGAGTGGAGAGCTCGGGCTGCGTGGGGAGGGGCTTAAATATCCGCGGGACAAGGAGGCCGTGCTGGCGTCGCCGCGGATGCATGGTCGGCGGCATGGACGCGTGCCCGCGCGCGTGGGATCGGGGGCAAACGACGGCAAGGGCACATGGGAGAACTCTCACGGGGCAGAGAAGGCCAAGGGGGCGCATGGAGGATGTGGCCGAGGAGGAAGACGACGGCCGGAGCACTGTGCTCTCGTGGGTGCTCGGCGGTTTGAGTCGGTGAGCTAGCTTTCGGAGGGGGAGAGGGGTCCAGGGTGAAGAGGACGATGATGCTGAGCTGGTAGACACCTGGGGACAAGCCAAAACCGGCGGAAGCGACGCTGTTGTTGCCAACAGTGGCGAGACCACCGTTTTGGCTGGCCGCACTCTTGGTCACCACTGGCATGGCACGCTCTAGAGGTTTTACTGAGGTTAAACCTTGTCTAATGCGTAGTCCTTCGAAGGGTGGTTTCTACTGCGGTGGTAACTAGGTGAAAGAGGCTCTGGGTAAACAGTTAGTGAGCTCTGAAGTTTACTGCAGTAAACTTTACCAGCTCACAGAGGTCAACAGGGAATTGCTGGAGGCCAAACAAGATGTCTGGGATGTTTAGCTATGGAGGGACTATGATCCTGGAGGTTGTGAGGGTAAATGGACCAAGTTTTACTGCAGTTGCTTCACAACTGCATACTTGGTCCAGAAATGAAGATCAGCAAGATGCACTCACATGGAGTGTCCATGTCGGTGTCAAAACCAGCGGATCTCGGGTAGGGGGTCCCGAACTGTGCGTCTAGGCGGATGGTAACAGGAGACAAGGGACACGATGTTTTTACCCAGGTTCGGGCCCTCTCGATGGAGGTAAAACCCTACTCCTGCTTGATTGATATTGATGATATGGGTAGTACAAGAGTGGATCTACCACGAGATCAAGGAGGCTAAACCCTAGAAGCTAGCCTATGGTATGATTGTTGTTGTGTCCTACGGACTAAAACCCTCCGGTTTATATAGACACCAGAGAGGGCTAGGGTTACATAGAGTCGGTTACAATGGTAGGAGATCTACATATCCGTATCACCAAGCTTGCCTTCCACGCCAAGGAAAGTCCCATCCGGACACGGGACGAAGTCTTCAATCTTGTATCTTCAGAGTCTTGGAGTCCAGCCAATGATAACAGTTCGGCTATCCGGACACCCCCTAGTCTGGGACTCCCTCAGTAGCCCCCGAACCAGCCTTCAATGACGATTAGTCCAGCACGCATATTGTCTTCGGCGTTGCAAGGCGGGTTCTCCTCCAAATTCCATGTGCTTGCCGAATAGTGTCCGGCTTCCTGATAAATGTTGCGCTCCTTGGCTTCCACGTCCAATAATGGCCCTCTTCCACATGTCGTATGAATGCGGAAAGCCAGGGTATTTTTACGTTTTACCCCCAAGCTGCATGAATGAGCTGCCTATAAGAGAGGCAAGGATATAGATCCAAATCACACCATCCTCCTTCCGCGAGTACTCATCGGAGCGCCTGTGCCAAAAATCCACTCCATCATGGACAGTCGACGCGGATCCTCCTCTTGTGCTCCCAGCCTTCAGCCAGGAGATTGGAGGAGATGTTCAGTTCCGCACAGCGAGCTGGTGACGCTCCAAGCGGAGGGATGCCTCCCTCCGACCTTCATGGTCCCGGTTCGAGCCGGACTGGCCACCTACAAAGGTGGGAAGCAGGCGGAGAACACCCCCAATCCCTCCAAAGGAGAGCGGGTGTGCTTCGTCCCTTATCTAATAAGGGGGCTCGGATTTCCCATACATCCGTTTCTTCGGGGGCTCTTGGAGTTCTACGGACTCCATCTTCATCACCTTACACCTGCCTCCATTTTGCATATCACGGGTTTCGTAGCTCTTTGCGAGTTGTTCTTGGGCATCGAGTCCCATTTTGCGCTGTGGAAGAGATTGTTTTGCCTCGTCCCCCGTTCTCACGAGGGGTCGATATATCGAGTGGGCGGAGCCGAAATATGGCGCATCGCCGGGACCGAATATCTATCCGGAACCCCGAAGAAGGCGTCTGAAGACTGGCCTTCGGAATGGTTTTATATGGAAGACGCCCCATTGCCGGACCCAGTTCGGATCGGCCTCCCGGAGTTCAGCAACGCTCCTTTGAAGAAACGCCTGAGTTGGCGCCCGCGGAGCCCTCAACGGGAAGATGACAGGAGCGTCCAATATCTGATGGGCAGGATAAGGTTACTGGCCAATTCCGGATTGACCATGATTGGAGTCATGGCCACGTGCATTATGCGAGGGGTGCAGCCACTCCAATATAGGGGCCACCCCATGTGGGATTTCAACGGGGAGAATGACGCCACCCGTCATGGTCGCAAGGGACCGGGATCGGCTGTCGATCTGGTGAAGATCCTGTCCGGCTTGTACAAGGGGGAGAAGGAGGACTTCCTCCACACGAGTCCATTGAATGGATTCTCCATGAATAACCCTCGGAGCTGGGTAAGCGGAGGTTTATCTATCCGATCCGTGCTTTCAAACTTAAGTGTCTCACTTTATGATTTCGACGCAGGAACTGCGCCGGGATGTGGAGGGCATACACAGCTCGGCTCCACAACCCGAGGATCCAGGACGATCCATTGATCCAACCTCCGAGGAGGATCCGGACATAAAGGTGGAGCTGATCGATGGGGTGTTCCACCAACTTAGCATGGACAATGCTTTAGTCGCCATTACGGCCGACTACCCTGGTTTAACTCCGGCTTCCCAGGTAACTGCGACCGAGGTCTTGTCATTATTACTCATCCATGCTTATTTCTGAACACTGTATATCAACGGTGTCCCGCAGGAGGTACCTTCAGGGCGGGAACCCGGATCCGCGGCGGCTGACCAACAAGGGTCAGTTCGGCCCAACAGGCGGAAGAGGAGTGCGGCGCGAATCGAAACGTCGCCGCAACGGTATGGAGCACCACCATATTTAAGGGAAAGATTCCTGGGAGGTATATTAACACTCATGATTCTTCTAGGAGAAAGAGCGCTCGCCGGGCTGTGCCCGGAGAGGTTGCCAACCAAGCCTCCGCCAGCCAAGCTCCAGCACCTGGTCCAGAGGGGGAGGCGAGCGCGAGGCGCGAGCCGGATGCTCCTCCAATGGAGGATGCCGACAGGCTGTCCGCCACCAGGTCTGAGGTGGAGAGCGCCATGAATCACAGGCGCTGCCGGATAGTTCTTCGTGACGCGTGTTTCTCCCCGGAGCGTTGAATGCCTTCAATGCGGGAGACGCGCACCTCCGTGCCACTCAAGATGGTTTAACCAGAGCCACGGAGCAGTATGTGAAAGACATACGGGTAAGGAATTTTAATGGTTATATATGCCAGTAGCCCCCGAGACTTAAAATAGTTAAAATAACTGATTTAAGGATCATTTGTTATGTAGGATCTTACGGAGAAGAATGCCCACCTGTCTCAGGAGCTACAAGAGTGCCAGGCCCAACTTGAGGCCGCACTAGCCGCCTCAGGGGGAGCCACAGAGACCCCCTCTGGTAATACATACTTCGAAAAGATAAGTAGTTTATGAACTGTGGTGTGTGTAAGTCTGACAATAATATTGCAGAGGGCGCCGGACTAGATCCGGACAAGCAACATCTGCTACGCCAGCTGAAGGCCGGCGAGAAGGTGCTTATGAGGGTGCAGCAGGAGAGGAACAAACTCCAAGATGCCAACACCCAGCTGGGCGAAGAACTAAAAGATGTTCGGGTCCAGCTGTCTGACTCTGTAAAGGAGAATCGGCGACTTCGTCGCGACATCTACAGTAAGTCTTGAGCAAACTCTTCTGATAAGAAGAGTTCGGCGAGGAAGTCGATGGACAGAAATGTGTCTGTAGGTGTGCTCACAGGTCGCCCTGCGAGGAAATGCCCGGTTCAATGGGTGACCAACTTCCCGAGCTGCTGCAACTGCACGAACGTGTCCAGCAGGCGATGAGTGGCGTTGCCCAGGCCTTATGGCCGTCCGTCTCCCTACCCGAGGGTCTTGGAGGGCTTGTGGAGAAGCTTCAAGGCGCACGACAGCGCTTCCGTCTGTGGAAGATATCGGCCTGCCGTCAAGGCGCCAGGGAGGCCTGGGCCATGGTGAAGACGCTGTACACGAAGGCGGATCCGAACCACATGGCCGAGGTCGGAGCTGTGGGGCCCGATGGGAAGGAGATCCCTGTGAGCTTAATGTACGGCCAAGTAGAGTTGGCCTCTAGGTATTCCCAACGGCACTGTAAATTAGACAACATGTTAGACGGGATTGAAGAGGAGTACAATCAGTCAATTTGACGATGTATTTTAAAATGACATGTATAATGCCTTCTAGCCGGATTGTAGATCGTTTGTCTTTGCGGACCTTTTCTCTTCAACCTCGGGACCCAACAGTCCGCAGTGTGTCCGAATACCCTCGCGGTTATGCAAAAACCGGGGCATGCATGGAGACCAGGCATAGGGGTCATTAGTGCTTTATCAGACAAGTGCCCAACTAGTTATGTTATATTACATGGTTAGTAAGAAACATCTTCCAGGGAGAGTAGTTCCGTTAGGGGTTCCTTTCCCTGGGAGGCATGCCCTAAAGTGCATGTCCGGACTGCGAAAAGAGCAGAAAAGCGTCTGGGGGCAGACAAATGGATAGGTAAAAAATCATCTTTCAAGTCACCGACCGAATATTCCCTTAAGAACGCTAGCTTTCGGCTTCACCCAGTCTGAGGTACACATCTGGCTGACCCGGCAGTAACAATCGCAGAGGTGCTCCCTTTACCTCCTAGCCGAACAATCGGGAACGTAGGGGTAAGCACAGGAGCCAGGCAACCCAGCTTGGCCAAAACTTAAGTCATATCGATGCATATAATGGTGAATAAAAGGTACATGCGGAAGTTTGACACATGTGTTGGGCATAAAGCCCGTATAAATAAGCTTCTGTTAAAGAAGCCCCCAGGTATAATGAGTGCGAGTAGCACGTCAAGTGTATGCGAACAATGCGCAGATCAGCCTTCAAAGGATCTATGAAAAAGGGAGAAGAAAGGAGAGAAACAAAAGACAACTGAAATATAAAATGTGGACGGAGGAAGGAGACGAACTCTGAGTCCTGCGCTAGGCGTAGAATCTTTGGAGGCGGGCTGCGTTCCATGGGTTCGGTTCGAGTCGGTTGTCTGATGCGTTTCGCAGACGGTATGCTCCGCCAGTCAGGACTTGGTCGATGATGAAGGGACCTTCCCATTTGGGCTGGAGTTTGTCCTTTTTCTTGTCCGGCAGGTGTAGAACTAATTCGCCAACATTGTAAGTTTTGGCCCGTACTTCTCTACTTTGATATCTTCGAGCCTGCTGCTGATAGAATGTGGAACGAGCTTTTGCCACGTCGCGCTCCTCCTCCAATGCGTCCAAACTGTCCTGCCGATCCAACTCGGCTTCTCTTTCTTCGTACATGCGCACTCGAGGTGAGTCATGAATTATATCGCAGGGCAAAACTGCCTCTGCGCCGTATACCATAAAAAATGGCGTGAATCCGATAGTACGATTTGGCGTGGTCCGCAGCCCCCAGAGTACAGAGTCGAGATCCTCCACCCAGTGCGTGTTAGATTCCGTGAGGGACCGCACTAACCTGGGTTTAATGCCACTCATGATTAGACCATTTGCTCGTTCGACTTGACCGTTAGTTTGAGGGTGATAGACTGAAGCATAGACGAGCTTGATGCCCATGTTTTTGCACCAGAGTTTAACCTTGTTGGCCATGAAGTTCGTGCCGTTACCAGTGATGATGCTGTGTGGGACGCCATAACGGTGTACTACCCCCGATATGAAGTCTATCACAGGTCTGGATTCGGCCGTTTTAACTGGCTTGGCCTCTATCCATTTGGTGAATTTATCCACCATGACCAATAGGTATTTTTGCTTGTGGGTTCCCCCTTTAAGGGGTCCAACCATGTCAAGCCCCCAGACCGCGAACGGCCAGGTGATGGGTATAGTTTTGAGGGTGGTGGGTGGCATGTGGCTTTGATTAGCAAAGAGCTGGCAACCGACGCATCGTTGGACTAAGTCCTGAGCATCTGTCCGGGCCGTCGGCCAATAAAATCTTGTACGGAAGGCCTTACCTACAAGGGCCCGGGCTGCGGCGTGGTGCCCACCAAGTCTGGCGTGAATTTCAGCCAGGAGATTTCGCCCTTCCTCTTTGGAGATGCACCTTTGAAGGACTCCGGTTGTGCTTTTCTTATAAAGTTCTCCCTCATGGACCCTGTAGGCTTTAGATCGCCGAACTATGCAGCGGGCCTTCGGGAAGTTCCTGCCTAACCAAGTAGGCTAGGAATGGTTCCGTCCACGGGGCGATTACTGCCATTATTTCGTGGGCTGAATGTGTTATTTCATTGGCTGAGCCACCGATTGTGTCAGAATGTTCCGTGTTGGGTGGTGCGGTTGTTTCCGGATTGTTGCTTTCGGACTCCTCTTCCCATACTACGGATGGCTTATAGAGCCGTTCCAGGAAGATGTTTGGAGGGACGGCGTCGCGCTTTGCACTGATGCGTGCCAACATGTCGGCCGCCTGGTTATTATCCCGGGCTACATGGTGGAATTCGAGTCCTTCAAACCGAGCTAACATTTTTAAGACAGCGTTACGGTAGGCTGCCATTTTCGGATCCTTGGCATCAAAGTCTCCATTTACTTGGGATATTGCAAGGTTTGAATCCCCGCGAACCTCTAGGCGTTGAATGCCCATGGAGATTGCCATCCGGAGACCATGTAGAATGGCCTTGTATTCGGCTGCATTGTTGGAGTCCGTGTACATTATTTGAAGTACGTATTGGACTGTATCTCCGGTTGGGGACGTCAAGACGACGCCAGCCCCCAAGCCGGCCAACATTTTAGAGCCGTCGAAGTGCATGATCCAATTGGAGTATGCGCCATACTCTTTAGGGAGTTCGGCTTCAGTCCATTCAGCGATGAAGTCCGCCAAAACTTGCGACTTTATAGCTCGCCATGGTTTGTAGGTTATGTCGAATGGTAAGAGCTCAATGGCCCATTTTGCAATCCTGCCCGCCGCGTCACGGTTGTTTATAATGTCGTTGAGAGGTACTTCGGAGACCACTTTTATCGAACACTCTTGAAAGTAGTGTCGCAGCTTCCGGGATGCCATGAACACCGCGTACGCTATCTTTTGATAATGTGGATACCGGGACTTGCATGGAGTTAAGACAGTGGATACACAGTACACTAGTTTTTGAAGAGGGAATTTGTTCCCTTATGTTTCTCGTTCAACGACGAGCACCGCACTTACAACTTGATGTGTTGCCGCGATATATAACAACATTGGTTCGCCCAAGTTGGGCGCGGCCAGGACCAGATTTGTTGCCAATATGGCCTTTATTTCTTCGAGTCCGGCCGTTGCAGCATCCGTCCATTCGAAGTGTTCGGTGCTCCTGAGGAGGCGATAGAGGAGCAGTGCCTTTTCTCCCAAACGGGAGATGAAGTGGCTTAGAGCCGCCATGCATCCAGTCAATTTTTGTATTTGTTTGAGGTCTTTTGGGATATCCAGCTGTGACAGAGCTCGGATCTTGGCTGGGTTTGCTTCAATTCCTCTACCGGATACAATGAAGCCCAAGAGCTTTCCGGCTGGTACGCCGAAAACACATTTTTCCGGGTTGAGCTTAATGTCGTATGCTCGGAGGTTGTCGAATGTGAGCCTCAAATCGTCTACTAGAGTTTCGACGTGTTTGGTCTGGACGACCACATCGTCTACGTATGCCTCCACTGTTTTGCCGATCTGGGTTGCCAGGCATGTCTGAATCATGCGCTGATATGTTGCACCGGCGTTCTTGAGCCCGAAGGGCATTGTATTGAAGCAGAATGGTCGATATGGAGTAATGAATGCTGTTGCGGCTTGGTCTGTCTCCACCATCTTGATTTGATGGTATCCGGAGTATGCGTAGAGGAAGCACAATGAATTGTACCCTGCGGTAGCATCGATGATTTGATCGATGCAGGGAAGGGGGAAAGGATCCTTTGGACAAGCCTTGTTAAGGTCTTTAAAATCGACACACAGGCGCCAGGATTTGTCCTTTTTTGGTACCATTACCAGGTTTGCTAACCAGTCCGGATGTTTGATGTCTCTGATGAATCCGGCTTCTAATAGTTTGGATAGCTCCTCTCCCATTGCCTGTCTTTTGGGTTCGGAAAATCGCCGAAGAGCCTGTTTGACTGGCTTGAATCCTTTTAGGATGTTTAGGCTGTGTTCTGCCAACCTGCGTGGGATTCCTGGCATATCTGAAGGGTGCCAGGCAAAGATGTCCCAATTTTCCCGAAGGAATTCTCGTAGTGCGGCGTCTACATCAGGGTTTAATTGTTCCCCAATGGAGGCCGTCTTTGTGAAGTCCGTTGGATGGACTTGGAATTTGACTATTTCGTCCGCTGGTTTAAAAGAGGTGGACTTGGATCTCTTATCGAGTATCACATCGTCCCTGTTCACCGTGGAGCACAGCGCAGTGAGTTCCTCTGCCGCTAGGGCTTCGGATAGTGCCTCTAGGGCTAGTGCGGCTGTCTTATTTTCAGCGCGGAGTGCTATGTCCGGATCACTGACAAGAGTGATGATTCCATTGGGCCCGGGCATTTTAAGCTTCATGTACCCGTAATGGGGTATAGCTTGAAAAATTGTGAATGCCTCTCGTCCTAATAAAGCGTGATATTCGCTACTGAACGGGGCCACTTGGAACATGACCTCCTCGGACCTGTAATTGTCCGGCGCGCCGAACACCACATCCAGTGTAATTTTTCATGTGCAGCGTGCTTCCCGACTAGGGATTATTCCTCTGAAGGTTGTGCTGCTTCGCTCAATGCGGCTCCAGTCTATTTCCATTTTTCGAAGGGTTTCCTCATAGATGAGGTTTAATCCGCTGCCGCCATCCATGAGTACCTTGGTAAGACGAAAGCCGTCCACTATTGGACTGAGGACCAATGCGGCTGGTGCTCTGGCTGTTCGGAATTTAGGTTCGTCGCTGGCGTTGAAGGTGATAGCCGTGTCGCTCCATGGATTTGTTGTTGCTACTTGGTATACTTCGGCGAGGCTGCGGATTGTTCGTTTCCGCATATTGTTTGATGCGAAAGTTTCGAAGACTGTTAATACCGTACTGGTACTGTTGGGCTGGTTCTCCGGGGCTAGAAGCTCTTTGCCACTTTTGGCCACCTGCCGTAGTATCCAACATGCTCGAAGGCTATGTGTTGGAGTGGCGCCCTCTGTACTATGGATTTTACAGGGTCCGCTGAGCCATCCCTCCAGTACGGTTCCGTGCCCTTTAGGGTGTTTTTTCTTTTTGGTTTTTGTCCCAGGTGCAGGAGCATGATGCACCCTTTTGTTTCGGACTAGGGTTGTGTTCGGGGCCGGATTGTCCCAAAACTTAGTTTCGATTTTCCAGGCACTCTCCATCGCATAGTACTTTCGTACTATGGACGCCAGGTCGGTGAAGCATGTAATTTCGCGACGACTTACGGCGTTCAAGATTCCCTTGTCCGTGCAATTGTTGCAGAAAATTGAGATTGCGTTTTCCTCACGGCAGTCCTTTATCCTGTCCATAACCAGGAGGAATCTGGCCCAGTAATGATGTACTGTTTCAGCTGGCTCTTGCCGGATTTGAGATAGATTGCCTATGTTTGGGTGGGCGGGTGGAATTAAGTCCGGAACCCTGCCCAACTTGAGGCTCAAGGGCCAAAAAGCTTCCGGATTTAGAAGCTTGGATTACTGGATGTCGTCCAACGAATCTAGTCCGCTGCCTGACTTTAGGTTCAGTACTTGATTGGCATCCGTCCCTCCACGGGAGTCGGACATGGAGGGATTAGGAATCCGGACATAACTGGTCTTTAATATAGAAGAAGAGTCGCCGCGTTGTTCCTCCACCACCGCAACATGGTGGGTAACCTGGGGAGAGTTGATCTCTCTCAGATCAGTTTTAAGCCCAATCTGATCGTAGTCTGTAGCGACTCCCAGGGAAGCGATGCGATCCAAGAGCTCGTTTACGGAGGAGAGCTCCATCGGATCTAGCAGCTCAGCGAATTCCGAGTTGACGTGAAGATTGCTTTTGATGACCCGAGAGGTCATTGTCGGAGCGGCGGCCGAACAGGCGGTCATAAGGAAACCACCTAGCCGGATAGTTTGGCCGGTGGCCAAAGCTCCCTTGGCAATGGTACCGTCTTTTAAGACGGGAAGAGGCATCCTTCCTGATTGTGACGGCACAGAGGAACTCTCAATGAAAGCACCAATGTCGGTGTCAAAACCGGCGGATCTCGGGTAGGGGGTCCCGAACTGTGCGTCTAGGCGGATGGTAACAGGAGACAAGGGACACGATGTTTTTACCCAGGCTCGGGCCCTCTCGATGGAGGTAAAACCCTACTCCTGATTGATTGATATTTATGATATGGGTAGTACAAGAGTGGATCTACCACGAGATCAAGGAGGCTAAACCCTAGAAGCTAGCCTATGGTATGATTGTTGTTGTGTCCTACGGACTAAAACCCTCCGGTTTATATAGACACCGGAGAGGGCTAGGATTACACAGAGTCGGTTACAATGGTAGGAGATCTACATATCCGTATCGCCAAGCTTGCCTTCCACGCCAAGGAAAGTCCCATCCGGACACGAGACGAAGTCTTCAATCTTGTATCTTCATAGTCTTAGAGTCCGGCCGATGATAATAGTTCGGCTATCCGGACACCCCCTAGTCCGGGACTCCCTCAGTCCACTTGAGCTCAAATTGGGCAAGGCTTAGTCATTTGGTCATATGAAGATGCTGTAAAAAGATCATGCCAAATGGACAAACCAAAATAGCACTTGCTTCACAAACATCTCTGCTGACCAGAAACTTGGAATAATTACTGTGGTCAAATGGCTCAATGAAATGATTCCAAAATGGGTGGAGAGATGTTTTATGGGTATAAGAATGATCTGGTAGTTTATCAGGATTTTTGAAGCAATATAAAATATACTTGATTCACAACCTGAAAATATTGCCAAAAACAAAGATTTGCTCCTGTGCTCACATAGATAATTGGATGGGGCTGCTAATGGGTGGAGGGAGTTAATATGAGCACATTAAGGAGTGTGCAAAAGTTCAATTCATTTGGGTACTCCTAGATAGTACTTCCTTCACAAAGCCTTCTGTTTGACAGAAACTTTGAAACTTCATTGAGGAAGATTGGCTAGGCAAATAAATTTGAACTTGTGCATGGGGCAAATATTTGGACATATAAACATGCCCAAAAAGGTTGGGAGTCAATAGGAGGAATATAAATGGCACTTCCTTCACAAAGTGCCATTCAGGGCAGAATAGGAAATGAATTATTGGAGGATTATTTTTGAACATGGCAATGAAATGTTTTGCCATATTTGATCAAGATATGACCCAAGCAATTTATGAGAATTATTTGGGAATTTTAGGAGTGAGGGAAATATAGGTTGCTTCACAACCTAGGGCAATTTGAGTTATTCCTTTAATAGAAAAGGAATATTCCCAATAAAAGAATATTGGGATTTGGGTTAGGATGGAAATGATAGGGTCTAGGGAAAGATTTGGGAATGGCAAGCCACTCTGGAAACAAAGAAGAGGGCATCTTCTTTAGTTTCCAGCCCACAAAGCCACGGAAAAAGAAAACTCAGGCAAAAACCTGGGAAAAACAAAAGAAAAAGAAAGGGCCAAAAATCAGGATGTGACAGTCTTCATGGCATCCCGGAAGCTACGACACTACTTTCAAGAGTGTTCAATTACGGTGGCCTTTGAAGTACCACTCAACGACATAATAAATAACCGCGACGCTACGGGCCGGATAGCTAAATGGGCCATCGAGCTCCTTCCGTTCGACATAACATACAAGCCATGGCGGGCCATCAAGTCACAAGTACTAGCTGAATTTATCACCAAATGGACAGAAGCCAAACTCCCTAAAGAGTACGACGCGTACTCTAACTGGATCATGCACTTCGACAGCTCTAAAATGCTGGCCGGATTGGGAGCGGGTGTAGTCCTGACGTCTCCCACCGGAGACACGGTCCAGTATGTCCTCCAAATTTTATACACAAACTCCAACAATGCAGCCAAATATGAGGCTCTATTACACGGTCTTCGGATGGCAATCTCTACGGGCATTCAATGCCTAGAAGTGCGCGGGGATTCAAACCTCGCAATATCACAAATAAACGGAGACATTGATGCCAAGGATCCGAAAATGGCGGCCTACCGTAATGCCGTCCTCAAAATGTCAACTCGGTTCGAGGGGCTCGAATTCCACCATGTGGCTCGAGAAAACAATCAAGCGGCGGATATCCTCACCCGCATCGGCGCTAAACGCGACCCTGTCCCACCTAACATATTCCTGGAAAGGCTGTTCAAGCCATCCGTGGTATGGGAAGGGGAGTCTGGCAATACTAGCACGGATCCGAATACACCCCCAGATTCTGAACTATCAGACATAATCGGAGGCTCCACCACCGAAATAACATCCTAGGCCCACGAAATCATGGCTATAATCGCCCCGTGGACGAAGACTTTCTTGGCCTACCTAAACAGGCAGGAGCTCCCCAAAGACCAAAATGAAGCACGTTGCATCATTCGGAGTTCTAAAGCTTACAAAGTCCATGAAGGGGAACTCTATAAGAAAAGTGCGACCGGAGTGCTCGAAAGGTGCATCTCTGAAGAGGAAGGGCGGCAGCTCTTGGCTGAAATCCATGCCGGACTGGGCGGGCACCACGCCGCGGCTCGAGCACTAGTCAGCAAGGCCTTCCGTACATGCTTCTATTGGCCGACGGCCCGAGCAGACGCACAGGACCTTGTCCAACATTGTGTCGGTTGCCAGCTCTTTGCCAATCAGAGTCATATGCCCCCTACCACTCTCCAAACAATCCCCATAACTTGGCCCTTCGCGGTCTGGGGGCTGGATATGGTCGGACCTCTTAAAGGGGGAAGCCATAAGAAAAAAATACTTATTGGTCATGGTGGACAAGTTCACCAAATGGATAGAAGCCAAACCAGTCAAAACGGCCGAATCCAGACGAGTAATAGACTTCATATCCGGGGGCGTACACCGATACGGCGTCCCCCACAGCATCATCACTGATAATGGCTCAAATTTCAGAACCGATGAAGTGAAAACTTGGTGCGGCTAAATGGGCATTAAGCTCGACTAATCTTCCGTCTACCATCCCCAAACAAATGGCCAGGTCGAAAAGGCAAACGGTCTCATCATGAGCGGCATCAAACGCAGACTAGTGCGATCCTTGACAGAGTCAGACACGCACTGGGTCGAAGAGCTCGACTCTGTACTCTGGGGGCTACGGACCACGCCGAATCGCACTACCGAATATACACCATTTTTATGGTGTACGGTGCGGAAGCGGTACTACCCTGCGACATAATACATGATTCGCCACGCATACGCATGTACGAAGAGAAGGAAGCCGAGTTAGATCGGTAGGATAACTTGGATGCCCTGGAGAAGGAGCGTGACGTCGCAAAAGCCCGCTCTGCATTCTATCAGTAGCAGGCTCGACGGTACCAAAGCAGAGAAGTGCTGGCCAAAACTTATAATATTGGCGAGCTTGTTCTATGGCTACCGGAGAAGAAGAAGGACAAGCTCAAACCCAAGTGGTAAGGTCCCTTCGTCATTGACAAAGTTCTCACCGGAGGAGCGTACCGCCTACGTCATGCATCCGATAACAGACTCGAGCCGAACCCATGGAATGCGGCCAGACTCCAGAGATTCTACGCCTAGCGCCGAACTCAGTGTTTGTCCCCTTACCCCCTCCTTTTTAATTATGCTCCCTCCCTTTTCCTTTCTCGGCCTTTTTTCCTCTTCACACAAAGTATTTAATACAATACGGACTCCCGGATCACTCCAGCCGCACTATGTGTGTAAGCAATACCTAGGGGCTTCCTATACGGAAGCTAAAAATAATTACTCTAATGGCTTTTTGCCCATCACATATGCGTTCCTTTTTCCATTATATGCATCTATATGACTTAAGATGTGGCCAAGCTGGGTTGCCTGGCTCTTGTGTTTATGCCCTACGTTCCCATTAATTCGGCTAGGGCATAAGGGGAGCACCTCTGCCATTGTTACTACCGGTTCAGCCGGATGTGTACCTCAGACTGGATGAAGCCGAAAGCTAGCATCCTTAAGAGAATATTCGGTCGGTGAACAAAAGATGTATTCATTTATTACAACATAAATCCCCAGAAGTTTTGTATCCTGCGTCCTTGTTTGCAGTCCGGACATGTGCATCGTCGCATGCGTACCCAGGGAAAGGAACCCCTAACAGAACTATTCTCCCTAGAAGATGTTTCTTACTATCCATGTAATATAACATAACTAGTTGGGTACTTGTCTGTTCAAGCACTTATGACCCCTACGCCTAGTTTCCACGCATACCTCGGTTCTGTATAACTGAGTGGGTATTCGGACACACCCCGGACTGTAGGATCCGGGGGCTGAAGCGAAAAGGTCCGCCATGACAAATGATTTTAATCTGGCTAGGGACTACTTATGTCCATTGAATTACACACTCACTTGGACTGACTATATTCCTCCTCTATACCATCCAACAGGCTATCTAGCTTACAATCCTGTTGGGAATACTTTGCGGCTAACGCTACCTGGTCATACACCAGACTCACGGGAATTTCTTGCCCTTCTAGCCCCGCCGGTCCGACTTCGGCCATATGGTTCGGGTCCATCTTGGTGTAGCACGTCTTCACCATAGCCCAGACTTCTCTTGCACCTTGCCGGCAGGCTGACATCTTCCACAATTGGAAGTGCCGCCATGCTCCTTGAAGCATATCCACAAGCTCCCCCATGCCATTCAGCAGGAGGCTTGATGGCCAGAAGGCCTGAGCAACGCCCTGCATCACCTGCCGAGCTCGCTCGTGCAGTTGTGAGAGGTCTTGCAGTAAATCGCCTGCAGACGAGGGCATCTCCTCCTCAGGGCGGCCCGCTAACATTCCTGCAAGTAAAATTCTTTCAATATGCTTCCTCGCCGAGCTGTACTACAATTCGTCTAGGCACTTATCATAAATGCCGCGTCGAAGCCTTTTGTTCTCCTTCACGGAGTCCGCCAGCTAAGCACGGACGTCTTTTAATTCCACGTCCAGCCGAACATTGGTATCTTGAAGATTGTTCTTCTCCTGCCTCACTTGCGTAAGAACGCGCTCGCCAGCCTTTAGCTGCCTTTTGAGATGCGACTCGTCATCTCTTACGCCCTCTGGATTCACCCCGGGATTGTCTGCAGAATTTTCTGTTAGACTTGTCATACCAGCCACTTACTAACTGGCGCATCTTTGTACAATTGAGGCAAACGTTACCAGATGAGGCCTTCTGGGATTCCTCTAACTTGGCAACTGTGGCCCTAAGCTGGGCCTTGCACTCCTCCAGCTCCCGAGACGAATGCTCATTCTTATCTACAAGGACCTGTGCATAAATTGATCCTTAAAATAGTTGTTCCAACTGTTTCAAGTCTCAGGGGCTACTGCTATACATGCTTATCAAATTTTCTTACCCGTATATCTTTGGTATACTGGTCCGTCGCTCAGGCAAGCCCGCCTTGAGCAGCTCAGATGTATGCGTCTCCCGAATTGAA
Source organism: Triticum aestivum (assembly GCF_018294505.1). Taxonomy (NCBI): domain Eukaryota; kingdom Viridiplantae; phylum Streptophyta; class Magnoliopsida; order Poales; family Poaceae; genus Triticum; species Triticum aestivum. The sequence goes on from NC_057807.1 coordinate 230,335,415, forward strand.
AGCATTAAATGCCTCTTTGGAAAAGATGTTGTTGCGAAGTACGGTCCGTTGGCGCTGGTGATTCATGGCGCTCTCTACTTCGGAATTCTTGGAAGAGAGCATACCCGCGTCCTCTGTCGGAGAACTATGCGGCATCAGCCCCACGTCCACCTTCCCTCTCGAAGCCGGTTCTGGAATCCGGCTAGTGGAGGCGTGATTGGCAGGATCCTCGGATATAGTACGGCTACTCCTCTTCCTGCCAGGATACGAAGGGTGCCGTTGCATTTCAAATACAATAATCACATAACAGGTTTTTATCTTACCTCTGTAGCGGCGTTTCGACCCTAACCGCCTTCCTCTTAATCCTGCCCGATCCGGACGCCCGTTGCCGACGGGCCCCTAGGGGCTCGGCCCCGCGCTCTGATCGTCGTCTCTGCAAAAACACGACACTTCAGGGGTAAGGCATGACATCAGAAAGGAGTCCTCTTCGGAGGATAGGGTTTTCGGCTTGGCTTACACACGACGCAGGTAGCAGTCCGGGATAGTCGGCAATAATGGCCACTGAGGCGCCATCGTAGCTCACCTGATAAAATACTACGTTGACGAGCTCCACGGTAATATCCGAATCTTCTTCGAGTCCTGGATCGAGGGCCCTTCCTGGGTACTCTGGCTGCGGGGAAGGGCTGGAGATTCCTACGTCCCTCCTCAGTTCCTGCTCGGAAATATCGAGGCAGATAATTTTAGCGAAGAACGCCACAATGATTGAAGCGGTGAAAGGAATGACGACTTACCCAGTTTGGGGGGTTGTACATGGAGAATCCATCCCGCGGTTTAATGTGAAGGAATTCTTCCTCTTCTCCTTTGTATAAATCGGACAATATCCTTGCCAGAGCAGTGGCGGAGTCCGGACCCTTACGGCCACAGCAGGTGGCATCATCTTCCCCGTTGTCGTGCCACATGGGCTTCCCCCGATATTGAAGCATTTGCACTCCCCGCATTATGCATATTGCCATAACCTCGACTATCGTCAGTCCGGATTTGGCCAGTGACTTTATCCTGCTCATCAGGAAGTGTATTTCTCTGGTATCCTCCTCTTGGGGGCCCCGGGGGCGCCAGCTTAGAAGTGCCCTTGGCGGGGCGTTACTGAACTTGGGGAGACCTGTCCGGACTAGATCCGGAAGGGGAACGTCATCAACGTAAAACCACTGCGAAGGCCAGTTCTCTGGTGCCTTCTTGGGAGTGCCGGATAGGTATCCGGTCTCGGCAATGCGCCATACTTCGGCCCCGCCCACTTGACATAGGGATTCTCCCTGGTTGTGAGGGACGAGGCAGAACAGCTTCTTCCATAACCCAAAGTGAGCCTCGCAGCCTAGAGATAGCTCACAAAGGGCAACGTATCCTGCTATATGTAGCACGGAGGCAGGGGTGAGGTTGTGCAACTGGAGGCCGTAGAACTCCAGGAGCCCACGAAGGAACAGGTGGATGGGAAACCCAACGCCCCTTAGCAGATGCGGGATGAGGCATATTCGCTCCTTTGGAGATGGATTAGGAGATCCCTCTGCTTGTTCCCCGCCATTATAGGTGGCTATTCCGGCCCGGACGGGGACCATGAACGCCGGTGGGAGAAACCCTTGAGTCTGTAACTCTATCAAACGGCTGTGAGGAACTGAACACTCTTCCCAATCCCCCAGCTTGGAGCGTGGGGAGCGAGAAGAAGAGCTGCGACGACAGGCCATGTTGGAATGGTTTTTCTGGAGTGCTCTGTTGGATGCTTTCTCAAGGGAGGAGAGTGAGGTTTGGATCTGAGAATCCCCGTCTCTTCAAATAGACGGTTAACCTGAAGGATCGGGGGAGGCAAATGCAAAAATGCCTCGGCTCCTCGCATTCGCTCGACACGTGGAGATGGTCATTATTGAGGCACAGAAATCGAGGAGTACAACATCGATGGGAAGCCAGACACTATTCGTCGTAACAGGCACTTTGGAGTATTCGGAGATGGAACGCGCCTTGCAATGCCAAAAACAAGACTGCGCGCCGGACTCATCGTCATTGAAGCCTGGTTCAGGGGCTACTGAGGGAGTCCTGGATTAGTGGGTATCTGGACGGCCGGACTATATACTTCGTCCGGACTATTGGAGCGTGAAGATACAAGACTCAAGACTCCGTCTCGTGTCCGGATGGGACTCTCCTTTGCGTGGAAGACAAGCTTGGCGATCCGGATATTATATTTCCTTCCTTGTAACCGACTCCTTGTAAACCCTAGCCCTCTCCGGTGTCTATATAAACCGGAGAGGTTGGTCCTTAGAAGACCAATCACGATCACAATTATAATCATCATAGGCTAGCTTCTAGGGTTTAGCCTCTACGATCTCGTGGTAGATCTATTCTTGTACTACTCATATCATCAATATTGATCAAGCAGGAAGGAGGGTTTTACCTCCATCGAGAGGGCCTGAACCTGGGTAAACATTGTGTCCCTTGCTTCCTGTTACCATCAGCCTAAGACGCACAGATCGGGACCCCCTACCCGAGATCCGCCGGTTTTGACACCGACAGTCGTGATCATGCATACAAGTTGTTGGACGAGAGAGAGAGAGAGAGAGAGAGAGAGAGAGAGAGAGAGAGAGAGAGAGAGAGAGAGAGATGGAAAGGATATAGAGAAAGAAAGAAAAAGATTAAAGCTGAAGCTATCTCTGAATCCTAAGGTGTTAGTCCATATTGAAGCTATCTCTCAATTAACCACAATTTTGCAACTTGAGATTACACTTGAACTCTTCTAACTTTCTTGTAGGCAATGCTTTTGTAAAGCAAACTGTAATTCGATCTTTTGATGGAACAAATCTGATGTCCAGTTTCTTACTAGCAACTCGTTCGCTGAGAAAGTGAAAATTAATTTCAATATGTTTGTGCTGGCATGAAACATTGGGTTAGCAGATAAACATGTTGCACTAAGATTATCACACCGAGTACTTGGAGTTTACACTTGTGATACCACAAGTTCTTTGAGCATAGACTGAAGTGCACCAACTATACTTCTATAACTTGATGAGGACATCACTAACAAAGTTACACCCACAACCCCTACTGCTACATATACTGGACCAATTACTAGAGCTCGCGCACGCCAATTAAATTACCATGTACTTTCATTTTTTGGTAATGATTCTTTTGTTCATGAGAATATGATGATGCCTAAATTGGATACATTTGTTTTTTTTAAATGAAGGGTCAAGTGAGGGAGTCCTGGATTAAGGGGTCCTTGGACAGCCGGACTATATACTTTGACCGGACTGTTAGGCTATGAAGATACAAGACAAAGACTTCTTCCCGTGTCCAGATAGGACTCTTCTTGGCGTAGAAGGCAAGCTTGGCGATTCGGATATGTAGATTCCTTTCTCTGTAACCGACTTTGTACAACCCTAGCCCCCTTAGTTGTCTATATAAACCGGAGGGTTTAGGCTTCTAGGGTTTAGCCACAACAATCATAACCTCATAGGCCAGACTTGTAGGGTTTAGCCATTACGATCTCGTGGTAGATCAACTCTTGTAATACTCATATTCATCAAGATCAATCAAGCAGGAAGTAGGGTATACCTCCATAGAGAGGGCCTGAACCTGGGTAAACATTGTGTCCCCCGCCTCCTGTTACCATTAGCCATAGACACACAGTTCGGGACCCCCTACCCGAGATCCACCGGTTTTGACACCGACATTGGTGCTTTCATTGAGAGTTCCGCTGCATCGTCACTAGAAGGCTTGATGGCTCCATCAATCATCTACAACAACGCAGTCCAGGGGAGATCTTCCTCCCTGGTCAGATCTTCATATTCGGCGGCTTCGCACTACGGGCCAACTCGCTTGGCCATCTAGAGCAGATCGATAGCTATGCCCCTGGCCATCAGGTCAGATTTGGAAGCCTGAATTTTGTGGCAGATATCCATGGAGACTTGATCTTCAACGGGTTTGAGCCCATGATGGCTGTCCCTGGCCACCATGATGAACATGACCTAGATCTGTCATCTGGCCACGCGCAGGAGATAGCGCCTATGACTGCTCTGGCCCTAGATCCGGAGCAGACTGCGTCGCCCGAAGACGGGAACCTTAACCCCGCCACGGAGGCCGCAGACTCAGCGGCGCTTGAGCCGCACACAAACCCAACATCAGGCTGGGCTTGTGTCACCGGAACCTCGGACTCGTCTCCGGCCATGGGTTCCGGACCGCGTGCATCCGCATCCATCGAACCTAATTGGGCGCCGATCTTGGAGTTCAGCTCCGTGGACATCTTCTAGCACTCTCCTTTTGGCGACATGTTAAACTCATTAAAATCCCTCTCCTTGTCAGGGGACTCTCGGCCGAACTATGTCCGACTCGAATGGCAAGCGGACAACGAAGAAATTTGTTTCCCACCCACCACCCACTTTATAGCCACTATCGACGACTTAACCGACATGCTTGATTACGACTCCGAAGACATCAACGGTATGGACGACAATGCCGGAGAGGAGCAGGAACCACCGCCTACAGGGCGTTGGACAGCCACCTCCTTGTATGACATATACATGGTGGATACACCCAAAGAAAACGACGACAATGATGTAAATCCAGTCGAGGATAAACCTCTTGAGATACAGCCAATGCGCGGACGTCAGCGGCGCCGCTCTAAGCCACGCCGTAGTAAAAACAACAGTACAGTCATAGGAGAAAATCACACTCCGTACGACGCCGAAGACAATGAAGACCTCGTTGAGCCAACCTCCGAGCAGGAGGAACGGGAGGATGGGCGAGTCAGCCCCGGCAAACATGCCATGAATGAAGACTCGGAGGATAGCAACTACCTTCCGCTCTCCGAGGACGAGGTGAGCCTCAGTGACGAAGATTTTATCGTGCCTTAGGAGCTCGCCGAACAGGAATGCTTTAAGTGCCGGCTAATCTCCACTGCAAGGAGCCTGAAAAAGAAGCAGCAGCAGCTTCAAGCTGATCAATATCTGCTCAACAAAAGATGGACTGATGTCCTGGCAGCCGACGAATATGGCCTCAAGCGCCCAACCAAAAGCTACCCGAAGTGCAAACTGTTACCACAGTTCGATGACGAGGTGTTGGAGCCCATCCTACCAAGGTATAATGCGGATGACCGACCACCACGTGGCCAGGAAAAAGTGGCACCTCAAGCCGAACACTAGCCTGCACTACCTTGCTGAACAAACAAAAATACAACAGCTCGAGGATATACACATGACCTGCGGCGCGACTTGGAAAACAGAGCAGGTCAGACAAGATCAGTCCATGGATCACGGGGGCATGCCCCGATGCACGATGATGGCCATCCGGCTGAACGTGACGAACATAATCACGCCCGGGCCAAAAACTGCAGACGAACTCCATCCGAGATACGTCACGACTTTGCCCGATATAGATGCGCCGCACACCCCCTTTGCTTCACTGACGAAGTAATGGGACACGATTTCCCAGAAGGGTTTAAACCCGTGAACATCGAATCATATGATGGCACAACAGACCCCGCGGTATGGATTGAGGACTTTCTTCTCCATATTCATATGGACCGCGGTGATGATCTTCACACCATCAAATACCTCCCGCTCAAACTCAAGGGACTAGATAGGTACTGGTTGAACAGTCTGCCCGAAAACTCCATTGGCAGCTAAGAGGACTTGGAGGATGCCTTCTTGGACAATTTCCAAGGCACATATGTCCGACCTCCGGATGCTGATGACCTAAGTCACATAATCCAACATCCCGGAGAGTCAGCCAGGAAATTCTGGACCAGGTTCTTAACTAAAAAGAACCAGATTGTCGACTGTTCGGACGGCGAAGCCCTAGCGGCCTTTAAGCACAACATCCGCGATGAATGGCTGGCCAGACACCTCGGCAGGAAAAACCGAAGTCCATGTCATACCTTACGGCACTCATGACCCGCTTCTGTGCAGGCGAAGACAGCTGGCTAGCCCGTAGCAACAACAATACAAGCGAACTTGGCACTTCTGAAGCCAGAAACAGCAATGGCAAGCCCCGACGCAATAGACATAAGCGTCAAAACAACAGTGACAACATTGAAGACACGGCGGTCAACGCCGGGTTCAGTGGTTCTAAGTCCGGTCAGCGGAAGAAGCCATTTAAGGGAAATAATCCGGGCCCGTCCAGTTTGGACCGCATACTCGATCCTCCATGTCAAATCCACGACACTCCTGATAAACCATCCAATCATACCAATAGAGAGTGTAGGTTCTTCAAACAGGCCGGCAAGTTAAATGCCGAGAACAAGGAAAAGGAGTCGCAAAGCGATGACGATGACGAGGAGCCTCGGTCACCGAACACAGGGAGACAGAAGAAGTTTCCCCCAAGTTAAAATGGTAAACATGATATACGCCACCCATATCCCCAAGAGGGAGCGCAAGCGTGCACTCAGGGACGTCTACGCGATGGAGCCAGATGCCCCAAAGTTCAACCCATGGTCGTCATGTCCGATCACCTCCGATCGCAGGGACCATCCAACCAGTATCTTTCATGGCGGTTCAGCGGCACTAGTCCTCGACCCAATTATTGCTAGATTCCACCTTACACGAGTCCTCATGGATGGTGGTAGCAGCCTGAACCTGCTCTATCAGGATACAATGCGCAAAATGGGTATCGATCCCTCAAGGATCAAGCCCACAAAAACCACCTTTAAAGGTGTCATACCAGGTGTAGAGGCCTGCTGTACGGGCTCAGTCACACTGGAAGTGGTCTTCGGATCCCCGGATAATTTCCATAGCGAAGAGTTGATCTTCGATATCGTCCCCTTCCACAGTGGCTATCATGCACTGCTCGGACGAACTGCATTCACTCGATTCAATGCGGTGCCGCACTACGCCTACCTCAAGCTCAAGACACCCGGACCACGCGATGTCGTAATGGTCAACGGAAACGCGGAACGCTCCCTCCGCACTAAGGAGCACACCGCTGCCCTTGCAGCAGAAGTACATAGTAGCCTTTTTAGGCGGAACCTCAATTCGGCAGTAAAGCCTACGGACACCGTCAAGCGAGTCCGAACTACTCTGCAGCAGGGCAGTCCAGCTCGTATAGAGCTTGACTAGCAATTCGGCCTCCGTCCCAGTCCCAACCAAGCGGTGACATTTGTGCCGCGCGTACATAACTACGCACTTAAAATACCATGGGTAGGGATGGAGGCACAGCTAGACCGTGGTCCATAATGCGGCTCAACCGCGCTGGATTCGATACCTTCACTTTTTCTCTTTTATTTCAGGTTTTTCTCTTCTCGAAGCTTTTCTGATAACCTGATCATCGGACCTATCACGGGACAGATACAACAAGAAGGCAAGGAGCTTTGACGTACAAGGGAACCCCCAGGTGGTCTATGCTAACGATCTTTATACCTGTTTTAAAAACCCGCACGCAGCTCGCCCTTGGTAGTGGCGTGTCAAATAGGCTTATTTGCTTATCACATTACTTGTACAAATACGCCTTGACATATTAATCAAATTACAATGGAAAATAATTTGCAGCGTCAGCTTATTACTTGATTTTTTCCTTTTCTTTATATTGTTATCAATTGCACCCGTACACTCTAGTACGCCTTAATTCGCCAAGGGCTTCATCATACCCTGCAATACGGGAATAAAGTCCGAACACTTTTACAGTACAATTCGGCACCCCGAACATATAGCACTATATGCATCGGCTCCGAATCATGTCTTTGGTCAATAGTTGGGTTGCTCGGCTCCTGTGCTTACTACCTTACGTTTCACTATATCGGCTAGGGTAGTAAAGGGAGAACTCTGTGATTGTGTCCCGGTTCTTTCGGACGAGCACCTCAGTAGAGAAAGCCGAAAACTGACTGTCATGATGCGGCGAGAGCTGGTCAGCTATTCGAGAGGTTTCAAATCCTTAGAGATTTTTCCGCATTTTGCGAGGGATCGATTTTTATCCGATCAGGTGTTTACAGCATCCCAAGTCTGGACTTCCAAACACTAGGGCCTGTGTCTAAATTTTTGTTGTCAAACTCCTATGGCTAAGTGAGGGTGATAAAGCCGTATAGTCCGATTGCCTTGTTCGTTGCGCTAAACACATCCTTTAAGGACCAAACTCTGGAGTAAAGAGTGTTTAGATTTATCCCGAACACCCCCGTACTACCTACGTGGGGGCAGAAGCCGACGACTGGCCAATTCTCAGATTTAACAAAACGGCCGCACATGAGATAAAATCTTAAAATAACAGACATTATATTACATAACAGATCTTTCATATTACATGACAGGATGACATGAGTGCGTTCATGGGAGTATGATATCCTTAGCACATTGCTCCGCACAAGGCGGGATCCCTCCATGACATTGTCAAAATATAGTCGGGGTCGGCGGTGCTCCTTGCCCTCAGGCGGCCCCTCGGTCACCAGCTTCGTGGCGTCCATCTTCGCCTAGTGCATCTTGGCGCGGGCAAAGGCCATTCGCGCGCCTTCAATACAGACCGACCGCTTGATAGCTTCAAGCCTAGGGCAGGCTATGACAAGCCACTTCACGAGTCCGAAGTAGCTGCTGGGAATGGCTTCGGCAAGCCATAGCTGGATTATCAAATCCTTCATGGCTAGTTTGGCCGCCCTATGCAGCTCGACCAGCTGTTTCAGCTGATCGCTAAATGGCATTGGATGTTCTGGTCCTAGGTATTGCGACCAGACCAACTTGTCCATTGAGCTCCCCTCTTCGGCTCGATAGAATTCCACAGCATCTAACACACTTAGCGACAGATCCACAAACGCCCATGGAGAGCTCCAAATCCGGGTAAGTAAAAGGAACCTTTCCTTTGCATATCTGCTCTGCATAATGAAAGCCTTACCCGATGTGATCTTCTTGGCCGCCTGGATTTCCTGCAAGGCACCCTGGGCTTCAGCCCGGGCATCTTGTGCGCTCTGGTGGGCCTTGGCAAGTTCGGACTCTTGCTCCTTAAAATCGCGCTCCAAGGACTCACACTTCTTGACAGCATCCTGGAGCTCTTGCTGGACCTCATTGACCCGGGCCTCATGCTTTTCGCGTGTGGCCTGCTCCTTGGCCACCTTGTCCTTGTCCTCGGCCAACGCCTTCTTGAGGGCCGCTACTTCAGTCATTACCCCTAATAAAGTTCATGACACTTTAGTCAGCATGAATCATTCATCCTTCTTGAATATATACAAGGTTACTGCATACCTTGACTGTCCTCCAGCTGCTTCCTCACACGGCCGAGCTCTTCCTCGGCCCGCTCCAGATTCTGCTTTAGTCCGGAGACTTCTGCAGTGTGAGTGGTCGCAGCCAGCAGCGATGCCTGCTTATTCACATAGACATATTAGATCAGACTCCTGCGAAAATTATTTGACCCTCTGTTCGGTTTTTCTTTCCGAACACCGGACAGAGTATCGGGGGCTACTATCTATACTATGACATTATTTTTATAATTGCGTTGCTTACCTCAAAGCCTGTTAGAAGGCTCGTGCACGCTTTGGTCAGTCCGCTTTTCGCGGACTGGATCTTCTCAATCATCGTACCCATAAGGGTACGATGTTCTTCAACAATGGAAGCGCCTCGCCGCGCTTCTAGCAATCTATCCAGTGCCTATGGATGGACAGAGGTCACCGGTGGAGTTGGCTCACCCCCCTCTTTCGAAAGAGGTAGCCTGCCTGAGTCCGGAGCCACATGGGCCTCCGGAGCTGTATTCGGCTAGGGGCCTAATTGGATACAACCCCCATCGTCGATGTACATAGGGGTTTTCTCCCCCATGTGTTCGGCAATCGGGGTTTTGCCCTCCGGCACCACCGGGACGGCCTCCTGAGCCTCTCCCTAGCCTGGCATCCTTCGAGACAACACCTCAGTGTTGTCCACGGCCTTGGGGGAGGAGGCTGTTGGAAGGGACTAGCTGTCCATTGCCGACGGGTCCAGCGATCCCTCCGAAGAGGAGGATAGCTCGATGTTGGACCGAGCCGGACTGCAAATGCATAAATCAGCACATTAAAACAATAAAATAAGGAGGCCGGATACATGAACATGTCCAGATACTTACGATTTGGCCAGGGGCTTCTCCCTGGGTTCCCACTCCCAGCTGCTGTTGGTGGCCGCTGCGGAGCTGTCCGGAAGGGAAGCTTTCCCCTTCTTGGACGCCTCGGCCTCCACATGTGTGGAGGCCATCCTCTTGTTTCTCCCCCCAGCGGGGGGCAGGGGGGAATGGATTTCTTCTTCTTCCTCATCCTCTTCCTCGTCGTCTTCGACGACGAAGGAGTGATCCTCGGCATCTTTGGACATTGCGTCCGATGCGCCCTTGCGACGGAGACCATCTCTGGTCCCCTTGGCCTTCTTCTTGGCCTTCTTCCTTGGCACCTGATAAGGTGCCGGAACCATCATCTTCGTTAGAAGCGGGATTTCTGGGCCTTCGGGCAGCAGGGCCGGACAGTTAATCCGCTCCGCCATCTCTATCCAGGCCTGAAAAAATTGATAGGGAAGCTTAGATTCCTTCCTCGAGTATGCCAGTAAAGGGTATACCTTGGAAACATGAAAGAACTTACCGGATTAGCCTGGCGAGTTAAGCTATGTCCATGATCCTCAGTCATGGGCAGTGGTGTCTCGCCGGCCTTGAAGAGCACCTTCTAGATATCTTCGTGTGTCGTGCCGAAGAGCTCCAGTAGCGTCTGGTGCTTGGCCGGATCGAATTCCCATAAATAGCAAGTCCGGCGTTGGCACGGAAGGATCCAGCGAATGAGCATAACCTGGATCACGTTGACGAGCTTGATTCTTTTGTTTATCATGTTCTGGATGCCTAGTTGGTGCCGTGCGGCTAGGTGATGTAGAACCACCCCGACTGCCACCCTTTTACAGTCTCCACAAAGGAGCCTTCAGGCCAGGTGACATTAGGCATCTTGCCCACCATGGCGCCTCCGCACTCTGCTTGTTGGCCGCTCACCACCTTCGGCCTCACATTGAAGGTCTTCAGCCATAGGCCGAAGTGAGGTGGGATGCGGAGGAAGGCCTCGCACATGACAATAAATGCCCAGATGTTGAGGATAGAGTTGGGGGCCAAATCATGGAAATCTAGCCCGTAGTAAAACATCAGTCCACGGACAAACGGGTGGAAGGGGAGTCCCAGCTAGTTGGGACAAAGTGTTTGAGGAATACCACCCTCTCCTGGGGCTCCGGGTGGGGACGATCTGTCCCTTGGCCGGAAGTCGGTGAACGATTTCCTTGGCTAGGCCCGGCCTCCCGGAGCTTCTTGATGTCCTTCTCCTTGACGGAGGAGGCCATCCACTTGCCTCCTGCTCCAGATCCGGACATGACTGGAGTGCTTTTTTGGGCGGTGAAGGCGAGAGCTTGGGCACTGGAGCTCGAGGATGGATGGGCAGAGGAAGGAGAAGGCGTGGGTGAAAGAGGGTGAATCCTTATCCCTTTATAAAGGCAGTAAAAGTCATGCGCCTCCCCACTCGCCTTAGAATTCGCCTATTCCACAAGCGCCATGCGAATGACACGGTTGGGTTACCCCATGCCCGTATTGATGAGAATCCCGTGATAAGGGGACACGATCTCTGCTTTAACAAGTTGTGCCAATGAAACTGCACCTCGAAATACGGAGCGGCAGGCTAAAAAACGGTTCGAATAATGACCGGGCAGTGGCATGATGTCAAGCTACGAAAAGTTGTCAGCGGATTGGACTCGTGAAATGTTATACTCTCTACGGTTGTGTCTGGTACTTGTTTTGCAGAGCCGGACATGTTTTCTATGTTCGGAAGGCTATGTTGAATATTCGGAGAAGGAACCCGCCTTGCAATGTCGAAGCGATCTGCGCGCCGAACTCATCGTCATTGAAGCCTGGTTCAGGGGCTACCGAGGGAGTCCTGGATTAAGGGGTCCTCAGACAGCCAGACTATATACTTTGACCGGACTGTTAGGCTATGAAGATACAAGAAAAAGACTTCTTCTCGTGTCTGGATGGGACTCTTCTTGGCGTAGAAGGCAAGCTTAGCGATTCATATATGTAGATTCCTTTCTCTGTAACCGACTTTGTACAACCCTAGCTCCCTCTGGTGTCTATATAAACCGGAGGGTTTAGGCTTCTAGGGTTTAGCCACAACAATCATAACCTCATAGGCCATACTTCTAGGGTTTAGCCATTATGATCTCTTGGTAGATCAACTCTTGTAATACTCATATTCATCCAAATCAATCAAGCAGGAAGTAGGGTATTACCTCCATAGAGAGGGCGCAAACCTGGGTAAACATTGTGTCCCCCGCCTCCTGTTACCATTAGCCTTAGACAGACAGTTCGGGACCCACTACCCGAGATCCACCGGTTTTGACACCGACATCAAGTATGGACAAGAACGATGAACAGTGGAGCATGATCAAGCATGGAGAAGATGGCACGCGCAAGGGGAGCAAGAACATAGTTTCTGGTAGAGTTTTCACCACTTTGGAGCCACCATGATGACATCCAAGGACATGGACAAAATATACAAGATGGCCTTTCATAAATTTCGTCAATAGTTTAATATAGGTGCCGTGCTGCCTTATTTTTGGGCCAGGCCCATGTAATTTCGAAATACTACTTATATGCTATTTTTTAGAGTTTGTATTATTGGAGAAACGACTCAGGAGATGTTTTAGTTCCACCTTGCCAAGTGGGGACAAAATTCCATCTCTTTCCCCCATACAATACAGCCCCTAAGGCATGTTTAGACTTTGGGTTTTGTTCATATTAAAGTTTGACATAGCTGCAACTCGCGTACTTCAGTTGTGTTCAACGACCAGACAAGGACGTCACAGAACCCCACTTTGATCAATAAAGCTTTCATCTTAAGTTCATGATATCCAGATTGCAATCTTAGTTTCTTGCTTGTTCTTTGTTTGGCTGCAGGAAACAGACCTTCGTGGTTAGGTTGATCATGCTCCGGTGTGGTCAATAACCTCTCGAAGTTGGTTTAGCAATTGCTAAGGCGCGACGTCTTCACACGTTCGTAGTCAGATCCTCAAAGTCGACTTCCTCCAAAATGTCAGTTACAATCTCATCGAAAGATAGGACACCCTTGCCTCTATCAAGTGGTATCATATTTCCAGGTTGCTCGGTGAGATTTTACCAGTTTTCGTAGTCTAGATTGCTTCCATTCTTCATACCTACAGTCCACCAAAAAGCCAAAAAAATACGGCTAGTTCATCATGTTCGAACCAGTCTTAGCCATTGCATAATCTTTTTAGTGTTTTGCTTTATTGAATTTGCGGTTGCATCATTGTGTCAAGTTGTTGATCTTAGCGTCTAGTCCCTTAGAGTTTCAAGTTCCGTTCATAGCTTGTCATGCCACCGCCGCACCATCATCATCGCCGCTGCTAGATACCACCATCGTCATCACGGCTGCCATATACCACCATCGCATCGCTGCCAATCCGAGTCCATATACACCACCTATATACGCCGCCACCGTGCCAATCCAGGCCCACCTCCATCACAGATTCGCCACTAGTCCAAATTACACCAGATTCAACACCGTCACCAATCGTATTCTACATCTAGTATTTATGTCTCTATTATTGATTTCTAGATCACGTACTAGTACGAGTCGTGACCAAGTTGGACTCCCTATCTTCCATGCCACCCATACAAGAAAATTAGTTCCGGTTTCAAAAGAAAATAAGTCTGGAAAATTCTGGCTAGGCTGTTTTTAGACCATTTGTATACTTTTCAAAAAAATGTTGCAGAGCAAAAAAACAGTGAAAATAAAGAGATTTAGAGTGTACTTTGCCCTAGTTTACGTGACGCGTCATGATCTTGTTAGCTTTCTAGGATCGTGTCTCTAGTAGGGTCTAGCCTAGGACCAACACAGTATCGTTGTTGAGCATTTATTCAACTTTGCATCTCTGAATTGATTATTGCTAACCCTTTTTTGATACCATATATAAGCCTTCCCAGCTCCACATACATCTACATCATGAGTTTGACACCACCATCAATCACTTTATCCAAGCTTTGAGATGTTTCACTACAGCGGTTGTGGATCACCGCCTACTGCTTGGTTAGAACTGGTAAGAATTTGAGATTGGCTTGACGGAATTGTTATTCTCCATCACACCACCACCCCTTCCTAGTAGTCTGTAGGATCATATTTGTCTGTTTCTATTGCTGCTAACCATGACAGGATCACAAGCTGATGAGCTGGACTAGGAGAACATGACGAACAAGGAGCTCCATGATAAATTTCATAAAATGTTGGGTGAACAGGTGCAAGACATGATGAGCAGCTTCAGAAAGGCACTAGAGAGGATAGATGAAATTGAGAAGACAATTACACCAAGTTGGATGCCAAGTTCGGTGAACTGCTCGCACATCTACCACCACCTGATGCCTCTGTTGCACCATTGCAGCAACAACCACAACCACGTCCACGTCGCGATCCAGCAGGACGAGTGAAGCGTGTTCCTCTTAAGGAAGGACAAAATTCAGGTGTCACTACTACTTTGTTGCTGCTTCTGTGTATCCTACTGCTCGTACCAAGGAGGACGACGATTATGAGGGCGATTACAAGGATGAGGTTGATCCACATCAGAGCTACATGCAACCACCAGCACGAGCACTAGGTCGCCCACATGCATATAATCGCAACTGTAGGGTTGCGCCACCACCTCAGGTACGAGATCATGACCATGTTCCTAAACTAAAATTGAATATCCCCCCATCTGAGGGTAGATATATTCTTGATGTATATCTTACTTGGGAGTTAGAAACTGAACAATGTTTTACATGTTTACAATATCCCGAGGATAGGTGTGTTGCTGCTTCTATTTGTGCATTCACTAGTTTTGCTTGTGTTTGGTGGTATGAACATTCTAGATTGTATCATGATAATATCCCAGCTACTTGGGATGCGTTGAAAACTACTGTGCGTACTCGTTGGGTTCCACTATATTATCAACGTGAATTACTCCAAAAGTTGCAGCGTTTAAGACAGGGAAAAAATCATGTAGAGGAATTTTATTAGGAATTACAAAACTGGCATGATTAGATGTGGTATTGTTGAGGATAATGAAGCATGCTTGCATGTTTAATGGGTGGATTAAATAGAGAGATTTGGACCATTTTTTAGTATAAGGAGTATAACAATATTACTCGTTTATTCCTTCTTGCTTGCAAAGCTGAATGTGAACTACGGGATCGACAGGCCTTGGCGCGAACTAATTTTTCTGCAGGACGATCTTCATCATGGATGCCATGTACATCTTCTACTTCCACATGTCGTACTGCAGCGCCTCCTACTTCATCCGCCAACTCCAACCGAGATACAAGAAAACAGAACCACCACCACCATCCGCCAAGAGCACACCTTCTGGTCCCGCACAAAGCTCTTCTTCATCCATGGTATCAACAGGACAAGCACATGATGTTATATGTCATTGTTGCAAGGATGGAGGTCACTATGCGAGCAAATGCCCATCTCCATGTGTGATGATTGCTACTGGGGATGGTGGCTGTTAGTCCACTAGTGACTATGATGAGGAGACTTTGTCTCTTATTGCTAGTGAAGTGCAGGGTGGGCATGATTCTGAACATGAGACACAATACATGGCTGCTGAAGACACTGACAGGTATGAAAGTTTTGTTTCTCAACGTGTTTTGAGTGTGCAGGTAACACAGGTTGAGCAAAATCAGAGGCACAATTTGTTCCATACAAAGGCAGTTGTGAAGGAACATTCTTTCTGCGTCATCAACAATGGAGAGAGTGGCAACAATTTGGCTAGCATTTAGATGGTGGAGAAGTTGTCTCTCACCACCAGACCACATCCTCATCCTTACTACATACAATGGTT
This sequence comes from Triticum aestivum, assembly GCF_018294505.1. Taxonomy (NCBI): domain Eukaryota; kingdom Viridiplantae; phylum Streptophyta; class Magnoliopsida; order Poales; family Poaceae; genus Triticum; species Triticum aestivum. The sequence goes on from NC_057807.1 coordinate 230,351,212, forward strand.
CCACAATAGCGGCAAGGTTAAGGTAACAAGTACAATTCATGTGCATTTTAGCATAGGAACATATGTTGATTATGTTGATTGTGATGTGGTACCCATGCAAACATGCTCTCTATTACTTGGCAGACCATGGCAATTCGATAAAAATTATGCACACCATGGTAGAAAGAATCAGTATACTCTTGTTCATATGGATAACCATATTACTTTGCTTCCTATGTCTCCTGAACACATTCTGAAAGATGATCTTACTAGAGCTAGTAAAGCAAAACAAGAGCAAAACAAGAGTGAAAATCAGATGGTGACAAAAGAGTTTGAGCAGCAGAATAAGCATAACAAACCATCATCTAGTGTTGCCTCTGAAATTAAATTGGAAAGTGGATGTTTACTTGCCACCAAAACTGATATTGATGATCTAGATTTTAGCAAATCTCTTTGATATGCTTTCATCTGCAAAGACACATTATTTTCATTCGAGGACGTGCCTCCTTCTTTGCCTCTTACTGTAACTAACATTTGCATGAGTTCACTGACATCTTTTGTAACACCCCAGATGTAACATGTCCCAATTTGGCAATATATCAACTTGACCTTCATCCAATTCTTGTGGGTTTTTATCATGTTTGGCCTCATCTTGTTTGGTTATGTGGTTTACTCTTTTCATTCTCATGCTCACCTTACCATATTGCATTTGTGCCTCTTGTCATTTTGCATTCCATCCTCATCATGTGCTTGTTGTGATCTCATACATATTATGTTGTTGCATGGTCAATGCATAAATCTTGCATCACCACCTCCTCCTTCCCTCTACTTCCTTCTTTTGCCAAGTGCCATTTTCCTTTCTCTTTTAATGTTCATCTTCTCCCTGTAAATCTTGCACCATGCCTACATCCCCTCTGCCAATTTTCAACTCATTTGAATATGTTTTGGTTAGGTTAAAAATTGACTCAAGTTTGAATTTAATTCAAACTTGATTTAATTTTGTTCCTTTAAAAATCCCCAAAGAAATTTATTCAAATAGTGGATAACTCCAGGAGCTTGAGAATATTTTCTTTATACTCAAACTCCTCTCCTTTTACCCTGTGCTTTTCTGTTTCTATTTCTGTTTGAACAAATAGAAATAGAAGAGCCAGCCTGCAGCCAGCAGAGCGCAGCAGCCCCCCCCCCCTGGGCCTCCCGTAGCCAGCCGAGGCCTTTTCTGCCCGCCAGCCCAGCCAGCGCAGCCAGCCAGCCCGCTTGTGCGCTCACCTGCTCCCGCTCGCGCCCTCGCCGTTTCTCACCCAGCCGCCCCGCTACCCAGTAGCCCGTACGCCCACGTGTCCCTCGCGACCCCACTAGCCAGCCTCTGGCTACAGCGCACCCGCCCCTCACCTTTTCGTCAAGCTCGTGCCGGGCTCGCACATGGCCATGGCCGCGTCGACGCCGTGCTCCACCCGTCGCTCTGGCCCCCCTTTTAACCCCTCTCCTTGTCCACACACCCCCTAGGGTTTCCCTCTTCCTCTCATCGCCGCCGCCAGGTGAGAAGAACCTCCAGATCCACTGCAACCGCTCCGTTCGGAGCGCACCTGAGAGCGCGACCTCGTCGCCGGTGTACTCTCCGGCCACCCCCACCCCCGCAGATCATGTTCTTCTTCTTCCTCCTCGTCGTCTTCATCCACGACGTCGACTACGATGCCCCGGACAACAAGTTCCTCGACGTCCTCTGCTTCCATCTTCCTCTCGGTCAGGACCGCGCCTAGGTTCAGAGCTCCACTTCGTCGCTGCCGGCTCGTCTCCGTCGACCCCATCGTGTCCTTTGGTGAGCTTGGTAACGCACCTCCCTCTCCCATCCATCCCATGACATGTAGGCACCCGTAGGACTTAGCCGATCCATGTCTTCCCCGCGCTCGCAGTGCTCCGGCGATCTCTGAATTTATTTGTGCAGTGCTGTTCTACCGTAGTGTGTTTGTGTGTCCCCGCTCTGGATTCCCCCTTTCGTGCTCCCGCAGCTCGCTCGCGCCACTCGTTCGCGTCTCGCGCGCACCCTTCAAGCCCCCCCGCAGCTCCGACGAGTTCCTCTGCCGCTCGCTTTGCTCGGCACCATCTCTGTTCCGCTCGTGCCCGAGCACACGCGCACGCGCGACCCCACGAGCAGCAGCCACGCGCTCCCGCGCCTTCACATGTTCCCGCACACCCGCCGGAGTCCCTATGCCTCGCTGGTTGCCGCCGTCGCCCTCGCCGGCGCCGTCGTCTTCTCTGTTTGTAACAGAGGAGCTCGATCTGGTGTGTCTCTAAAAGGGGCTGAACCCCTTTTCTTATCAGTAGCACCTAGCTAGCCTAGTGGTTGGCTATGCAAACCCACACCGGGGAGACCCGGGTTCGATCCCTCGCGGGTGCATAAATCTTTCCCCCCTCTTTTTCTGTTTTCAATCAACCGTGTGTATGACAGGGTGGCCCCACCTGTCATCCTCCCTTAGCCCCTGTTTTCCTTTATTTTTATTTTTATTTTTGTTATTTCCCAGCAAATATTCCATTTCTGGCATATGGAATCTATCCATTTCGGGCAAGTCCATTTCTGGACGTTTCCAAATAAGGAAAATGCCAATTCTGTCATATTCCATTTAGGGAAGGTTCTAGCTTAGTGCACTTGTGATGATTTTTCTACAGCAACCCCAACATATTATATATGTTTTTGGGGTAGAAAAATCCCACCAATCCAGTGGTAGCATTAGTTTCTGCATGTGAGCAAGTTCATGAACATGTCATCTCACTTCATGTTGTTGTTTTGTCCTTTATGTGTTTGTTCATGCAAATATGCTAGGTGGTTGTTTTCCACATGGGTAGCTTCCTTTTCATGCCTACTTCATGCTAGTACTTGTTCCATGCCATGACATGCCTGGTAGTGAGTTAATCAAGCTTGTAAAGATGCCATGTTGAATCTGTTTTTCTGCTATGTCTAGTATTTTCACTGTCTGTAGAAACTGTTATCTTTTGCATTATTGCCATGCTATTTTAGTCATGCTCTAGTGGTTTATAGATCGAGCTCAGTGTTCATGTTTCATAGAGCATCTCCTGTACATCACTGTTATGCATTTTGTTCATATGTTTGGGTGCTATAGCTTATTTATACTTTGCATCCAAGTGGCCATGTTGCTGTTTTAAGCAGTTTGCATCATATCTTGTCTTGCTTGTCATTTGCAAACCGTGCACCCGAATCCGGTGATCTTTATATCGATTTCAACCAAAATCATCTCATCTTTCCAGCGGCATACTTGGTTTGCCAAGTCGATGCCTTGTTCATCCTTTTTCCTCCCGAAGCACGCATATGCATTGCATATCACATATCGCATAGCATGACAAGTATTGCATCATGTTGCTTGTGCATTGCACCGTGATTTATTGTGGTTCCTTTGCTTGTGTTCTTGCTTTGGGTAGAGCCGGGAGATGAGTACGTGCACGAGGAACCTGTTGAGTACGCTAACGAGGATCAAGCCTTCGACAACTCTGAGAACCTTGCAGGCAAGATGACCATACCTTCGATATCACTTCTATCTTTGCTTGCTAGTACTCGCTCTATCGCTATGTTAGCTCTACCTGCCACTGTTTATCATGCCTCCCCATTGACATGTCAAACCTCTAACCATCCTGTCCTAGCAAACCGTTGTTTGGCTATGTCACCTCTTTTGCTCAGCCCCTCTTATAGCATTGTTAGTTGCAGGTGAAGATGAAGTTTGTTCCTGGTCGGAACATGGATATTTTGGGATATCACAATATCTCCTATTTAAATTAATGCACCTTATATACTTGGTAAAGGGTGGAAGGCTCGGCCTTATGCCTGGTGACTTGTTCCACTCTTGCCGCCCTAGTTTCCGTCATACCGGTGTTATGTTCCTTGATTTTGCGTTCCTTACGCGGTTGGGTGATTTATGGGACCCCCTTGACAGTTCGCTTTGAATAAAACTCCTCCAGCAAGGCCCAAACTTGGTTTTACCATTTTCCACCTAAGCCTTTTCCCTTGGGTTTTCGCGAGCCCGAGGGTCATCTTTATTTACCCCTCCCCCCGGGCCAGTGCTCCTTCGAGTGTTGGTCCAACCTGGGCGATGTCCGACGTCCCCTGGGCAACCAGGGTCTATACCAACCCGACGTCTTGCCCATCCGGTGTGCCCTGAGAACGAGATATGTGCAGCTCCTATCGGGATTTGTCGGCACTTCGGGCGGCTTTGCTGGTCTTGTTTTACCATTGTCTAAATGTCTTGCGAACTGGGATTCTGAGACTGATCGGGTCTTTCCGGGAGAAGGTTTATCCTTCGTTGACCGTGAGAGCTTATGATGGGATAAGTTGGGACACCCCTGCAGGGTATATTATCTTTCGAAAGCCGTGCCCGTGGTTATGAGGCAGATGGGAATTTGTTAATGTTCGGTTGTAGATAACTTGACACTTGACCTCTTTAAAATGCATCAACTGTGTGTGTAGCCGTGATGGTCTCTTCTCGGTGGAGTCCGGGAAGTGAACACAGTTTGAGTTATGCTTGACGTAAGTAGTTTCAGGATCACTTCTTGATCACTTCTAGCTTCTCGACTGATGCGTTGCTTCTCTTCTCGCTCTCACTTGCGTATGTTAGCCACCATATATGCTTAGTGCTTGATGCAGCTCCACCATATTACCCCTTGTCCTACCTATGAGCTTAAATAGTCTTGATCTCGCGAGTGTGAGATTGCTGAGTCCTCGTGACTCACAGATTCTACCAAAACAGATGCAGGTGCCGAGGATATCAGCGCAGATGGCGCAAATGAGCTGAAGTGGGAGTTTGATGAGGCCCTTGGTCGTTACTATGTATCGTTTCCAGATGATCAGTAGCGGAGCCCAGTCGGGATGATCGGGGATCTAGCATTTGGGGTTGTCTTCTTTTCATTTGAACTTGACCGTAGCTGGTCTATGAGTGTATTTTGAATGATGTATGATCTTAACTTATGTATTGTGTGAAGTGGCGATTGTAAGCCAACTCTCTTTATCCCATTCTTGTTCATTACATGGGATTGTGTGAAGATGACCCTTCTTGCAACAAAACCACTATGCGGTTATGCCTCTAAGTCGTGCTTCGACACCTGGGAGATATAGCCGCATCGTGGGTGTTACAAGTTGGTATCAGAGCCATCCCCTACTTAGGAGCCCCCTGCTTGATTGTTTGCTGGCGATGTTGAGTCTAGAACAAAAATGTTTTGAGTCTTAGGACTATATATATTGGAGAGTAGGATTCTTTTTACTCCTCAGTCCCTTCGTCGCTCTGGTGAGGTCTCCTGACGTAGATGTTTTGACTTTCCTCTCCTCAAATTTCACTAAATAAATTTTTAGGATCACGCGGGTATCTTGGAATCGTTCCGTTGGTTTTGTGACGAGAACATTGTTCTTGGTGCCTCCTAACATTTAGGGGTTGTGGTAGTGTCCCGGGGAGTTGAGCTCCGAGGTGTTGTTGTCACAATTTTATCGTTGCAGTTCTGGAATACCTGAGTTTTGCCGACATCGAAAATCTCTTTTATGCAGTTGTTGGTGAGATAACCTCGACGTCACCCAGTACTGGGGAGTTCGGGAGTATTTCCATGACTCGTATAACAGATGCTTTTCGAAGGTTGAGGTACACGATTTCCGAAGGTTTCTTGGTTATGTGTTGACGGATGGATACAGCTGGATGTAGGGATTGTTAGTTTGGGTGAGATATATTGCTTCCCCTGTATCCCCAACACCTAATTGCATAACCAGAAAGTTTCGGGAGTTTATAGGTGTGATTCAAGTAGCTCTAGCATTTCTTCCCGCAGATATTTGATTTGTGATTGGGTAATCCTTACCACTTATTTGTTCCAGTTGCACCTTGTTTATTTCATTCATCAATCTCTTATCAAGTGGCTTCTCACCTTAATGGATGTGTGATATTTGCTTTGGAATTCATTCGTTCATCCTTGTTCGAATGTTTATTGTGAAGACTATATGTTGCAATTTCTATCCGTTGATTCAACTTGTCTATCTGTCTATCAAGATGCTAACGGATGTCACCCTCTTCAGGATGGCTCCGCCAACGCGTCAGAATCCGGAATGCAATGATGGGAGTCAGGCGAACCCTCCACCTCCAGCTCCGCCTCCGGAGGCATGGCAAGCTTTGATGGCAGCCTCAAATGCCCATGCCCAGATGATGATCCAGCTCATGCAAGAGCGCAACCAAGGCCAAGGCAACCAAGGGAATCAAGGTCAAGGGCAGTTCAATCATCAGCCTCTATTTCCTACCCTCAACCAATTCCTTGCAAATCAGCCGAAGTCTTTCAGCTACTGTGTTGAGGCCACAGACGCCGATGATTGGCTCGTGGATATCAACAAGCATTTTGAATGCAGCAATGTCAGGCCTGAGGACTATGTCAAGTTTGCTTCTTTTCAGCTCAAGGATTAGGCAGCTGATTGGTTCCAGCAATACAAGGATTCCAGAGGTGGTCGAGTGATTACTTGGACTGATTTTTGTTAGGACTTTAAAGCTCACCATATTCCTACCAGTGTTGTTTAGAGCAAGCGTGAGGAGTTCAGCAATCTCAAGTAAGGCAACATGTCAGTGTACGAATACAACAAGCAGTTTTAGAAACTTGCTCGCTTCGCTAAGCAAGATGTTCCTGATGAGAAGAGTATGATCTATCAATTCAGAGGTGGCCTTAGAGAGGATCTGCAGTTAGCTCTCGTTCTTGTTGAGCCTACTCAGTTTGATCAATTCTACAATATGGCACTCAAGCAAGAAGGTGCTCAGCTCAAGTGTGAGGCTTCTAAGAAGAGAATCAGGGATGCAGTGCAATCTTATTCTTCCTCACAAGTGGCAGCTAAGCAGCATAAGTTCTATCTTCCTCCTCCATTTCGTCAACCTTACCAACAGAAGAACTCTGGTGGTCGTGGATCTTCCCACCCACCCAACCCAGGCCATCAGAACAAGTCTCAGCCTCAAGCTCCAAGGTCAAGTGCTCCTTATCATCGTCCGCTCTCAAAAGTGACTTGCAACAAGTGCCAGCAGAAAGGTCACTACGCGAACAAATGCTTCAATCAAAGGCGCCTTCCTCCTCCTCCTCTTGTGAGATCTTCAAGCAATGCTGTGGTCAAGCATAATCCAAAGTCTGCAAAGGTGAACATGATGAATGCAGCTCAGGCAGAGGATTCTTCAGATGTGTTAATGGGTAATCTTCCAGTTAATGATATTCCTTCAAAAGTTTTATTTGATACGGGTGCTTCTATTTCATTCATATCAAAGCCTTTTGCATCCATGCACGATTTGCATACTGTTGATCTACCTAAGCCGATAGCGGTTTCCTCTCCGGGTTTATTCATGAAAACCAAAATGATGGCTCCAGATATTTCTATCAAGATGTACGACTATAGATTTCTATCTTCTCCAATGGTTCTTGGCGACTCTGATATTGATCTAATTCTCGGGATGGACTGGCTTTCTAAGCACAAGGCTCAGCTTGATTGTGCTGCCAGGCAAATTCAATTGACACACCCTTCTGAGGATGTTATCATCTATGCCGCTCGTGATGAAACCATTCGGTTGTTTTCTCTCAATGAGAAGGGCTTGTTGGATGCTATTTCTTAAATTCCAGACGTTTGTGAGTACCAAGATGTCTTTCCAGAAGAGCTTCCGGGTATGCCTCCTCATCGGCCAGTCGAGTTCGTTATTGATCTTGAGCCTGGAACAGAACCCGTTTGCGAGCGTCCTTACAAGCTTGGACCCAAGGAGCTGAAGGAATTGAAGAAGCAGCTCGATGAACAAGAGCGTCTGGGTTTGATCAGACCGAGTTCATCCCCATGGGGTTGTGGAGTTCTTTTTGTCCAGAAGAAGGATGGCACGGACCGACTTTGCGTCGATTACCGTCCATTGAACAAGAAGACAATCAAGAACAAGTACCCACTTCCCAACATCAATGAGCTTTTTGAGCAACTCAAAGGAGCTAAAGTTTTCTCCAAGCTTGACCTCCGTATGGGTTATCATCAGATTCGCATTCGTGAACAAGATATTCCCAAGACAGCATTCAGAACAAGCTATGGTTCTTATGAATATACTGTCATGTCTTTCGGCCTTGTCAATGCTCCTCCAACGTTCTCTCGCATGATGAACTTTATCTTCAACCCCTACACCAATGAATTTGTTCTGGTGTATCTCGATGATATCTTGGTCTTCTCTAAGAATAAGTCGGATGATGCCAAACATTTGCGATTGGTGCTCGACAAGCTCAGAGAGCATCAATTCTATGCGAAGTTTTCCAAATGTGAGTTCTGGCTTGATGAAGTTCTTTATCTTGGTCATATCATCTCTGCCAAGGGCATTGCTGTTAATCCCGTGAAGGTTTCTGCTATTCTGAATTGGGAACCTCCTTAGAATGTCAAACAGCTCTGCAGTTTTCTTGGTCTTGCAAGCTATTGCCGAAGATTCGTGGAGAACTTCTCTAAGATTGCAAAGTGTCGGGGGTTGGATACGACATATGCCAAAGGATGGCTTATCATGGTGGGAGCGAGTAGAACGTCGCCGGTGCCTGGAAGCGGGATGAGGCGAAGACATGCACGCTGGCGGAACTTACCCAGCTTCAGGGCTCTCCTAGGAGATAACACCCCTACTGCTGCTCTGCGGGGTCTCCGCATGATCACTAAAGCAAAGTGACTACAATGGTGCTCCTGGAGCTGTTTCGGGAGGTAGGAGAGGGCAAGGCTAGCTCTCTCCTCCCTGGGCTATCTGATCTATCTCTCTCTCTAGGTCCGAACCCTTTGCATGGGTGCCCCGGGGGGTTTATATAGGCCTACCCCCCGGGGGTACAATAGTAATCCGGCTGGGCGCGGGTCCCAGTCGTCTGTATCTCAGGCCGTCGTCCTTCCTGCCGGCTTCTGGGGCCCGCCGACTGGCGGGTCCCACGGACAGGCTTGATACTGTAGCGGCACTCCTGATGACGCATGCTCGGTCATCGTATCGTGGCAACAGTGCCACCGTCTATCGGGCGATCACTGTCACCATTCCCCATCTTATCTGATTAATGGCTCGTGGGGCCCCGGGTGGAGTCAGCCGACTCCAGGGAGGCCGACTCCCACAGGTCCGTCTTTGGGTTGCCCAGGCCGCCTTCGGCCCACCCACTGACAGGCGGCCCCACCGCCTTCGGGTCGTACAGGCCGGCGTCATGGGCACAGTGTACTGCGTACTGTGGCTGAGATCAGGGCAGGCATGGCAACAGTGCTGCATCTTGCCAGAGATCTTCCAGCGATACGGCTCACTGTAGCCATGCCGGCCCTTCGTAAGCAGGGGGGAACGGCCATGCCGTGACCGTACCCCGCGTCATACTTCGGGATAAGGGAGGAGTCTTGGGCCGACTCTCCATAGTCGGCCTCCCTGGAAGTTGCCAGCTTGGAGTCGGCTTATCTGGGAGTCACCGTCTAGGACTCGGCATATCTTGGAGTCGCTCCTGGGACACGGCATATCTTGGAGTCGCTCCTGGGACTCGGCCTGAGGGGCGCGGCCTGCCCCGATGTCTTGAAATGTCCCGGGGCTCGGGTTAGCCTACCCGTGGACCATTACTCCAACAGTAGTCCCCGAAGCTGGTGAAGCCCTGCGGTCGCTGCATTGTGGGGCTTCAACAGCTTCAATCTTTAAAAGTGCAGACTCTGGGACTCGGATGCCGTCTTCCCTTGGGCCGACTGTCGAAAGTCAAAGCTTTAGTGAAGAGCCTCAGTTCGAAAGTCGCGTCGGGGAGCCAGGCGGCATGCCTGATACGCTTCCCCGCAGCCATCAGGGCGGTCCTATCGTGTGGTGACACGTGGGGAGAACAGTCTGCCTGCCCACGCGCATGACGGGACGGGCCGTCAGGCGGGGCCCGCCACTACCGCGCCTCGGCATACGAACGGATCCGTTGCGGCTGAGGACGGTTGGTTTTCCCACGTCGTTACTGCGCGCAGTAACTTCGTGGGTAAATCGTGGGGTGGCGTGGAGCTTCGTTCGCAGTTAATCCCACGCCCGCCCCCTCGGCTTCTCAGCCCGCAGGACTATAAGTAGGCGGGGGGAAGCGGAGCGGCACAGCTCGCGCGCCCTTCTTCCCCGCTCCCCCGCCTCATCTTGCTTTCTCTCCCTCCTTCCTCCGCCGTTGAGCAAGAGCACGCCATACCGCGATGATGAGCTCTTCCTCCGCCGCGGCCCCTGCCGTGCGCTCCGGCGTATGGGACGGCTCGTAGGTAGAGGAAGAACACATCGAGTTCCTCCGCCGGACCCGCCGTCTCCCCAACGCGGACCTCGTGCGCGCCCGCGCTGCGCCGGAGGGGGAAATCTGGCCGGCGCCGGAAGAGGGTGAGCGGGTCATCTTCCGCTCGCACCTTATGCGCGGCCTGGGGCTGCCGGCGAGCGGCTTCTTCCGCTCGTTCCTGGAGTTCCACAGTCTTCAGCCGCACCACCTCACTCCGAATACGGTGGTGTTGCTTTCCGCCTTCGCCACTCTGTGCGAAGGTTTCCTCGGCGTTCTCCCCACCATCGAGCTGTGGGGAGAATTCTTCTCTTCTAAGCTCGGCACGCACATCGCTGGCGTGCCGGCTCAGTGCGGCGCCTTCATCGCGATGCGGCGCTCGACGGCTGATAACCCCTTTCCTCCCATCACGCTGATCAAGTCGGTGAAGATGTGGCAGCGCTCGTACTTCTACGTGAAGAACCTTGCCTCCAACGGCGACTGGGTCAACTTGCCGCCTTACAACGCCGCTCCCCTGACTGGGCGGCTCCCCATCTGGTCCCATCGAGTCAAGACGCTGACTCCCACCGGAGCTGCCACCGTAGCGCTACTCCGAGTCTTGACGCAGTCGGAGGGACTCGTCGGGGCCGACTTGCTGGCCGCCTTCGTGGCGCGCCGAGTTCTCCCGCTCCAAGGCCGGCCTCACCTGATCTGTCAGACGAGCGGCCTCCGAGACCCAAGTCGGATGAGCACCAAGGAGATACCCCACAAGGAGGTGGCAAACATGGTGAATTACATCGCGCACTGCGAGTACGAGGAGGACTGGCAGTTCGGCAAGGAGCCGTACACGCGCGACAACCCTCCACCAGTGGTAAGTCGCGTCTCCCTGCTGTTTTGTCTTTTTTCCGCAGCCGACTCCGGCTTCTGACTCTTGTTGGCTTCTTCTGAACTAGAATCCTCTTATGCAGCCTGCCGCCGGTGCCACGAGACAGCCCCGCGAGTATGTTCCTGACCGTGCGGAGAGCGACGTCGACGACCCCGACTTGGGGGCGGTGGCGATGGAAGCCGACGCCGAAGGCGGGGGAGGAGAAGCAGAAGGCGACTTCAGGCCCTCGGCCACCTTCGCCGACTGGCCTGATGACGACGCCGAAGGCGAAGTCGCTCCGCGCCACCAGCTGAGGATCGGCCCGTCGGGCGTCGGCTCCTCCGCTGGCCAAGGCGGCGTGAAGAGGTGTCACGCCGGGCCGAGTGTGCCCGGCGGCAGATTGAAGAAGTTCAAGGGGGCGGCTGCCGCGACCAGACGAGAGGAGGTGGCCGCAAAGGCCAACCGCTTCCGAAGGGAAGTGAGAAGGCCGCCGCTAGTATCCGCGTAAGTCTTCACGCTCTTTTATTTTCTTCGTTGAATCTTGTCCGAGTCTTCATTTATATACTCCCTCCATTCTTCTTCAGGGCCCCTCTTTCCCTTGAGAGAGTCACCGTCCCCTCTGTCATGGGGTCGGCAGAGACATCTGCCAATACTCGGAGGCCCGACCCTGCCGCCGACCTCCGGGAGGCGATGGAGCGGAATGCGCGGGAGAAGCGCGAGGAGGAGGAGGCCGCCCGTTTGGAGAAGGCGGAGGCCGACAGGGCGGCCGCCTCCGCCCAGAAAAGGCTGGATGATGCCGAAGCCGCCCTTGCGGCGAGACGGCGCGCCGAGGAGGCCGAGCGTCGCCGATCGGCGATGCTCGTCCCCCCACTATCGTCTGCACCGCCGCCTCCGGAGTTCACGGGTCAGACCGGGGGAGCCGGCACCGAGAACCCCGTCGCGGAGAAGGAGAGCGGCGAGGCCTCCATGTCGGATGCTCTCGTGCCGCCGCCGCCGCCTCCACCGCCGTCTGGGAGACCGCACGGCAAACAGCCGGTGGATCCGTCGGAGCCGCCGGCCATGGACGAGGCCGAAGTGCGGCTGCTTCTCCAAGTCGCCTCGCCGGTGCGTCGCCGTCTTGAGAGGGCGACCTCGGCGCCGCGACCTCGGGAGATCGGCGCTGCCAGCTCGGCAACTCTAGACGCCGAGGCCACAAGCGCCGCGCCCACCAGGTGGGTGCGCGGAGGCGGCACTGGGCTGCTAAATCAATTGCTCCTGGAAGTCCAGGCGAAGTTGCAGGCCGAAGGCGACGCCCTTCAAGCCTGCACCAGAGCGCACCTGGTCGTGCGAACGGCCGTCCGAGTAAGTTTCTTCTCCTTCTTGATTCTTGTTTTTCTCTGTGGGGGCGCGCCAGCGCACCCACTGGGTGTAATCACCGAGTTCCGGGCCGGCTGCTGAGCAGGCGGTTCGGAACTCCCTCTGGTGAGTTAAATACACTAACTTTGTCTTCAATGACTTATTTGCAGGAGTATCACAACCTCCGTGCCACTGCCTTCAACCGCAATGTTGAGGAGTTGAGCAAGCGGGCTGCCGACTTGGTGGAAAGCCGGAGTAAGTTCTTCTTCTCCGCGGGGGCGCGCTGGCGCACCCACGGGCTATAGTCCCCGAGATTCGGGCCGACTGCTGAGCAGTCGGGTCGGATCTCCCCGGCGATCTTCTTTGTTGACGACCCATTGTCTCTTTTTCCGCTCTTCAGGAGCCGACGCCGCTCTTCAGGCGCAGCTGGGCGAGGCCAATACCGCTCGTCGTGCCAAGGAGGAGGAGTGTGACAAGCTTGCCACGGAGCGCGACCTGCTGGCGGCGCAGCTGGCTGAGTAGAAAGAGCTGCTCAAGAAGGCGCAGGACGAGGCTGAGAAGAGGGAGACCGCCCTCCTGGCCGAGTTCGAGAGCGAGCGCTCCTCCTGGACCGACAGGGAGGCGATGCTGATCTCCGGCTTCCATGAGATCGAGGATATCGTTGATGGTAAGTTTCGTTCGCTTCTTCGGGCTTCCGACTATGTGTCAGGCCGAGTTCTAATTTTTCAACTTTCTTCTTTTTTGTCTTGGCAGACTTCTTCCCTGGTCACTCGCAGGCGGTCCCTCTGGCCATCGAGGCTGCTCGTGAAGCGCGAAGGTCGAACGGCGAGGAGATCGCCGCTAATGCCCCCCGAACTGTCGATGAGCAGCTTCTGAGCATTGAAGCCCGTCTTCGTCCGACTTGCCGGCTGGTGCGCCGGCTTCAGCGTGCCGGCGCCCAGGCGGTTGCCGCCCTATGGCCCGGCATGCCGGCTCTATGCACCGCCAGCCGAACTGCTGACTGGCTGGAGGTCGCTGTCGGCCGACTTGAGGCCTGGAAGGGCTCCTCGGCCCGGGCCGGAGCGCGTCGGGCCTTGGAGTTCGTCAAGGCATGGTACCCAGGGCTGGACCTGGACTGTCTGGCCGCGTTCCAGTCAGAAGCCCAGGCCGAGCTGGAGGCCATGGAGGGTGCCCTTATCGAGCGTGCGGTGGCCATCGCCGAGTACACGGACACCAGTGTCTTCGTCCCCGAGCGGGCTGAAGGCGGCGAGGAAGTGCCGCCAGAGTGGTTCGGGATGAACCCGGAGTATGGCGAGGACTCGGCGGAGGTGATCGACTCCAGCACCGAGGAGGAGGACGAGGTGGAGGCCGAAGGCGAGGCGGATGTGCCAGAAGACGGAGCAGGCGGCCAGCCTCAGCTCGACCGCGCCTCCAGCAACGAGCCACGTCGGGAAAAAACGGCTGCCGCCGGAGGCGGTCAAACCGAGATCGCCCAGCCGACTGCCCCGGTGCCTGACGCCGCCGTCACCTCCGATCCTCCGACCCCAGATGTCGTCTCCTAGGCTGCCTTTTCCGCCTCTGCTTGTCTGTCTTAAGTAATCTTTTGAGAACTTTGTTAGATTCGAACAATTCCACCCGTGGGGTGTATCTTGAACTTCTATTGGAAGATTCGGCCAAGGGCCTATGTAAATATTAATCTGCTTTCCGTCTTTCCTTGCTTATTGCTCTTTAGGCTTTTTCCCTTTGCCGCCTTCCTTTAGTCGCTGCCTTGTCAGTCGAGCAGCCGCTCTGCGGACTGTCGCTGGGTCAAGTGCTTGGCTACTTCGGGAAGGCAAGGACTTGGCCGTTTAGAGTTTCTTTAGCAAGTCAGATAGAAAGCGACACGCCGACTACCCAAGAGTCGGTCGTCCTTAATAGAGGCTAATAAAGACGGCGAGCCGACTACTCATGAGTCGGCCTTCCGCTTTAGAAATGCTGGGGGCCGTCTTATGCTATGTTTGTGCTTTAGGTCCTTAGCCATTTTTCGTGTGGGTGCCCGTTCTTCCTCACTCCTGCCTGCCTCACAGTCGCTCTGCGAGCTGCGGCTTTGCCAGGAGGCGGATTGGGCACCGCACACTACTTGTCTAACTGCGGGAAGCTTCTCATAGCGCAAGGCGGCGAGTCCCCGGGCCGACTAGTCAGGCCCGGTGCCAAGCGGCTTGTAATGAAAGTAATGTACTCGGAGGCATAATTCTTATCGTACAGATAACAAAAAGGGCAGTCCCCGAGCTCGTCTCGGGGGCCCAAAGTCTTAGTACTTTAATACAAAGGGGTAGTGTGATACATACTGCATCAACTGTAAAATCTTCGAAGAAGATTTGCATTCCACGGGCGCTCTGTCTCTTTGCCGGAATCGTCCCTCTTGCACGCTCGGGGCTTCTGGGTGTCGATCAAATAGTAGGCGTCGTTCCCTAGCACCTTGCTGATGATGAAGGGGCCTTCCCAAGGTCCCGACAGCTTGTGCTGGCCGGCTGTTCGCTAGATCAGCCGGAGCACAAGGTCGCCTTCTTGAAAAGATCTTGGCCTGACCTTCCTGTTGTAGTATCAACGCAGACTCTGCTGGTAGATGCTGGACCGGCTGAGTGCCAACAGCCGGCCCTCTTCCAGCAGATCGACGCTGTCTTGATGTGCTTCTTCTGCTTCTTCCTCGGTGTACATGGTGACTCGCGGGGAGTCGAACTCTATGTCCGTTGGGATGACGGCTTCGGCGCCATAGACGAGGAAGAATGGTGTGAAGCCGGTTGACTTGTTTGGAGTCGTGCACAGACTCCAGAGGACGGCTGGCAGCTCCTCAAGCCAACAGCCGGCAGATCGCTGCGGTATGATGAGTCGAGGCTTGATGCCGGATAAGATGAGGCCGTTTGCTCGCTCCACCTGGCCGTTTGATTGCGGATGGGCAACGGTCTCTAAGTCCAGTCGGATGCCCTGTGTCGCGCAGAAATGGGCCAAGGCGCCTTTGGAAAAATTCGTGCCGTTGTCGGTGATGATGCTGTGTGGGATGCCGTACCGAGTTGTGATGTCAGCGATGAAGGTCACTGCAGTCGGACCATTCAATTTCTTGATGGGTTTCACCTCCACCCACTTGGTGAACTTGTCCACTGCGACAAGTAGGTGAGTCAAGCCACCTCGTGCCGTCTTGAATGGTCCCACCATGTCCAGGCCCCAGACTGCAAAGGGCCAGGTGATGGGAATAGTCTTGAGTGTGGAAGCTGGCTGAAGTGGCTTGGAACGAAAAATCTGGCACCCCTTGCACTTTTGGACTCACTCCTTGGCCTCTTCCAGAGCGGTTGGCCAGAAAAAACCGTGCCGGAAGGCTTTGGCGACGAGTGCCCTTGAGGCTGCATGGTGACCGCACTCGCCTTCGTGGATGTCTTTGAGGATTGCCTGGCCTTGTTCTGCCTCGACGCAGCGTTGGAAGACGCCGGTAACGCTGCGCCTGACCAGCTCTCTGTTGACTATGGTGTAGGCTGCTGCTCGGCGTTGCACTTGCCGAGCCAAGATTTCATCAGTTGGTAGCTCTCTGTTTACTAAGAATCTGAGGATGGGCTGGGCCCATGAAGGTGTTGCTATTTCTTCAACTGCCACTAGTGCGACTTGGATAAGGGCGGCCGGGCTGGGAGGCGACGGGTTGGAGTCCGCAGCCGCTTGCTGATTTGACAAAGTCCCGGGGCCGACTGGAGCAGTCCCCGGGCCGAGCTCTGGAGTCTTCGATCTTGCTACCGCAGTCCCCGGGCCGGGTTCTGAAGTCCCTGGGCCGGCTTCGACTGTATGTTTCTTGGAGTCGGATCCGTCGTCCTCAGGCGGAGCCGGCACATAGATTGAATCTGATTCTGGTGACAGCTTGATAGAAGGCCTGAGGAGGCGCCGGAGGGCGACACCAGATGGTATTGCCTGGCGGGTGGAGCCGATTCGTGCCAAGGCGTCTGCTTGGTCATTGTCGTTCCTTGGCACGTGGAGGAACTCGCACCCCTCGAAGTATCCGCTGAGTTGCTGGACGAGGAAACGGTAGATCACCATATTTGCGTCCTTGGCGTCCCAATCGCCAGATGATTGCTGGACCACCAAGTCAGAGTCGCCATAACACAGGATCCGGCGAATGCCGAGTTCTTTGGCAAGCCGGAGCCCATGGATGAGCACCTCGTACTCGGCCACGTTGTTGGAGGCGGCGAAGTGGATCTGTAGCGCATATCTGAGCTTGTCGCCCTTGGGGGAAGTTAGGACGACGCCGGCTCCCAGGCCGGTGCGCATCTTGGAGCCGTCGAAGTGCATCCGCCAATGGGTGGAGTCGGGCGCTGGCGGCAGATACTGGGTCTCGGCCCAGTCGACGAGGAAGTCGGCCAGTGCTTGTGACTTGATGGCGGTGCGGGGCTCGTAGTAGATGGTGTAGGGAGCCAGGTCGATGGCCCATTTGGCCACCCGGCCAGAAGCATCTCAGCTTCCAATGATCTCGGCCAGTGGAGCTGTGCAGACCACGGTAATTGGATGCTCCTGGAAGTAAGGCTTCAATTTCTTGGCGGCAAAATGCACGCCGTAGCACATCTTCTAGTAATGGGGGTAGTTCTGCTTGGAGGTCGACATCACCTCGCTCAAGTAATATACCGGTCTCTGGACAGGTAGCACCTTGCCTTCCTCCTTGCGCTCGACTACAATGACCGTGCTGACTACTCGGCTGGTGGCGGCAATGTATAGGAGCATGGGCTCTTTGGGAGTCGGAGCCGCCAGCATAGGGGGAGTAGTCAACATCTTCTTTAGTTGGAGAAAAGCCTCGTCCGCCTTGGGAGTCCACTCAAAGAAGGTCGTCTTCTTCATGAGCTGATACAAGGGGAGAGCCTTCTCGCCCAGTCGACTGATGAATCGGCTGATGGATGCCAAACAGCCGGTGAACTTCTGCACATCTAACAGTCGTCTGGGTGCCTCCATCCTTTCGATGGCCTTGATATTTACAGGATTGCACTCTATGCCGCGTTCGGAGACCAGGAAACCGAGGAGCTGGTCGGCTGGTACTCCGAAAACGCACTTCTCCGGGTTGAGCTTGATCTGGAATCAGCGCAGATTCTCAAATGTCTCCTTGAGGTCCTCCAGCAAGGTTCCACGCTTCTCTGTCTTCACCACCATGTCATCCACATAGACGTGGGCATTTCTGCCGAGTTGCTTCAGGAGGCACTTCTGCATGCAACGCTGAAAGGTTGGTCGGCGTTTCTCAAGCCGAGCGTCATGGTCAGGTAGCAGAAGGCTCCAAATGGCGTGATGAAGGTGGTCTTCAGTCTGTTAGCCGGGTTCAGCTTGATCTGATGATATCCTGAATATGCGTCTAGGAAACTCAACAGCTCGCATCCGGCTGTGGAGTCTATCACCTGATCAATTCTTGGTAGAGCAAACGGGTCCTTGGGGCAGGCTTTGTTGAGGCTCGTGTAATCAATGCACATCTGCCACTGCTTGTTCTTCTTCAGCACCAGTATTGGGTTTGCCAGCCACTCTGGAAAAAATACTTCCATGATGAAGCCGGCTGCAAGGAGCCGGGCTATTTCTTCTCCAACAACTCTTCTTTTTTCTTCTGACAGGCGGTGCAAGGGCTGCCTGACGGGCTTCATATCAGATCGGACGTGTAATTTGTGCTCGGCGAATTCCGTCGGGACACCAGGCATGTCCTTGGGGGACCATGCGAAGATGTTGCGATTCTCACGGAGGAAATCGACGGGCTCGCCTTCCTATTTGCTGTCAAGGCCTGTGCCCATGACAGCGTACCTCTCCGGGTGCTCCGGGTCCAACGGTATCTTCTTTGTCTCTCTGGCCGGCTTGAATGATCCTTCTGCTTCCGACTCCTTGGGGTCGGGCGATAACTCGGGCTGCTTGCCGGCCATCGCCACGACCCGATCAAGGAGCCGTTTCTTAGCTGCGATCACCAAGGACTCGGCCAGCCGACTGCTCTCGGCCGCGCAAGCGGACGACTTCCTGTAGTCACCGGACACGGTTAGGATTCCCTTGGAACTCAGTATCTTCATCTTGAGGTAGGCGTAGTGGGGGACCGCCATGAACTTGGCCAAGGCAGGTCGGCCAAGCAGAGCATGGTATGGGCTCTCAAGGTCCACCACCTCAAACCAAATTGGCTCTCGGCGAAAATGATCTTTGTCTCCGAAGAGGACATCTATCAGGATCTTGCCGATTGGTGAGCAGGAAAGGACAGGGATGATTCCGTGGAACACAGTCTGGCTGCTCTAAAGCTGTCTTCGCTTGATTCCTAATTTCTCCACCGTATCCTTGTACAGGATGTTGATACTGCTGCCTCCGTCTATCAGTACTCGCAAGAAGCGAGCAGCCCGCCTATCTGTGGCGAGTGTGGCGCCTAAGACCAAGGCGTAGGAGCCTGGACTCGGCATCACCTCTGGGTGATCAGCTCGACTCCAACTGATAGGCTTCTCGGACCAATGCATGAACTCTGGAGTGCTTGATGCAACCGCATTCACTTCTTGCTGCTGTTGGCGCCTGCTGCGCCGGTCATCCGCTACACTGGTGAACACCACATAGGCTCCGTGCTCATCTGGGAACTCGTCTTGTATTGCGCCGACTGGCCTGACGGCCGGCTGCTGGGGCGGTGGTGGAGGAGGCGGCCCAGCAGGAGCAGGAGGGAGCAGGCCGTCCCCCTTGGCGATTCTGGTCAGCCAGTGGCATTTCCTGGTGGTGTGGTTTGACGGCTTCGCGCTGCTGTGAAACTTGCAGGGACCATCTGGAGTCTGCTCGTAGGAGAAAGCCGGCAGCCAGTTGGACTTGCCGCCCTTCTGCCGCTTCGTCGGAGGCGGTCCTTCCAGCTGCTGGTCCTCTGCCGTTGCCACTTGCCGACTGCTAGTAGTCGGCTGCGGGGCTTTGCGCTTCTGGTCATTCTGTTGTTGCCGCCGACTGGTGTCTCCAGCCGGAGTTCTTGGAGCCTGAGGGGCGACTTTGCCAGTTGTGCTGACCCGAATCTCCGCCTTCATGGAGGAGTCGGCCGTGGCATACTTGTCCGCTGTGATCAGCAGCTCGTCGAGGGTCTCCGGCTCGTCGCAGAGGAGCTTGTGCTTGAGGAGGGTGCCTTCTCTGCACCCGGCAGTAAAGTACTCGATGGCCTGCACCTCGTGCACGCCCTCGCAGGAGTTCCGGAGTTCGCCCCATCACGTGAGGTAGTCGGAGTAGACTCGTCAGGGCCTTGCACGCACAAGGAGAGCTGGCGTGGCTTGGGAGGTCGCTTGTACGTGCTCGTGAAGTTGCGGACAAAAGCCTCGGTGAAGTCGACCCAGCTATTGATGCTGCGAGGCTTCAGACTATTTAACCACGTCCGGGCCGAGCCCTGGAGCATGAGCGGGACGTATCTTACGGCAATACGCTTGTTGCCGTTCGCTATGTTGACGGCTGTGGAGTAGTCGATCAGCCAATCTTCCGGTTTCACGGTGCCGGTATATTTGGGCGTGTCTCGGGGGAGCGTGAACCCTTTGGGAAAGGGCTCGTCCCGGATGCGGGGTCCAAAGCAGGGGGGACCCAACTCGTCTTCTTCTTCCAGCGCCAGGGATCGGTGGAGTCGGTCGATCCGGTGGCGGGCGTCGTTCTCTCCGACTCCCTCTCGGCGGCCAAGGCGGTCGCCAAGAGTCCGATGTTCCACGGGTGGCGGGGAGACTTGTCTTTGTCTGCGAGGAGGGGGAGGCAAGTAGTCGTCCCGCCGTTCCACCGCTCTAGGGCGGTCGTCTTTTCGCGCTCGATGGTGATGTGAGTACGACTGCGGCTGGCAGCCGGCTCCTTGTCCTTCTTCCCATGGGCCCCGCCAGTCGGTGTTCGAGACGTCGCACCTTGGTCTTGGCGAGGCGGTGGGTCATCGTTTTGGCACTGCGGCGCCTCGGTGCGGCAGCCGGCATCATTCTGCGGGGTAGCCGCGTCGAGGAGCTACTGAACTCGCTCCGTCATTATGCGGAGCTCTTCGCCTTCGAAGTTGTCGAGCTCGTCTGCTGCCGCCTGGGCAGCACGGATATTCTCTGCGGGCGTGGCATACACAGGGCGATCAGCCCCGAAGAGGTTGGCGATTGCCGCGCCGCGCTGTCGGACCGCGCCTAGGCGGCTAGGCCCGGTTGGAGCCGGCGAGCCGCCTACGGCGTGATCCATCTCTCGTTGGTAAGCTTCTGACAAGCGCCTCATGCTTGCCAGCTTCTTCGCGCCCTCGATGAGCTGAAGGCGGAGCGCCTCCAGCATCCTGGCGTCGGCGTCTTCCGGAATCGGTGCTGCAAGGTCTCGCAGGGCCGCATCAAACGGGTCATGCGCTCCCTCGCCGGAGCGCTCGCCGTGCTCGAGGACGAGGACCTCAGTGATGGTACTTCCGCCGCTCCTCGCGTACGAGAGCGGCTCGTCGTAGACCACCACATTGGTGGGGAACGCATCGAGCGACGCGGTGTCGGAGTCGACCAACATCGGGTCGGTGGATCCTATGGACTCCAGGTCCGCGGCAGGCTTGCCGGTGACGTGAAGTTAGTCGAGGAAGCCCGCGAGGAGGCTCTCGGGGCCACTCGTGCCTGCGTCGGGCGCAGGCTCGTCGGAGAGGCAAACCTCGCCGACAAGATCGGCGAGGCAGCTGGCTGCATAGGCGATCTCAGCGCCGCGCAGTGCGTCGGCACAAACGCCGTCCGGCGTGCCGGGCTGGCTGTGCTCGCCTGGGAGGAACAAGGTTCCCGTCCAGAGCAGATCTGCGGACGACGGTGCACCTCGCCCAACGGTGGGCGCCAAATGTCGGGGGTTGGATACGACATATGCCAAAGGATGGCTTATCATGGTGGGAGCGAGTAGAACGTCGCCGGTGCCTGTAAGCGGGATGAGGCGAAGACATGCACGCCGGCGGAACTTACCCAGCTTCAGGGCTCTCCTAGGAGATAACACCCCTATTGCTGCTCTGTGGGGTCTCCGCATGATCACTAAAGCAAAGTGACTACAATTGTGCTCCTGGAGCTGTTTCGGGAGGTAGGAGAGGGCAAGGCTAGCTCTCTCCTCCCTGGGCTATCTGATCTATCTCTCTCTAGGTCCAAACCCTTTGCATGGGTGCCCCGGGGGGTTTATATAGGCCTACCCCCCGGGGGTACAATAGTAATCCGGCTGAGCGCGGGTCCCAGCCGTTTGTCTCTCAGGCCGCCGTCCTTCCCGCCGGCTTCTGGGGCCCGCCGACTGGCGGGTCCCGTGGACAGGCTTGATACTGTAGCGGCACTCCTGATGATGCAGGCTCGGTCATCGGATCGTGGCAACAGTGCCACCGTCTATCGGGCGATCACTGTCACCATTCCCCATCTTATCTAATTAATGGCTCGTGGGGCCCCGGGTGGAGTCGGCCGACTCCAGGGAGGCTGACTCCCACATGTCCGTCTTCGGGTTGCCTAGGCCGCCTTCGGCCCACCCACTGACAGGTGGCCCCACCGCCTTCGGGTCGTACAGGCCGGCATCGTGGGCACAGTGTACTACGTACTGTGGCTGAGATCAGGGCAGGCATGGCAACAGTGCCGCATCTCGCCGGAGATCTTCCAGTGATACGGCTCACTGTAGCCATGCCGGCCCTTCGTAAGCAGGGGGGAACGGCCATGCCATGACCGTACCCCGCGTCGTACTTCGGGATAAGGGAGGAGTCTTGGGCCGACTCTCCATAGTCGGCCTCCCTGGAAGTCGCCAGCTTGGAGTCGGCTTATCTGGGAGTCGCTGTCTGGGACTCAGCATATCTTGGAGTTGCTCCTGGTACTCGGCATATCTTGGAGTCGCTCCTGGGACTCGGCCTGAGGGGCGCGGCCTGCCCTGATGTCTTGAAATGTCCTGGGGCTCGGGTTAGCCTACCCGTGGCCCATTACTCCGACACAAAGCCTCTTTCCAACCTCCTCCAGAAGCATGTCAAGGATGTCTGGACGCCTGAGTGTGACGTCGCTTTCAACACCCTCAAAGAGAAGCTAGTCACAGCTCCTGTCTTGACTCCTCCTGATGAATCCAAGCCATTCGAAGTATTCTGTGATGCTTTCCTTCAAGGTCTCGGTGCTGTGTTGATGCAAGAGAAAAAAGTTGTGGCCTATACCTCTCGTCAGTTGAAGCCCAATGAAAAGTACTACCCCACTCACGATCTTGAGTTGGCGGCAGTTGTCCATGCATTGATAACATGGAGCCATCTCTTATTGGGAAGGCAAGTGGACATTTTCACCGATCACAAGAGCCTCAAGTATATATTCACTGAACCCAACCTTAACCTCAGGCAAACTCGATGGGTTGAAACAATTCAAGAGTACAATCCGAGTATTGAATATACTCCTGGCAAGGCGAATGTGATTGCAGATGCTCTAAGCAGAAAGGCTTATTGCAATAGTCTAATTCTCAAGCCGTTTCAACCGGATCTTTGTGAAGCCTTCCGCAAGCTGAATCTTCAAGTTGTTCCTCAAGGCTTTCTTGCCAACCTCATAGTCTCTCCTACTTTGGAAGATCAAATTCGTGAGGCACAACTCCTGGATACCATGGTGAAGAAGGTGAAACATGGTATTGACAAGGGCATTCCCAAATACAAGTGCTATCGCTTGGATGAAAAAGAGACTCTTTTCTTCGAGGATCGAATTGTGGTTCCAAAAGGTGATCTGAGAAAAGTCATCATGAATGAGGCACACAATTCCCTCCTATCCATTCATCCTGGAAGTACAAAGATGTACCATGACCTCAAGCAGTCGTATTGGTGGACTCGAATGAAGCGAGAAATTGCTCAATTCGTGAATGAATGTGATGTCTGCAGAAGAGTGAAAGCAGAACACCAAAGACCAGCTGGTCTCCTCGAACCTCTTGCTATTCCGGAATGGAAGTTTGACCATATCGAGATGGACTTCGTGACTGGTTTTCCTAAATCCAAGCGTGGAAATGATGCTATCTTCGTTGTCATTGACAAGCTTACCAAAGTGGCTCATTTTCTTCCTATCAAAGAATCTATCACAACAGCTCAGCTGGCAGAGCTATATACCTCCAGAATTGTCTCCTTGCACGGCATTACACAATTGATATCTTCAGATCGTGGAAGCATCTTCACTTCTAAGTTCTGGGACTCCTTTCAGACGGGCATGGGCACCAACATTCGTTTCAGCACAGGTTTCCATCCTCAAACAAGTGGCCAAGTCGAGCGAGTCAATCAAATCCTTGAAGATATTCTCAGGGCTTGTGTCATCTCTTTCGGTATGAAGTGGGAAGATTGTCTTCCATATGCCGAGTTCTCCTACAACAACAGCTTCCAAGCGAGTTCGGGCAAGGCCCCATTCGAAATTCTCTATGGCAGAAAGTGCCGTACTCCTCTCAATTTGTCTGAGATAGGTGAACGCCAACTTCTTGGCAACGACTTGATCACAGAAGCCGAAGAAATGTGCAAAGTCATTCATGAGAATCTCAAAGCCACGCAATCGCGACAGAAGAGTTACTATGATAGCAAGCACCGTGACTTGGCTTTTGAAATCGAAGACCATGTCTACCTCCGTGTCTCTCCAATGAAAGGCACTCGTCGCTTCGGTATCAAAGGGAAGCTTTCCCCTAGATACGTGGCTCCTTTCAAGATCATTGGCAAAAGAGGCGACCTCGCCTATCAACTTGAGCTTCCGTCCAACTTTGTAAACGTGCACGATGTGTTTCACGTGTCACAGCTTCGCAAGTGCTTCAAGACTCCGGAGCGCACTATCAACTTTGAAGAGGTTGACCTCCAAGAAGACCTCTCTTATCATGAGCACCCCGTTGCTATTCTTGAAGAAACCGAGCGCAAGACTCGCAACAAGTCAATCAAATTCCTGAAAGTGAAGTGGTCACACCATTCCGACCGAGAAGCCACCTGGGAGCGCGAGGATCACCTCCGTTCCAAATATCCGGAGTTCTTTCAGTCCTAGATCCCGGGACGAGATCCTCTTGTAGTGGTGGAGTGTTGTAACACCCCAGATGTAACATGTCCCAATTTGGCAATATATCAACTTGACCTTCATCCAATTCTTGTGGGTTTTTATCATGTTTGGCCTCATCTTGTTTGGTTATGTGGTTTACTCTTTTCATTCTCATGCTCACCTTACCATATTGCATTTGTGCCTCTTGTCATTTTGCATTCCATCCTCATCATGTGCTTGCTGTGATCTCATACATATTGTGTTGTTGCATGGTCAATGCATAAATCTTGCATCACCACCTCCTCCTTCCCTCTACTTCCTTCTTTTGCCAAGTGCCATTTTCCTTTCTCTTTTAATGTTCATCTTCTCCCTGTAAATCTTGCACCATGCCTACATCCCCTCTGCCAATTTTGAACTCATTTGAATATGTTTTGGTTAGGTTAAAAATTGACTCAAGTTTGAATTTAATTCAAACTTGATTTAGTTTTCTTCCTTTAAAAATCCCCAAAGCAATTTATTCAAATAGTGAATAACTCCAGGTGCTTGAGAGTATTTTCTTTATACTCAAACTCCTCTCCTTTTAACCTGTGCTTTTCTGTTTCTATTTCTGTTTGAACAAATAGAAATAGAAGAGTTAGCCTGCAGCCAGCAGAGCGCAGTAGCCCCCCTGGGCCTCCCGCAGCCCCCCTGGGCCTCCCGCAACCCAGCCGAGGCCTTTTCTGCCCGCCAGCCCAGCCAGCGCAGCCAGCCAGCCTGCTTGCGCACTCACCTGCTCCCGCTCGCGCCCTCGCCATTTCTCACCCAGCCGCCCCGCTACCCAGTAGCCCGTACACCCACGTGTCCCTCGTGACCCCACTAGCCAGCCTCTGGCTACAGCGCACCCGCCCCTCACCTTTTCGTCAAGCTCGTGCCGGGATCGCACATGGCCATGGCCGCATCAACGCTGTGCTCCACCCGTCGCTCTGGCCCCCCTTTTAACCCCTCTCCTTGTCCACACACCCCCTAGGGTTTCCCTCTTCCTCTCATCGCCGCCGCCAGGTGAGAAGAACCTCCAGATCCACCGCAACCGCTCTGTCCGGAGCGCACCTGAGAGCGCGACCTCGTCGCCGGCGTGCTCTCCGGCCACCCCCACCCCCGCAGATCGTGTTCTTCTTCTTCCTTGTCGTCGTATTCATCCACGACGTCGACTATGGTGCCCCTGACGACAAGTTCCTTGACGTCCTCTGCTTCCATCTTCCTCTCGGTCAGGACCGCGCCTAGGTTCAGAGCTCCACTTCGTCGCCGCCGGCTCGTCTCTGTCGACCCCATCGTGTCCTTGGGTGAGCTTGGTAACGCACCTCCCTCTCCCATCCATCCCATGACATGTAGGCACCCGTAGGACTCAGCCGATCCATGTCTTCCCCACGCTCGCAGTGCTCCGGCGATCTCTGAATTTATTTGTGAAGTGTTGTTCTACCGTAGCGTGTTTGCGTGTCCCCGCTCTGGATTCCCCCTGTCTTGCTCCCGCAGCTCGCTCGCGCCACTCGTTCGCGTCTCGCGCGCACCCTTCAAGCCCCCCCGCAGCTCCGACGAGTTCCTCTACCGCTCGCTTCGCTCGGCACCATCTCTGTTCCGCTCGTGCCCGATCACACGCGCACACGCGACCCCATGAGCAGTAGCCACGCGCTCCCGTGCCTTCACATGTTCCCGCACGCCCGCCGAAGTCCCTATGCCCCGCTGGTTGCCGCCGTTGCCCTCGTCGGCGCCGTCGTCTTCTCTGTTTGTAACAAAGGAGCTCGATCTGGTGTGTCTCTAAAAGGGGCTGAACCCCTTTTCTTATCAGTAGCACCTAGCTAGCCTAGTGGTTGGCTATGCAAACCCGCACCGGGGAGACCCGGGTTTGATCCCTCGCGGGTGCATAAATCTTTCCCCCCTCTTTTTCTGTTTTCAATCAACCGTGTGTATGACAGGGTGGCCCCACCTGTCATCCTCCCTTAGCCCCTGTTTTCCTTTATTTTTATTTTTATTTTTGTTATTTCCCAGTGAATATTCCATTTCTAGCATATGGAATCTATCCATTTCGGGCAAGTCCATTTCTGGACGTTTCCAAATAAGGAAAATGCCAATTCTGTCATATTCCATTTAGGGCAGGTTCTAGCTTAGTGCACTTGTGATGATTTTTCTACAGAACCCCAACATATTATATATGTTTTTGGGGTAGAAAAATCCCACCAATCCAGTGGTAGCATTAGTTTCTACATGAGCAAGTTCATGAACATGTCATCTCACTTCATGTTGCTGTTTTGTCCTTTATGTGTTTGTTCATGCAAATATGCTAGGTGGTTGTTTTGCACATGGGTAGCTTCATTTTCATGCCTACTTCATGCTAGTACTAGTTCCATGCCATGACATGCCTGGTAGTGAGTTAATCAAGCTTGTAAAGATGCCATGTTGAATCTGTTTTCTGCTATGTCTAGTATTTTCACTAAGTCTATAGAAACTGTTATCTTTTGCATTATTGCCATGCTATTTTAGTCATGCTCTAGTGGTTTATAGATCGAGCTCAGTGTTCATGTTTCGTAGAGCATCTCCTGTACATCACTGCTATGCATTTTGTTCATATGTTTGGGTGCTATAGCTTATTTATACTTTGCATCCAAGTGGCCATGTTGCTATTTTAAGCAGTTTGCATCATATCTTGTCTTGCTTGTCATTTGCAAACCGTGCACCCGAATCCGGTGATCTTTATATCGATTTCAACCAAAATCATCTCATCTTTCCAACGGCATACTTGGTTTGCCAAGTCGATGCCTTTTTCATCATTTTTCCTCCCAAAGCACGCATATGCATTGCATATCACATATCGCATATCATGACATGTATTGCATCATGTTGCTTGTGCATTGCACCGTGATTTATTGTGGTTCCTTTGCTTGTGTTCTTGCTTTGGGTAGAGCCGGGAGACGAGTACGTGCACGAGGAACCTGTTGAGTACGCTAACAAGGATCAAGCCTTCGACAACTCTAAGAACCTTGCAGGCAAGATGACCATACCTTCGATATCACTTCTATCTTTGCTTGCTAGTACTCGCTCTATCGCTATGTTAGCTCTACCTGCCACTGTTTATCATGCCTCCCCATTGCCATGTCAAACCTCTAACCATCCTGTCCTAGCAAACCGTTGTTTGGTTATGTCACCGCTTTTGCTCAGCCCCTCTTATAGCGTTGTTAGTTGCAGGTGAAGATGAAGTTTGTTCCTGGTCGGAACATGGATATTTTGGGATATCACAATATCTCATGTTTAAATTAATG
Source organism: Triticum aestivum (assembly GCF_018294505.1). NCBI lineage: Eukaryota > Viridiplantae > Streptophyta > Magnoliopsida > Poales > Poaceae > Triticum > Triticum aestivum. The sequence goes on from NC_057807.1 coordinate 230,378,784, forward strand.
CATCTTATATACTTGGTAAAGGGTGGAAGGCTCAGCCTTATGCCTGGTGACTTGTTCCACTCTTGCCGCCCTAGTTTCCGTCATACCGGTGTTATGTTCCTTGATTTTGCGTTCCTTACGCGGTTGGGTGATTTATGGGACCCCCTTGACAGTTCGCTTTGAATAAAACTCCTCCAGCAAGGCCCAAACTTGGTTTTACCATTTGCCACCTAAGCCTTTTTCCCTTGGGTTTTCGCGAGCCTGAGGGTCATCTATATTTACCCCCCCGGGCCAGTGCTCCGTCGAGTGTTGGTCCAACCTGGGCGATGTCCGGCGTCCCCTGGGAAACCAGGGTCTATACCAACCCGACGTCTTGCCCATCCGGTGTGCCCTGAGAACGAGATATGTGTAGCTCCTATCGGGATTTGTCGGCACTTCGGGCAGCTTTGCTGGTCTTGTTTTACCATTGTCGAAATGTCTTGCAAACCGGGATTCCGAGACTGATCGGGTCTTTCCGGGAGAAGGTTTATCCTTCGTTGACCGTGAGAGCTTATGATGGGCTAAGTTGGGACACCCCTGCAGGGTATATTATCTTTCGAAAGCCGTGCCTGCGGTTATGAGGCAGATGGGAATTTGTTAATGTCCGGTTGTAGATAACTTGACACTTGACCTCTTTAAAATGCATCAACTGTGTGTGTAGCCGTGGTGGTCTCTTCTCGGCGGAGTCCGGGAAGTGAACACGGTTTGAGTTATACTTGACGTAAGTAGTTTCACGATCACTTCTTGATCACTTCTAGCTTCTCGACCGATGCGTTGCTTCTCTTCTCGCTCTCACTTGCGTATGTTAGCCACCATATATGCTTAGTGCTTGCTGCAGCTCCACCATATTACCCCTTGTCCTACCTATGAGCTTAAATAGTCTTGATCTCGCGGGTGTGAGATTGCTGAGTCCTCGTGACTCACAGATTCTACCAAAACAGATGCAGGTGCCGAGGATACCAGCGCCAGATGGCGCAACTGAGCTGAAGTGGGAGTTTGATGAGGCCCTTGGTCGTTACTATGTATCGTTTCCAGATGATCAGTAGCGGAGCCTAGTCGGGACGATCGGGGATCTAGCATTTGGGGTTGTCTTCTTTTCATTTGAACTTGACCGTAGCCGGTCTATGAGTGTATTTTGAATGATGTATGATCTTAACTTATGTATTGTGTGAAGTGGCGATTGTAAGCCAACTCTCTTTATCCCATTCTTGTTCATTACATGGGATTGTGTGAAGATGACCCTTCTTGCGACAAAACCACTATGCGGTTATACCTCTAAGTCGTGCTTCGACACGTGGGAGATATAGCCGCATCGTGGGTGTTACATCTTTCCACAAGACGTGCCACCAGGATTACCACCTATTTCAGGGATTGAGCATAAATTGACTTAATTCCCGGTGCATCGCTAGACAACCATGCACCATACCGTACCAATCCGGAGGAGACGAAGGAGATTATGTGTCAAGTAGAGGAGTTGCTCGATAAAGGTTATATACGTGAATCCCTTAGGCTTTGTGTTGTTACTATTATACTAGTGCCAAAAAAGGATGGTACATCGTGTATGTGTGTTGATTGTAGAGGCATTAATAATTGTAGAAACGAAGTATGTCTACCAAAGGGGGGGTGAATGGGAGTTCTAAAATTTCTTCAGAAATATCAAAACTCTCAGAACCCAATAGTGGAGTGAATGAAAAGACAGTTTATAGTGAGCAAACATAAACTACCGAATGGAAACTAAAGGCATGCATCGAGACAAATCACATGATTGAAACAGGTTGAATGTAAAGAGGAGGGACAGAGGTAACCAGTGATGCTCAATCGCGACAAGGAATTTAGTAGACCTGTTCATCCTTCTTCACAAGGACTACGTCTGGTTTGAGGAGTTGCGATTTAACACAGAAGATAAACTCTCTTCGCCCTATTCCCCTAGACAATTGGTTCGTCAACCAATGTCAATCACTCGTGGTAGACACTTGAGGCCATGTCCGAACCTTTATAGACTTCTTCTTCGAGAACCACAATCACTCTTGGTCTCTGAAGATATTGACACCTCACCGTCTAGAGAGTTTGCAGCTCTAAGATGACTTAGATTCAAGTGATGCTAAACCACTATCTAATGTTTGGCTCTAAGGGTTTTCTCTCAGTTGATTCTAAACTCAAATCACTCGGAGAGGAGGTTGCTCAAGAATCTGCTCAGGATCAAATGGAGCAGCCGCCGGACAACGCCGGTGCGGGGTGGCTATTTATAGCCGCAGCCTTCCCTGGTGGGAAGTGACCATTTTGGACACGAGGTCCAGCTAATGGCCAACCAACACGTTCTCAACAGTTGGATGTCAAAGAGCAATGGTAAGATTACTTGAGCAACAACTAATGCTAACTCCTCGGTCAGAGACAAATCTCTTGCAGCGAAGAAGATCATAGTCTCTTGCTGGCAAGTATTTGCTCGGAACACAAAGAGATTTCTCTTGCAACTTTCATTGGATTTGGGTTTAGCATCAGAGAATCAAAGCTTCAAACGCTACAACCCTCTTAACAGTATGGTGGTCCTGTGACTCAATAAAGAGAAGAGAATTAATGAAATAAATGCTACGTCTTCACTTCATCTTCATACTCCTCGGTCGCAGTCACTACCTTCAGACACGCACCGAACCAATTGCTTCACGTCAACATTTTTAAGGGGCCAATCTTGTTATCATAATCTTCGGTGATAACCTTCGCTGCTATGCAGGAGATTATCTTCGTCGTTTGAGTCAAACTCTTCTTGATTCCAGGGACCTGTTACTTTGTGTGCACTAGCAAACACATAAGTCCCATACTATTTATGTCAACAAACTCCAAAACATAAGAGGCAAATTATTGCACCAACAATCTCCCCCTTTTTGGATAGTTGTTGACAAAACAGATAATCATCACAGTGAAGATAGATAAGAGATAAGTAATTCCAACTAGAGTGAATAAGTGTTACTTTGCTCGATGATGAAATAGACTCCCCCTAGATGTATGCAGGGATAAAGATATGAGATTAATTCTCCTCCAAATATTGAGGTATACATAGGAAATTTCAATCATTCGAGTTAATGATTCGCACTGATGATATATAATCCATCAAGATCGTAGTGCAATCATTCATAACTTCCGAAAATAATTCCACTAGCAAAACAAATGCTTCGAGAGAAATAGTGCAGCAGACGAGGTTATTAACATTACAGCAGAAAAGTTTTACATCATAGAGGAGATAGTCTTTAAACCATAAGTTTCAAACTCACACGAAACCAAACCAAAGAAACACAGAAAGCAGATCTATCGAGACTCGATGTAATTCTCCCCCCTTTTGTCAACTAGTGTCAAAAAAGGTGACGAATAACATGAGTGCAAAAGCACAGAACTTGGTTCACTTGGCGGCATCTCTAGAAGAACTATCCGAGGTGATCTCATCTTCGGAAGTAACTAGACTGGCTTCGGCCTCAACAGAAGCAGATTTTCCTTTAGGAATAATAGCTTGAGGCTGAGAAGACGAGGGGATCGGCCACTTGAGGAACACAGGAGAGCACATTGCCTGCGGTAGGTTTCTCTGTCAGTGAGGTGGCTTCATATTCTTCAACTAATTTCCGAAGCTTGAGATGCATAAGATCTTTGGTTGGCTCACGACCAGGTAGAGGAGGTATACTCCATTCTTGGAAATAGTTGATACTGAAGCCTTTTTCAATGTAATCATAGAGCTCTTGGAGATGTACATTGATGAGTTGTTTCTCGTAAAGAACTTGTGAAGCAACTTCCATAGCCTCTTGTTGTTTTCATCTACAATCAGATGCATGATTCTGGTTCGATTGTTGATAGCATTTAGCTCGGCTGTGAGGTGTTCTTTTTCGCGTCGATCCTCAGCGATATGCTACAATAGCAGTTTTTGAGTACACAAACTAACTTCGAGTTGCGATGGAGGTTGAAGCGTAGTCTTTTGGTCGCTCTGAGGTAGACGTGGCCCATCAAAGTGCTTGTGATAGTCATGAGGGCTATACACGGGCGATTTACCTGAAGAAGTATCTTCCATGACTTGTAGGGTATCGCGAATAGGAGGAATGAAGCTTTTGTGACTTTGCTTCGCCTGATACACTGTGTGCATGGCGTAATCAACAACTTTCTGAATCCATGGCGCATAAACTTTGAGGCAGTGCGGATACTGAGCAGAATCCTTCAAGATACGCAGAAACTTGTCATAAACATCAAAGATATATCACTCAGAGATAGCATAGATAGCATTCCGAAGAACATCTGAGATGGATTTATCTGTACTCATCCTGGCCTGAGGGCAAATGGTGTAAGAGAGCATATGATAAAGAGTATGATTCTGAAGGTTAAATTCTTAGGACGGGGAGGACCAGTGTAGTCACGAATCTTTTCTTGATCCATAGTGCATCGAAAAACTTCATCTAAAATGACATCAATGTTGTGCACCCGAACTTCATTCCTACCATGCTCAAAGCGAGTGAAATGGAAGTGCGAGACAAAATTTGTTGAAGTGCATTTTATGTATTTTCCTTTGGTCATCCATTCCATAATACATTTTGAGTTGTTAGATTCATCACCAGAGATGTATAGAGTGGCACAGAACTAAAGAATAATCTTTCTGTTCCAAGGATGTTTGAATGCAAGTACGTTGGTGAGGTAGAAATCTTCTAGAGCTTGCAGCAACTGATTGAAGCAGCCAATATTCTTCATAGCTGGGATGTCCGGATATTCATGCGGAAAAATCTTCTTGCTGTCATAGAGGACCCGAGAGTAATATATTTCCTGTTCCTTTGTCCAGAAGCGATGCGATTCAGAAGTACATGGCCCATCATATGGACTGTCTTGAAAGAATTTGTGATGTGTATTCTGATTGAAAAGAGGACCTTTAGCGCCAGCACCTCCCGAGAACAAAGGTGGTTCTTCACAAGGGTATGTGTATTTGAGTTCATCTTCTACTGAGATAACTTCATCGCCATATACAATGGAGCCAGTATGACGAGCAGAGACAGATTTATGTTCATACGGACCAACATCTAGTATTCTTGGCGCTGTGTCGATAGACAACTTCAGTTGAGAAGGAGCAGGTGGCACAATGGACGGAGCTGCAGAGGAAGTAGGAAACAAAGCATATTCCTTTATGGAGCAGGTGGCACAATAGAGGAAGCTGTAGAGGCAGTAGGCAACAGAGCAGATTCCTTTACTGTAGGCACTAAGGTTGAATTAGTCACTGGGGTAGTTGAGGTTGTTCTTCAGGAATCTGTTGTTGCTGAACAGTTTGAGAGTCTGAGACTTGGGTGGTTCATGAATAGGAGAAGCTTGGGGCTCGGAGTGAAGGATTTCACCTTCCTCAAAAACAATTCGCTGGGATGGAACATTAGCATGAGCAGGGGAGGCCACAGGCACTGATTTAGTTGGCCTTGGCGAGGGAGGAGCATGCGAGTCATTTGCTATGGGTTGCGAAGGAAGCTGGCATAGGAGATATTTCTTTCTGAGGCTGAGCCTCTGGGCAATCAGGTAACTTTTCTGTCAGAGTAGGAGGTGTCGTGGTTCTAAGTCTGACAGTAGAATAGGGGGTAGGAATGGAGAGGCAAGATCCTAGCTATGGAGTAGTTGTATACGCAAGATGTTTACGAGTTCAGGCCCTTCTCGGAGGAAGTAACAGCCCTACGTCTCGGAGCCCAGAGGCGGTCGACTAGATTATGTGCGTATGAGTTACAGGGGTGCGAACCCTTTACGCTGAGGAGGGGGGTGGCTTATATAGAGTCCGCCAGACCCCTCCGGCCCTCAGTTATGCAGGGTTTAAGGTACATTAAGATTTGGCATTACTGGTAACGCCATACATAAAGTGCTATGATGACCATAAAGACTACTTAATGACCGACCGTTTGTGTGCAGAGTGACTCTAGATCTCCTGGTGGTCGAGTGAGTGGCTTCATGGTCGAGTGTCTTCAAGTCCATCGAGTGGAATCCTTCCAGGTCGACTGAAAGGTAGTTTCTTCTAGAGATGTCCTTGGGGAGGGTATCTTGGACAGGTCCATGACCCTACCCTAGGTACATGGCTTCATCATTAGCCCCTGAATGGATCGAGGTTTGAGTGGGGAAGGAGTTGAGAACTCTTCCGACCCATTTTTCGTGCTATGAGTATGTCTTGTTCTGGATCAATGAACTTAGGTGACGACACCAACTTCTTTTTCAGTCGCCTTGGTCCATTCTTTGTATCCGTCAAGTGAGTTTTCTGTACTTGGAGATCTCCGAACGACAGAGCGGAGGAAATCTCTCGTCTCACAAGTTGCTCTGCAGTTCGCGGATTTAGCGGGATCCGAATTTCGGGAAGCACGCAAGGCGGAGGAGGCCGCGGTACTCGGATGGGATAAGGCAGGAACGCCTCGATCTCCATGCCACCTTTTTCGCCGCGGTACTCGGATGGGATAAGGCAGGAACACCTCGATCTCCATGCCACCTTTTTCGCCGCGGTACTCAGATGGGATAAGGCAGGGACGCCTCGATCTCCGTGCCACCTTTTTCACCATGTATCGCGCGCATGACTGTTGTGGGATTTGACAGGATCGTCCGGGCCTACAAGTCAGTCACTCGGATGCAACCTCATATAAGGTGCCGGACGGGGTTTTTTAAACAGTGCGCCCTCATTTCCCTCTCCCTCTTCCTCAGACTCATCCGCGCGTTCGCCTCCATCCCAGCGCTGCTGCTCCATGCGCGCTTCGCCGGCGACAATGGTGAAGGAGAAGACGGCTGCTTTGGAGCGGGTGAAGAAGGCGACGGCGAAGGCTAAGGGAAGGGCGACCAGTCGGGGCGGATCCTCGTCAAGGGCCGGTCTGCCGCAGGGCTGGATCCAGGGCGACTGGATCCTCTCGACTATTCATCAGAAAGATCTTGACGACCTGGCCAATGAAGGACTGATCCCCCATGGATCAGCGAGGCTCCCGGGGAAGGAGTGGCAGCCGCAACCTCAAGAGGGTGAGTGTGTCCTCTTAGCCACCCATGTTGACCGCGGGTTTTCTTTGCCGCCCCACCCTTTCTTTCGAGGATTTCTGAACTTCTTTGGGGCACAACTCCACCACTTCACACCCAACTCCATCGTATATCTCGCTACTTTCGTGTCCTTGTGTGAGAATTTCTTGGGTTGTCGGCCTCATTGGGGCCTTTTCAAACACATTTTCATCTGTCGCTCCCAGACGGTGAAAAAGGCCAATCCAAGTGATGAGAAAACCCAAGTGATTCAGTTGTGTGGGGGTCTTGGGGTTCAAATGAGAGGAAAAAGTGCCTTTCCAGCCATGGTCCTTCCCGAGTCGGTCCGTGTGTAGCAGTCGACCTGGTTCTACTGCCAAGACCAGCCGACGCCAGGGCAGTCGACTGGACTCCCTCCTTTTTCCATGGACTGAGTGAGGAAGCCATCCTCTTTGAAGGTGGTTACGGAGGAGAAGGCACTGGTTAAGGTGCTGGTCGAGCGTGTAGTCCAGCTTATCCGCGACGGGGTGACCGGCATGGATCTCTTGGAGGTCTTCCTCCGACGATGCATTCAGCCGCTTCAATATCGAGACCATCCGATGTGGATGTATTCTGGTACTGAAGACACCACTCGGATCCACCCGAAGGTGGTCGAGGATGCCACGCTGGAGAGGTGGATGACTGCTATCACAGGGAACAAGGACAACCCTCGAGGAGCCAGGAGGATCCCTCCACTCGACCAATCATATGAAGTAGACAAGGTCCAATTCTGCATCTCCGACTGTGATCCTGTTTTCTTCACACTGCTTTGCTTAAAATCAGTCGACTGACTTTTGTCTTGTTTGTTGTCTTCTAGGTCACGACTGAGATGTACTCGATGCCCAACGGGGCGCAAGAGCAGGTCGAGGAAGAGGAGGCGAGCGGTGGTGAAAGTCAGGGGAGTGGCAATCTGATGGTGAAGGGGATGGAGACGACGATGGCTCTGGTGAAGAGGAGGAGGAGGAAGAGGAGGAAGAAGTTGACCCTCCTCATATGGAAAGGCGATCCAAGCTCGCCCATGACCCCGCGGTTGAGCATGGCAAGGTTACTGTGCCTGTTGGGCAGTCGACGAAATGCCCTCGGACGACTTCTCCGACCCCGACTGAAAAAGCGCTGAAGCAACCCCGAGCGACATCATCGAAGCCGACGAAGGCCCTACCCAAGATGAGGATGGTGATTCCCACCATTTCCGGGTAACATCAGAACTTGTGTTTTCTTGTTTAGCATGGATAAATTCTTGGTCGACTCGTTGGCTAGCCGACTAATTTCTGAAATCTGCAGTGCTGCTACCTCTGAGACCTCAGTCAGGAATGAAGAGCAAGAAATGGAAGATGCTGCACCTCCAACCTTGGTACGATCTCTGTAGTTTCGCTTTTGGTCGACTGGATCTTCATTTTTGACTTTGAATCTTTCCTATAGCCCCACCTCATGTCATTTGATCTCCCTGATGATGACGATGAGGCGCCGCTGAGGCCGAGGAGGAATAAAAAGGCACCTGCTAGCAAGACTACTCAAGTTGCGTCAGCACCTGAGACGCTGGTTCAGGAGGGAGGCAACGTCACTCGGACTTCTGTGTCCTTTGCTGCGCCGCTGACGAGTGCTCGACCTTCATCGTCGACTGCTTATCCGCCTTCCCTTTTCGCCACACACCACGTCCCAGAGGACCAAGCGGGTGCTGCTAAGGAGGCTATACGCCAGGCGGGGGTCATGATGGAGTAGGTGAAGGCGATCCGGGACGCCAGCCAAGCAGCTTATGATGCAAGCTCAGATCTTCAGAGCAACGTCCAGGTTAGTTGGTCACCGCTTGTTCTGTTAAGATATGGTACCTGAAAACTCTTCTTTCTGAAGATCTTTGTATCTGTACACCCACTAGGTGTGTCGATTGAATTTTTAGATTGGTGGGGGCACGCTGAGTGCACCCACTGGGTGTAGTCCCCGAGACTATGGTGGACTGCTGGCAGTCGACTATAGTCTTTATACTTTGAATTTGTTCACTCTAACTTCTCCACTTGGTCTAGTCAAATGGAATCTTGGAACCAGTGGGGGCACGCTGAGTGCACCCACTGGGTGTAGTCCCCGAGACCATGGTCGACTGCTAGCGGTCGACTAAGGTCTGAAGAACATCACTCTTCCTTTTTTTTGATGATACTGTGGCTTACTGCTGGCAGTTAGCTATGGTTTAGGATCATAACCTTTTTGTCTCTTTCGGTCGACTGATCGAACCAAGTCGGTAGAACCAGTGGGGGCACGCTGAGTGCACCCACTGGGTGTAGTCCCTGAGACTACTATTGAATACTTTGATTCAGCTGTAGTCTTAGAAATGCTACAATTTTTCTCTTAGTCACTCGGAAGTGGCTTATCTTTTGATGTCTGTCGAGTGACCTTTCGCAGAAATCTTGCGAGCTTGTGGCTCGCTATACTGAATCGGAGAACAAACATATCCAGCTCAAACTTGACTTGAAGCTTGTCTAGGAGAACTTCACGAAGGCGAAGGAGGAAGCAAAAGGTATGTTTCGTGAGAATCTTGACGACTGCCTTTATTTTTTCGTCCATTCCTGATTCTGATCTCATTGTCACTTTGCAGATAAACTGAAGGAGGCTCTGAAGAAGAAGGACCTTGACCTCGCCGAGGCGCAGAAAGCGGCTTCGGACAAGACGAAGCTCACAGAAGAAAAGCTGGCTTCAGTCGGTAAACTTGAAGAGGAGAATACTAATCTGAAAGCTGCCCTCGATGCGGCCAACAAGGAGGTCAGCCGTCTGAAGAATGACAAGATAGCTCTGAGTGACAAGGCTAGCGAACTGATGGGGAAGAAGAACGATCTGGAGGCTTATCTAGAAGGGCTCGCCAAGAAGTTATTCCTCATGCTTGAAGGTAATCTCTTTTATCCGACTGACTTGTGATCCTAGACTCATCGTAGAACTATCGGCTTAACTCCAAACTGTGCTTACAGAATTCTGTCAAAACTTCGAGGAGGAGACCAGTCGACTGGAGACAAACTTGGACCCCATTAACTCTCCTGTGAAGGACGAGGCTGCTATGAACGTGTTCCGACTGGATTCTCGCGTTGCTGGTGTGGTGGACTACCTCGCTCGACTGAAGGTTGCGGTGTCGTGGATCGACACGACACTCTGGCCAAGAGAGATGCTTCATAATGACCTCGAGTCTTTAATGACTCGACTGAATGACGTTCCAGGTCGAGTGCAGGAATGGAAGAAGTCTTCCGCCAGGTGCGGTGCTGATGTTGCTCTGTCCCTGGTACGTGTTCACTTCAAGGATGCGCGAGAGGAGAAGCTGGCATCCATTAGGGTGGCCAATACCAAGAAGCATGACTTCCAATCTTTCATGGAGACCTTCACTGCTGCTGCCACTCGGATGCTGACGGAATCGACCTGGACCAGTTTGTCGCGCCTTCCAATCCTCCACCTAAGGAGTAAAAAACTTCTATGCTTCGTCTTAAATTTTCCTCGGAATGCTGAGTGATGTTGTAACCGATGAACTTTTATAGGCTCGACGTCTGAGTACTTCCAAATCCATAGGGTGCTATGTGAACTTGGCTTATCATTGAATATGCTTGCGCTTGCCTTCGGGCGAACTTTGTCTTCACTCGGAATATACTTTAATGCTTGAGATGCAGCTTTGAGGGGGGAAGTCCAGTCGACCTACATTTCACCGCTTTTGTAGGTAGGGACGGAGCACAAATGGCAGTCGACCTGCGCCTCGTCATCTTTGCAGAGCGCACGTTGTATTTGTGGCGTAGCTCAAAAGGAGAAGGTAACAGTCGACCTGCACCTCGTCATCCTTGCAGAGCGGAATAGATTTAGTACTTAGGCGAGCACTGGGCTGCAGCTAAGCCCCCCGAGTGGGAGGATTGCTCTCCACTCGGTGGGATTTTCAAATACTTAGGCGAGCACTGTACTACAGCTAAGCCTCCGAGTGGGAGGTTTGTTCTCCACTCGGTAGGATTTTCAGATACTTAGGTGAGTACTGGACTGCAGCTAAGCCCCCGAGTGGGAGGTTTGTTCTCCACTCGGTAGGATTTTCAGATACTTAGGCGAGTACTGGACTGCAGCTAAGCCCCCGAGTGGGAGGTTTGCTCTCCACTCGGTAGGGCTTTTAGATACTTAGGCGAGTATTGAACTACAGCTAAGCCCCCGAGTGGGAGGTTTGCTCTCCACTCGGTAGAATTTTTTGTGGCGTAGCTCCGAAGGAGAAGGTAGCAGTCGACCTACACCTCATCGTCCTTGCAAAGCGTATGTTGTATTTGTGGCGTAGCTCAGAAGGAGAAGGTAGCAGTCGACCTGCACCTCGTCATCCTTGTAGAGCGCACATTGTATTTGTTGCGTAGCTCGGAAGGAGAAGGTAGCAGTCGACCTGCACCTCGTCATCCTTGCAGAGCGCACATTGTATTAAATACTTAGGCGAGTACTGGACTGCAACTAAGCCTCCGAGTGAGAGACTGGCTCACCACTCGGTAGGATTTCAAACGCCTAGGCAAGTACTTGGACTGCAGCTAAGCCTCCGAGTGGGAGGCTGGCTCACCACTCGGTAGGATTTTAAACACTTAGGCGAGTACTTGGACTGCAGCTAAGCCTCCGAGTGGGAGGCTGGCTCACCACTCGGTAGGATTTTAAACACTTAGGCGAGTACTTGGACTGCAGCTAAGCCTACGGGTGGGAGGCTGGCTCACCACTCGGTAGGATTTTAAACACTTAGGCGAGTACTTGGACTGCAGCTAAGCCTCCAAGTGGGAGGGTGGCTCGCCACTCGGTAGGATTTTTTTCTTTAAACTTAGGCGAAATGGGTTCGCAGCTAAGCCCCCGAGTGGGAGGCTCACTCACCACTCGGTAGGGATTTTTTTACAAACTTAGGCGAAACAGATTCGCAGCTAAGCCACCCACTGGGGGATTTCCCACGTAAAAAAAGTAACAACAATCACTGGGAAAATTATAACACTCTTGTCTTTGAAAAACAAAACATAGAAGTACTTTTATTACATTTCATCCGAGTGAATACTTAAGTATAAAAGGGGCGGAGCAGCTCTGCGTTCCAAGCTCGTGGCTCGTCAATCTGGCGATCTACATTGTAAAGACGGTACACTCCATTGTGGAGGACTTTGGTGATGATGAAGGGACCTTCCCAAGTAGGAGCAAGCTTGTGTGGATTCTGCTGATCCACTCGGAGAACCAAATCTCCTTCTTGGAAGGCTCGACTCTTCACGTTTCTGGCATGGAATCGACGCAAGTCCTGCTGATAGATAGTCGATCGGATCATGGCCATCTCTCTTTCTTCTTCTAGAAGTTCGACTGTGTCCTATCAGGCTTGCTCTGCTTCATCTTTAGTGTAGAGCTCGACTCGGGGTGCATTATGAAGCAGGTCACTCGGCAGGACTGCTTAAGCTCCATAGACCAGGAAGAATGGAGTTCTCCCAGTCGACCAACTAGGAGTGGTCCTTAATCCCCAAAGAACTGATGAAAGTTCGTCGACCCATGCGCCTACTGCGTGTTTGAGATCGCACATCAGTCGGGGTTTCGGTCCTTTGAGAATTAGACCATTTGCTCGTTCTGCTTGTCCATTCGACTGGGGGTGAGCGACTGAAGCATAGTCGACTCGTGTGCCTTGAGAGGCGCAAAAGGCTTTGAATTTGTCGGAATCGAAGTTTGACCCATTATCAGTGATGATGCTGTGCGAGACTCCATATCTGAATACCAACTCTCTGATGAAGCTGATAGCAGTGCCAGCATCCAGATTCTTGATAGGCTTAGCTTCAATCCATTTGGTAAACTTGTCGACTGCTACTAGCAAGTGAGTGAAGCCACTCCTGCTAGTTCTCAGTGGTCCAACCATATCTAACCCCCAAACAGCGAAGGTCCAGATGAGCGGAATGGTCTTCAAGGCCGAGGCGGGTTTGTGCGATAGATTGGAGTAAAACTAACACCCTTCACACTTGTCGACTATTTCCTTTGCCATTTCATTTGCTCTTGGCTAGTAAAATCCCGCTTGGTATGCTTTAGCCACAACGGTCCGAGAGGGCGCATGATGACCACAGGTCCCCGAGTGGATATCGTCAAGGATTATCCGACCTTCTTCTGGTGTTATACATTTCTGACCGACTCCAGTCGCGCTTTCTCTGTACAACTGTCCCTTTATCACAGTAAAGGCTTTGGATCGACGGACGATCTGTCGAGCCTCTTCTTCATTCTCTGGGAGCTCTTTCCTTAGGATATACGCGATGTACGGCTCTGTCCAGTCGGGAGTGATGACCAAAACTTCCATGATCAGGTCGACCACAGCTGGAACTTCAACTTCAGTCGGATCTGTGACACTTTTTGGCTGTGGAGCTTCTTCGGTGAAAGGATCCTCTTGAACTGATGGTGTATGGATGTGTTCCAAAAACACATTACTGGGAATGGCTTCTCTTTTGGAATCTATCTTTGCCAAATCATCAGCCACTTGATTTTTCAGTCGGGGTATATGATGGAGCTCTAACCCCTCAAATTTCTTCTCTAGCTTTCTCACTGCATTGTAGTAACCAGTCATGGCTGGACTTCTGACGTCCCACTCCTTCATCACCTGATTAACCACCAAATCTGAGTCGCCATAGACCATGAGGCGACGGACGCCGAAGTGAAATGGCCATACGCAACCCATACAAAAGTGCTTCGTATTCTGCTTCGTTATTGGAGGAATCAAAGTGGATCTGGAGCACATATCTGAGCTTATCTCCTCGGGGGGAAACCAACACTACCCCAGCACCGGAACCATTCAGCATCTTAGAACCATCAAAGAACATGGTCCAGTGCTCCGAGTGAACCTTAGTCGGTAGTTGCTATTCAATCCACTCGGCGATGAAATCAGCTACTGCTTGGGACTTGATGGCTTTCTTTGCCTCGAACTTGATATCAAGGGGAAGGAGTTTGCTGATTTTTCCACTCGACCAGTTGCATCTCTGTTGTGCAGAATCTCTGATAATGGGGCGTCGCTGACGACTGTAATGGAATGATCAGAGAAATAATGAGCAACCTTCTTCGTGGTCATATAAATCCCATATACAAGCTTCCGATAATGAGGGTATCTTTGCTTTGATGGGGTCAATACTTCAGAAAGATAATATACTGGGCGCTGGACTTTGAAGGCTTTTCCTTCTTCTTCCCGCTCGACCGTAAGTACTGTACTGACGACTTGTCCTGTGGCTGCAATGTAAAGTAGCAAAGGCTCTTTGCTGATTGGGGCTGCAAGCACCGGCTGGGTGGAGAGCAGGGCTTTTAGCTCTGCAAACGCTGCATCAGCTTCTGGAGTCCACTCGAACTTGTCTGACTTCTTCATCGGTCGGTAAAGAGGCAATGCCTTTTCACCGAGACGGGAGATGAATCGACTTAAAGCGGCCAAGCATCCAGTAAGCTTCTGGACATCGTGCACACGCACAGGGCATTTCATTCGGAGTATAGTACCAATTTTTTCTAGATTGGCGTCGATTCCTCGTTCGGAAACGAGAAAACTGAGTAACTTTCCGCCAGGAACTCCAAATGTGCACTTTGATGGATTAAGCTTGATATTATACCTCCTGAGATTGGCAAATGTTTCAGCGAGGTCAGTCAACAGGTCGGAACCCTTCTGTGATTTGGCAACAATATCATCCATGTACGCTTCCACATTCCGACTGATTTGAGTGAGCAAACACTTCTAAATCATCCTCATGAACGTGGCTCCGGCATTTTTGAAGGCCGAATGGCATGGTGACATAGCAGAAGCACCCGAATGGAGTGATGAAAGCTGTTTTAATCTCGTCGGGTCCATACAGACGGATCTGATGGTAACCGGAATAGGTGTCTAAAAAAGACAGGCGCTCAGATCCCGCAGTTGAGTCGACTATTTGGTCGATGCGGGGGAGAGGAAAATGATCTTTCGGGCAGGCCCGACTGATATGTTTGAAATCAATGCACATGCGGAGTGACTTGTCCTTCTTGGGGACCATGACAACATTGGCGAGCCACTCGGGGTGGTAAATCTCTCGGATAAACTCTGCTGCTAAGATCCGAGCCACCTCTTCGCCAATGGCCTTTCTTTTTTGGATGGCGGACCGTCGAAGATGTTCCTTGACAGGTTTCACTTTTGAGTCGACTCGTAGACGATGCTCAGCCAGCACCCTGGGAACACCCGGCATGTCAGCAGGCTTCCATGCGAAGATGTCCCAATTCTCACGGAGGAACTGGATGAGCGCTTATTCCTATTTGGAGTCGAGTGTTGTAGAGATATGAGTCGGAGCAGCACTGGGGTCAGTCGGGTGAATGTGAACCGGCTTTGTCTCACCGGACGACTGAAACACTGACTCTATAGCGGGCTTCTTGGCTCGCAACAAATCACTCGGATCCGCAGTTTTCTGGTATTCCTGCAACTCTATCACTGCCATCTGAGCATCGGCGATCTTTGAGCCTTTCTGAAAGCACTCTTCCGCCTTCTTCCGATTGCCAGTAATAGTGATCAGACCTTTGGGACCAGGCATCTTCATTTTGAGGTACACATAGCATGGTCGAGCCATGAAACATGCATAAGCTGGCCTGCCAAAAATAGCATGATAAGCATCTGGAAATCTACCACTTCAAATGTCAACTTTTCTTTGCGGTAATTCTTGGAATCACCGAAAACCACATCAAGAGCAATTTGGCCGAGTGACTCAGCCTTCTTCCCAGGAATGACTCCATGGAAACTCATGTTGCTGGTACTGAGTCTGGACATCGAAATGCCCATCCCTTTCAATGTTTCTGCATACAAGATATTCAGGCCGCTGCCACCATCCATCAAGAATTTAGTCAGTCGAGTGCCTTCGACGACTGGGTCAACCACCAAAGCTTTCCTCCCAGGGGTGGCTATGTGTGTCGAATGATTGGACTGGTTGAATGTGATGGCAGTCTGAGACCACTTCATATAGCTGGGTGTCACCGGAGCAACCATATTCACCTCTCGGTTGATAACTTTCAATCGACTTGGGTGGAATTGACTTGGGGATATCCATCATCACTATCTTCTTTGTCCTCAACTTTGTCCGACTCCTTTTCCTTATCTTTGGGCTGCTTCCCCTGGAATTGCTGGATCAAGAGCCGACAATGTTGAGTGTTATGTTTTGGATAAATGAATTTACCCTCCTCATCCTTCTTCGTGTGGATGTGGCACGGCAAATCCATCACGTCATTCCCTTCCTTGTCCTTCACCTTCTTAGGGTTCCAAGACCCTTTGGGCTTCCCTTTAAATTTTCCTTGAGTCACGGCCAAGGCTTCTCCAGGAGCAGCTGGCTCGGCTTTCCGCTTCTACTTCCGACTGGAGTTTCCTCCCCCGGTTTCATGAGCGGCTGGCTTGTACTTGCCACTCCGGAGCCGATCCTCTTCTTCACCATTGGCATATTTGGTGGCAATCACCATCATTCGACTCAGGGTCATGTCTCCGGTCTGACTGAATTTCAAACTTAGCTCTCTGTTCTTAACGCCTTCCTTGAAGGCAGAGACTGCCTGGTGATCAGATACATTCTCTACCGTGTGATGAAGTGTGATCCATCTCTGGATGTAATCTCTCAGAGTTTCATTCGACTTTTGCACACAAACTTGCAGCTCCGTCAACCCTGCTGGTCGCTTGCAAGTTCCTTCAAATGTTCTGACAAACACTCGGGCAAGATCTTCCCAAGTGTAAATGCTGCTAGGTGCCAACTGATTCAGCCATGCTCTGGCCGAGCCCTCCAACATAAGAGGTAGGTGTTTCATGGCCACCTCATCATTGCCGCCGCCAATCTGAACAGCCACTCGGTAGTCCTCAAGCCAAGTATCGGGCTTGGACTCACCAGTGAACTTAATGACTCTAGTCGCCAACCTGAAGTTGGGAGGAATCACCGCGGCCCTGATGGCTCTGCTAAAACACTCTGGTCCTGAGATGTGAACTCTGCTGCTGGTGGGCACATCTCTGTCATGGCCTTCTCGGTGAGCTCTGTTCCGGTCGACCAAACCTTGAACGATAATGGATCTCGCATCAAAGCCTGGTTCTCTAGGGTTGACTGGAACCCTTCGCCCAACACTGTGCTGGCGTTTGTCATCTTGCTGTCGTGGAGCATACGACCCACCCCTTGGAGGAGGAGTGGGCCCTCGACGTCGATCGTCGCGATCGAATTGGTCAACATACTGATCACGCTAGCCTCCACGTCCCTCACGCCTTGGGGGCGATCTTGGGCTATGGGTCGAGTGAGTGGCTTCATGGTCTAGTGTCTTCAAGTCCGTCGAGTGGAATCCTTCCAGGTCGACTGAAAGGTAGTTTCTTCTAGAGATGTCCTTGGGGAGGGTATCTTGGACAGGTCCATGACCCTACCCTAGGTACATGGCTTCATCAGGAGGTACATTCTTTTTCGCAATTTCTTTTGACCCCTCTTCGTGCTATGCAGATTGATCAATGCGACCTTTGACAAGATCGTCATAGCTAGAAATTTTGCTTGATGCTCAAGATAGATATTTTGAACAATTTCATCTAGATCCGTGTGAAAATGCAACCTTCTGTGTCGGAGGAGAGTCAAGGCACGGTTGATATCCTTGTAGGAATCTTCGAGTGATTTAATGACAAATTTGGAAGAAGCGGTTTTCATTCGATCATCAAGATCATTCAGTTCGGCAATAAAATTTTTGGTTTCTACCGCATCTTGTCTCATTTCTTGAACAACAGTAGTGGTCTGCGAAATAACTTCAGGAGGGATAGGTAGAGAGGCCACTTCACAACCGAATGGATTGTCCACAAATTTATCAAGCTATTCCATGATGAACACATGATTATAGTAGTGAGGAGCATCAGACTTGGCAACTGGAACATATGGCACTTGAACTTACTCGGAAGGAGGTTTTGAAGCCAACGGCTGAGTTAATGTAGGAGCAAACTTAGCAGTTGTAGTGACCCGACCTGGATGGAGCAAAGTCTTTGTGCTTAAGTGTCATCCCTGGATCGGTATGCTGACACACACAGTACTCGAGGATTTATAACAGAGGTAAATCACATGTATAAAATAACGTAAATACTATTACCTCAAATAATATAGCGGAAGTGACAACAAGCTTGTGGAGTCCCAACAACACAATGGCAAAGTTGAGTTTAGTCATTGCAACCCTAACGTATCACTTACTCGTCGAATAATTCCTGCAACATGAGACGTTGCAACCGTGTAGGTCAGTACTTTGAATGTACTAGCAAATTCACACCACAGAATAATGATGAACAATATCTATCATTACATGCATATTTGGCTATTGGAGACTCTAAGTTTAATTTTGCATAATGCTAATTTCTCCCTACAACAAAGGAATAAATGTTTATCCACTACCAAGTTTATGCCATTATTGAGAAGGTTCCTCCAACTCAATTCCAAAAATTCCAAAATTATTAATAACCCAATACATTAATTAAATAGAGTGATGAGATCAACAAATAATTCACTTCTAGATACTCAAAATTGTCCATAACCGGAGACACGACTAATCATGATTAGTTTGTACACTCTGCAGAGGTTTGCGTACTTTTTCCCACAATACTCGATCTCCTCCGTTGAATTCCTAGCACTCCTTGTTGTTTGAGAAGCGGATGATTGAGACATAGTCTTCCCGAAGAGGTCTCCTTAACCGATAGATAGGCTGGTACACCTACAATCCCCCTACATCTGCTAGCCTATCATGGAAAGGTTTCCCACAACTTTCTCAACTATGCTAGAGCCCATAATGGCTTGTGGCTGCACATGGAAGTTTCTAGGCATGAAATATCATATGATCCGTTTGAGCCTGGGTGGCATTCCGTAGGGTGATCACACTAGTCCTCCGAGATCCCCTAGGGAAAACACTGGTTTCTCCAAGTGCCCAGGCAAGCCACTGGTTTCTCTAGGGTGCCCCAACCATTCCACCCAGATGTGTGTTAATGTTGCCACCTTAAACTTTCCCTTAATTATCATTTCTCTCATAACTTGCATGACTCTCACATATCAATCCCCATCTACGAGCATGGCTAAGCAACATATGACCCAACGAATATTCTCGAGGTGTTTCAAAGATCGTAGGTTCCTACCTCATGAACTACATAGCTAGGCCACATGTTCCCAATCCTACTCATGCAATCTTTGAGGGTGAAACTAATGCATAGAAAAAACTGGGTATTGAAAAGTATGATCAAAGTGTGAACTTGCCTTGTACTATTGATGAAGATTATTTGCACTCATAAATCTAGATAGTTCTACTCGTCACACTCCGATCAATGTATCATAAGTAAGCAATTCTATCCACACATAATCAATTACTCAAAGATCCAAAAAATGCAAAGGAAGATTGCAAAAACTCCAAAAGAACCAAATCAAATTATTTTGCAACATTAGATACTAATTTCGGTGAAAAAGTGTGGTGATGGCTCAAGATGTTATATTATGCCTAGGGATTGAATTTGAAAAAGGATTCAATTGAAAAAGCGCTACAGTTTACAAGATATGATCAAGTGAAGCTTCGAGTTCAAATTTGAATCGTTCAAATTTGAAAAGATCAAAAGCTGAAACTAATGATTCTACTGCATGTAGGAAGTCAATATAAAAATGTAGGAAAACGAATTACTAGATTGAAAATAATGGATCAAGTAATTCAACATAGCATTGAATCTGCTTACAATATTGTGTAACAACTCTTTGGTGGACTAGTAGAGTAGCTGGCTTGTAGAGACCACGATCCGAATGGACCGACGTCTTTGTGCATCAGTGTCATCCCTGGATCGGTAATGCTGACACGCACAGTAGTCGAGGAATTATAACAGAGTTCAATCACACACTTATTACATCGAGTCCTCATAAAGAGTATGATTACACAAAATATAATGGCTGAAGGCCATGTAAACTAGATAAATGCGGAATGTTCGAAGGTAAATGAGTCAATCAAATCCAACAACAAGCTGAGTGCAAAACAATGACCTATCGCACCTTATTCGTCATCTGAGTAGTCTGCAACATAAGACGTTGCAACCATGTAGGTCAGCACATTGAATATGCTGGCAGAGTTACACTATAAAGCAATGAAATGCAAGGACAATATCTACCTGCAATATTTGGCTGGTGGAGGCTATAAGTTTATGATTTTCCATAAAGCTATTTTTTCCGTAAAACAAAGGAATAAATTTATTTAACTACTCCCAAGTTTCCCATTATTTGAGAAGGTAACCCCAACTCAAATCCCAATTAAGGGTATCATCATGAAAAACCCAATTCAATTTACTTAAAGAGTGTTGAGATCAATATCAATAATTCAAGTACCAGATACTCAAGATGTCCATAACCGGGGACATGGCTAACCATGATTAGTTTATACACTCTGTAGAGGTTTGCGCACTTTTCCTCACAAGACTCGACCGCGTCCATGATCGGATGATCGAGACATAGTCTTTCTAAAGCATTAACTCTCTACTGCGAGCAGACCGGTACACCTGCTTTCCCCTACATCTGCTATTCCACCTCTTCAAGAGCTCAAGCAACTTACTCAAGTATGCCAGAGCCCATAATGGCTTGTGGCTGCACACGGAAGTTTCTAGCATGAATAATCTTATGATCTCTGTGAGCCTGGGTGGCGAACCGACGGAAAAATCACACGGGTACTCCAGGATTTCCTTGAGCAGGCAGCACTGGGTTCCCCAGGTGCCTCAACCAATCCTCCCAGATGTATATTAAAGTTGCCACCTTAATGTTATCCATGATTAAATAACTCTCAAACTTCCATGTGTGAATCACGATCGAATCCCCGACTACGAGCATGGCTAAGTAATAAATAAGCATAACATATATTCCCAGGGTGATCAAAAGGTATTAGGTTCCTACCTCAAACACTACAATTAAACCACATGTTCCCAACTCCTACTCATGCAATTATTTGAGGAGTAATACTGATGCATAGTAAAAACTGGGTATAGAAGAGTCTAGTCAAATTGTAACTTTCCTTGCTAACGATCTGCAAACTCTAGAGATTTGTAGTAACAAGCTTCGCACTCCGGGTAATCTAGCGTAGACAAACAGTAGCAAACATAAGCAATCACTCAAACGGAACAACGGGAAAAACCGAGAAAAGATCCAAATCAAACACGAAATAGGTAAACGGCTAAAACTAAAAAAAGTCAAACCTAACAGCATTATTTACATGTGGATTAGATCTTAATAGTAGGTACATGTGATTAGCTATGATTTGCAAAAAAAACTCAAACAGAGAAATGGAACTCAAAATATGAACGAAACAAGATTGTTTACTAATCTAAACTAAACTCAAATTTTACAGTAGAAAAATCATGTTCAAGTTCATTAACTGGAAAGAACAGAATGATACAAAGATTTAGGCGCTTGTTTCATCTAATTTGGATAAACGAGTAAAAAGTTATGCTAGTTTAAAGATCAGGGGCTAAATTGCGATAAAACTATTCGTGGATAGGTCCCTGACCGAAAACGAACTAAAAAGAAAAATACTACGGCGCGAATGTTCGCTAACTGAACTAAACCGAAGAAAGTTGTCCGTTAAAACGAATGAACAAACATTCGTTAAATAAGGTAAACCTAAAAAAAATAAAAACCGATCTAATATATCGAACCGAATAAACCAGAAAAAATACACCGAGAATCGACCGGTTCTTACCGGTTTGTCGGCAACGGTCAAAGGTGGCGGCTCGATGGCGCAGGCGACGGCCCGGGGCGTCGGAGGCGCTGCTGCTACTACTACTGCTAGCGAGGAGAGGCGACGTGGGGTGGAGGAGGCGGTGGGGCTGGTGGCGCTTATAAAGGCCTTCGGGGGGGGGGGGGGGGGGGGGCGCTCGGCTCCAACTTGGAGGCCAAGTCGGCCGGCAGTGGCGGCACAGACTCCTAGGAGTCCAGCACGGTAATGGCGGCACGCGTGAGGGAGTCGGTGGCCTGCTGGGCCGGCTGGGCTTCGACCCAATCCGCCTGGGAACTTAAAAAAACAATTTCTCCATGAAGGAAAAATCCTAAATAAATATAAAAAAATTCAGAAAATTCCAGAAACAATTTTCACCGTCCAAACCTAATATTTAGGACAAGATGAACATTTTTCTTGACTAAAATACAGTTTTCAAAAATGCAATATTTTTCTAATTCAAATAAAATACCAATAAAATAATAATTTGATTTTAAAATTCTTCTCCAATATTTCTCTTGGTTTGAAGAAGTCATATTATCTTCGCTCATTTATTTTTAATATTGGAAATAATAGGAGAGAAAATTAATAAAATCAATTTGATCCTCTTTTCAAATTTGAAATAAATTCAAATATGAATTTTGTGAAACCTCCAACTCTCTCCTTGGGTCCTTGAGTTGCTTAAGATTTCTAGGATCACAACAAAATGCAAGAATAAATATGATATGCATATGATGATCTATGTTTAACATCCAAATTGCAAATTGGGATGTTACAAACCTACCACCATTAAGATGCATCTCGCCC
The DNA here is from genome assembly GCF_018294505.1 of Triticum aestivum. Lineage (NCBI taxonomy): Eukaryota > Viridiplantae > Streptophyta > Magnoliopsida > Poales > Poaceae > Triticum > Triticum aestivum. The sequence goes on from NC_057807.1 coordinate 230,401,290, forward strand.
TCGAAATTTGGGTTGGTCAGCAAAAAGGTTAGGGTGGTCCTTGCGGAGGTCTTCTTGTCGCTCCCAGGTGGCTTCCTCCTCGGTGTGGTGACTCCACTGAACTTTGCAAAACATGATAACCTTGCTGCGAGTAACTCGACTGGAAAATTGGAGAATCTTAACTGGCTTCTCTTCATAGGTCAAATCACTTTCTAACTAAATTGCTTCTAGTGGCACTGTATCTCTCAGAGGAATATCGGCCATCTCTGCGTGGAACTTCTTCAACTGGGAAACGTGAAACACATCATGAACTCCTGACAATCCTTCTGGCAATTCCAGCTTGTAGGCAACTTCTCCCATGCGTTCCAAAATTCTGTATGGTCCCACAAAACGTGGTGCTAGCTTTCCCTTGACTCCAAAGCGTTTAACTCCTCGAAGTGGGGATACACGAAGATATGCTCTGTCCCTGACTTCATAAACTATCTCCTTGCATTTAGTATCCACATAACTCTTCTGCCTGGATGGGGCTACCTTGAGTCTGTTGCGAATCAACTTAACCTTCTCTTCCGAGTCTCTGATTAAGTCTGGTCCGAACAACTGTCGATCTCCAACTTCATCCCAAGATAGTGGGGTCCTGCACCTCCTTCTGTACAAAGCTTCGAAAGGGGCCATCTTCAAACTAGATTGATAACTGTTGTTATAAGAGAACTCTGCATATGGCAAATTGTCATCCCAACTAGATCCATAATCTAGCGCACAAGCTCCCAACATGTCCTCCAGAATCTGATTGACTCTCTCGGTCTGTTCATCTGTCTGTGGATGAAATGTTGTACTGAATTCTAGCCTACTACCCGACGTTTCATGCAACTGATTCCAAAACTTTCAAGTAAACTAGGTTCCTCTATCTGATACAATGGTCCTCGGAACTCCATGCAGACATACGATCCTGGTCATGTATATCTTTGCCAACTTAGCACTCGTATAAGTTGTCTTCACCGGGATGAAATGAGCTACTTTCGGTAATCAATCGACTACAACCCAAATAGAGTCATAGCCCGAACGAGTCCTGGGTAATCCAGTGATAGAATCCATGCCAAGTTTATCCCACTTCCATTCGGGTATCAGCACAGGTTGTAGCAATCCTGCTGGCTTCTGATGCTCTGCCTTGACTCTCTGACATACATCACATACATCTACATACTCAGCAATATCCTTCTTCATTCCTGTCCACCACAAACTTTCCTTCAAATCTAGATACATCTTAGTGTTGCCTGGATGAATCAACTATGGTGAATCATGGGCCTCCTGCAAAATCAACTTTCCAATCTCGGGGTCATTAGGCACATATATACGATCCTCAAACCATAAGGTGTCGTGCTCATCCTCATGAAATCCTTTAACCTTTCCTTTGCCCATCCTTTCCTTTATCTCAGCAATCTCCTTATCAGTCTTCTAAGCTTCTCTTATCTTTCCCAACAAAGTGGACTGAATTTCCAATGCTGCAACATAACCTCTCGGAACTATCTCCAAGCATAGTTCTCGAAGATCTTTTGCAAACTCCTTTGGTAATCCTCCGGTTATTAGCATGTTAACATGACTCTTACGGCTCAATGCATCTGCTACTACATTAGCCTTTCCGGGATGATAGTGCAATTTCATATCATAATCCTTTATGAGCTCCAACTATCTCCTTTGCCCGAGGTTCAACTCTTATGATCCGTATATACATCACAATGGTTTCCGATGAGAAGGTGTCTCCATGTCTTCATCTCATGCACTATGGCTGCTAACTCCAAATCAAGCGTAGCATAATTCAATTCATGAGGTCAAAGCTGTCGTGAGGCATATGAAACAACTCTTCCTTCCTGCATAAGCACACCACCAAGTCCTCGACTTGAAGCGTCGCAATACACCTAGAAATTCTAACGTTGGTCTGGGAGAATCAGCACTGGGGTTGTAACCAAATGTTTCTTCAACTCCTGAAAACTGGCCTCACAATCCTTAGTCCATTTAAACTTGGTGTCCTTCTTCAATAACTCCATCAAGGGCTTTGCAATGTTGGAGAAATTCTCGATAAACCTCCGGTAATAACCTGCGAGTCCAAGAAAACCTCTGATCTCTCCAACAGATGTGGGTGCCAACCACTTAGTGACAGAAGCAACCTTGGTAGGGTCTGCTGCTATTCCTCCTTCGGAGATAACATGTCTGAGAAATCCAACTTCCTTTAACCAAAACTCACATTTGCTTTACTTGGCATACAATTGATGTTCCCTGAGCTTCTCAAGAACCAAGCACAAATGCTCATTATGCTCTTCTTCATTCTTCGAGTAGACCAATATATCATCAATGAACACCACAACGAACTTATCCAGAAACTCCATAAACACCTTGTTCATCATATTCATGAAATAGGCAGGGGCGTTAGTCAAACCAAATGACATAACTATATACTCATATAGCCCATACCTTGTGGTAAAAGTTGTCTTAGGTATATCTTGCTCTCGGATCTTCAACTGGTGATAACCTGATCGAAGATCAATCTTGGAGAAAACTTTAGCTACTTGCAACTGGTCAAACAAATCATAGATCATCGGTAGAGGGTATTTTTTCTTGATCGTCACCTCATTCAGCGCACGATAATCAACAACCATCCCCAAAGATCCATCCTTCTTCTCCACTAGATGCACTGGGGCTCCCCAAGGTGATGAACTTGGTCGAATGTAACCGTTCTCTAGTAACTCCTTAATCTGCTTCTTAATTTCCTCCAGATCTTTTGCGGGCATCCGATACGGTCTCTTTGATATTGGTCCGGTACCTGGCAATTGCTCAATCAAAAACGTAATGTCTCGATCCGGTGGCATGCCTGCTAACTCTTCCGGAAATACGTCAGGATAATCCTTCACCACTGGTACTTCCTCCTGAACAAATCTTGATAAGGAATTCACCAGAGTTCTCCTCGGCGCATGCTAGGATACATACTTGATCCTCTTTCCTTCTTGGGTGGTGAGAAGATTTAATTTACTGGCACAATCAATGTTCCCTTAAAACTCGGATAGCCAATCCATGCCTAGTATCACATCCAATCCTTGTGACTCCAGAACAATTAGGTCGGTGGGGAAAACATTTCTACCTATGGTTAGTGGCAACTGATAGCATCACCTACTATCCATATACTCCGCTCCTGGGGAACTTACTAACGTAGGTGACTTAAGGGCTATGGTTGACATGTTATACTTATCCACAAATCCCCTTGATATGTATGAATGCGATGCACCAGTATCAAAAAGTACAAGTGCAGTAAATGCATTAATCAAAAACTTATCGACAACTGCGTCGGGTTGATCCTCAATCTCCTCCATACTTACGTGGTTCACCTGACCTTTGGTGAAGGGGTTGGGCTTCTTTGCAGAACCTCCATTGCCATTTCCATTCTTTGCTTCAGGACATTCGGTGGCATAATGTCCGGTCTTCTGGCACTTGAAACAAGTAATGTGGCTCAGATCCCTCTTGGCTGATGTTGCGGGGTTGGAACGGTTCTGGCTACCGCTTCCTCCATTCCCATTGCCATTCTTGGGGACACTGTGGTTGTGCGAACTTTCTCCATTGTGCGTATGTCCTCCATGGTTGTGTTTATGTCCTCCCGAGTACGGGGAATAGCGGGGCTTCTACTGAGCTCCAGAAGTGTACCTCCCCTGTCCATACTTCCTCTTGCGATTATCAATCTATTGCTTCTTGCCTTCAATCATGAGAGCCCTGTCTACCAACTCCTGGTAGTTGTTGAAGGTTGCCACCATCAACTGCATGCTCACCTCATCGTTGAGTCCCTCAAGAAACTTCTCCTGCTTAACGGCATCTATGGATACATCATCTGGGGCATAGCGTGCTAACTTGCTAAACTCATCCACATACTGGCCCACTATACGCCCTCCTTGGCGCAAGTTGCGAAACTCGCCTTCTTCATGCTCATAGCTCCTGCTGAAATATGGGCAGTGCAGAAAGCCTGTTGAAACTAATCCCATGTAACAGTGTCAATGGGGTAAGTGGCGATGAAATTCTCCCATCAAGATGATGCGGGTCCATCAAGATGATGTGTGGCAAAGCGCACTCTCTCCGCATCTGTGCATCCTGGAGTGGTCAGCTCTCTTCCAATCTTGCGTAGCCAATCATCTGCAACAATCGGCTCGGTGCTACTAAAGAACAGCGGCAGATTCAACCTTAGAAAATGGGTTAGGTGGTCAAAAGGGGGTGGTGGTGGTTTGTTGTTGTTGTTGTTGCCTTGGTTCTTGTTTTGAACTAGTATCTGCATCAAGGCATTCTGCTGCTGGATCAACTGGTTGAGCTCCGGTGGGAATGCAAATCCATTGTCACATCTCGGAGGCATGTGATGGGTTAGAAGGGGTGAGAAAACAGAATAGAATGAGGTCTAAGAGAGATTCACTACCCATATGCTCATGAGACAAACACAATCAATTCACTTCATTCAATAGCACACAAGATTCACACAATCGGCCTAACCTATGATTACAAACTCGATCGTTGCTAACTACTTGGAGTAATACTACTAATTACATGGTGGTCATCTAGAAATTTTCATCAGAGGAAGACTCCATAATATCTGCTCCAGCTTCGTCAATGTAGTCATCATCGCTATCATCATTTGCATCACTATCTGTGTCGGTGTCATCCAGGATGATGTAGTCCTCCGAACGGATCTCGTTGGTGGGTTCTCGCTTGTGATTCTCCACTGGTAGTCCTAGCTTCCTCTTCAGGTCTTCATGCTTCTCCAGTAGTACGGCAATCTCTTCATCATATCCATCGCATGTAGACTTCAGTTCCTCTTCTAGCTCGTTGTTTCTCTTCATCAGCTTCTTGATCTTCTTCATGTGCATAATTTGTTGATTCTGTTGTCGACGAATATGATCTCCCATCTCTTGAATGTAGGCTGCAATTGATCCATCCCTCCTGGTACAAATCATCCCCCATTCTTCATCTCGGCAGCCACATATCTGATAAATGGTGTTCTCCAGCTCCTTATGATACACTTCACATATGCATCCAAAGGTGATATGGGCTGCCATGCTCTTTCCTATACTCCAGCTTGGTGGATCCAGGTAGAAATCAATAGGCTCCGTTGTTGGCACAAATGTCCTCCCAAGTACCCAGACTTTGATCTTCCAGCGCTCCTCTTCCGGTACAGATGTAGCGAAAGTCCCCGTGAAGCTTGGTAGTACGATGTTCAGGTACTTAGTGACTTCCTTCAAGTGTTTTCTGAAAGGAGTGTTTTCATCCGGCTGAGTGTACTTGTTCCTGGGATCTTCCATCTATAGAGTAGAAATAGAGGAGAATTAGAAATGAGCAGAGAAGAGAAATCATGTGGCTTATTCTAGTGGTCACGTCCTATAATCAGCTTGTGCTCTGATACCATCTTGTAGCGACCACGATCCGAATGGAACGAAGTCTTTGTGCATCAGTGTCATCCCTGGATCGGTACTGCTGACACGCACAATACTCAAGGAATTATAACAGAGTTCAATCACACACTTATTACAGTGGGTCCTCATAAAGAGTATGATTACACAAAATATAATGGCTGAAGTCCATCTAAACTAGATAACTGCGAAAGCTTCGAAGGTAAATGAGTCCATCAACTCCAACGGCATAGCTGAGTGCAAAACAACGACCTATCGCACCTTATTCGTTGTTTGAGTAGTCTGCAACATGAGACGTTGCAGTCATGTAGGTCAGCACATTGAATATCCTAGCAGAGTTGCACTGTAAAGCAATGAAATGCAAGGACTATAACTACATGCAATATTTGGCTGGTGGAGGCTGTAGTTTTTGATTTTGCATAAAGCTAGTTTTTCCCTACAACAAATAATAAATTTATTTAACTACTCTCAAGTTTCCCATTATTTGAGAAGGTAACCCCAACTCAAATCCCAATTAACGGTATCATCATTAAATCCCAATTCAATTTATTTAAAGAGTGTTGAGATCAATATCAATAATTCAAGTACCAGATACTCTATATTTCCATAACCAGGAACACGGCTAACAATGGTTAGTTTATACACTCTGCAGAGGTTTGCGCACTTTTCCCCACAAGACTCGACCGCATCCATGATCGGATGATCGAGACATAGTCTTTCTGAAGCATTAACTCTCTACTTCGGGCGGACCGGTACACCTACTTTCCGCTACATCTGCTAGTCCACCTCTTCAAGAGCTGACACAACTTACTCAACTATGCCAGATCCCATAATGGCTTGTGGTTGCACACGGAAGTTTCTAGCATGAAGAATCTTATGATCCCTTTGAGCCTTGGTGGCGAACTGACGGAAAAATCACACGAGTACTCCGGGATTTCCTTAAACAGGCAACACTGGGTTCCCCAGGTGCCTCAACCAATCCACCCAGATGTATATTAAAGTTGCCACCTTAATGTTATCCATGATTAAATAAATCTCAAACTTAAATGTGTGAATCATGATCCAATCCCCATCTACGAGCATGGCTAAGCAATAAATAAGCATAACGTATACTCCCGGGGTGGTCGAAAGGTATTAGGTTCCTACCTCAAACACTACAACCAAACCACATGTTCCCAAATCCTACTCATGCAATTATTTGAGGAGTAATACTAATGCATAGTAAAAATTGGGTATAGAAGAGTATGATCAAAGTGTAACTTGCCTACAACGGGAATTTGTAGTAACAAGCTTCGCACTCCGGGTAATCTAGCATAGACAAACAGTAGCATACAAAAGCAATCACTCAAACGGAACAAGGGGAAAAACCGAGAAAAGATCCAAATCAAACACGAAACAAGTAAACGGCTAAAACTAACAAAAGTCAAATCTAACAGCATTATTAACATGTGGATTGGATCTTAACTGTAGGTACATGTGATTAGCTAAGATTTGCAAAAAAAACTCAAACAGAGAAACGAAACTCAAAATACGAACAAAACAAGATCGTCTAATAGTCTGAAATAAACTCAAATTTTACAGTAGAAAAATCATGTTCAAGTTGCTTAACTAGAAAGAATAGAACGATATGAAGATTTAGGCGCTGGTTTCATCTAATTTGGATAAACGAGTAAAAAGTTACACTAGTTTAAAGATCAGGGCCTAAATCGCGATAAAACTAGTCGGAGATAGATCCCTGGCCGAAAATAAACTAAAAAGAAAAATACTACGGCGCGCACGTTCGCTAACAAAACTAGTCCGACGAAAACCGTCCGTTAAAACGAACAAACAAACGAACATTCGTTAAATAAGGTAAACCTAAAAAAAACGTATCTAATCTATCGAACTGAATAAACCGGAAAAAAATAAACCGAGAACCGGCCGGTTCTTATCGGTTTGTCGGCAACGGTTCACAGCGGCGGCTCGGCGGCGGCGAGCGACGGCACGGGTGTCGGGGGGCGGCGCGGGGCTACGGGAGGCAGCGCAGGAGACGGCGTGGGGCGGCGATGGCACTGCTGCTGCTGGCGAGGCGAGGCGGCGCGGGTAAAGGAGGCGGCGGGGCTGGCGGCTTTTATAATGGCCTGGGAGGGGGGGCTCGGCTCCGACTTGGAGGCCAAGTCGGCTGGCGGCGGCGGCACGGGCTCCTAGGAGTCCGGCGCGGTGATGGCGACGCGCGCGAGGGAGTCGGCGGCCTGCTGGGCTGGCTGGGCTTCGGCCCTGTCCGTTCGGGATCTTTTTTTATAAAACAATTTCGCCGTGAAGGAAAAATCCTAAATAAATATAAAAAGATTCTAAAAATTCTAGAAACAATTTTCAGCGTCCAAACCTAATATTTAGGACAAGATGGACATTTTTCTATATTAAAATGCAGTTTTCAAAAATGCAATATTTTTCTAATCCAAATAAAATAGCAAATAAAATACCAATAAAATAATAATTTGATTTTAAAATTCTTTCTCCAATATTTCTCCTGGTTTGAAGAATTCATATTATCTTCTCTCATTTATTTTTAATATTGGAAATAATTTGGAGAGAGAAATAATAAAATCAAACTGATCCTCTTTTCAATTTTGAAATAAATTCAAATATGAATTTTGTGAAACCTCCAACTCTCTACTTGGGTCCTTGAGTTGCTTAAGATTTCTAGGATCACAATAAAATGCAATAATAAATATGATATGCATATGATGATCTATGTATAACATCTAAATTGAAAATTGGGATGTTACATGGCTAAGATCAAAATTATATGTTGGAAAGATGACACTAATTCTGCGAACGGAAAGATTACTTCAATACGAATCCGATGCAGTTGGGTTCATCGGAAATAGAGGTACGGATAGAACGATATGATCGAAAGAAATTTGAATATGAATATGAACAATTTCGAAATTTGAAAGTCGCAAAAAGTTTATTTGGTTGATTCACTAGATAGGTGAAATCAAGACGAAAATATTGGCGTTGGTTTCGTCTAATTTGGATGAACGAGTAAAAAGTTATGGCTACTTTAAAAATCAGGATCAAGCTGTTTTACGAAAAAAAAGAGCTACGGCGAAAAGAATTCTAGTCTTAAAATGTAAATATATGGACTAATTTATAAATCTAATTATTCTACCGTACACTAGTCTAAAAATAATAAGCTATGAAAGTGTAAAAATATATGAAGAAAGATACCTTTATAAAATAGAAAAAATACGACTTCGAAGAGAGCAGACAACTTCCAGAAGTCCTGCTGGAGAGAAGAAATATATTTTCCTTTTGTGAAGCTAGTCAAACCAAAATATTGATTTAACCCGCAGTAGATGATTTTTGGATTCTATGGTTCTATATTTATAGGTGGAAGAGAGGCTTAGGGGTGAAAGGCTAGGCAATGTGGAACTAAATGTAAACGAAAAGAAAAGAAATAGAGGCGAAAAGAGAGGCGCTCGCATGGGCCTAAAAGTGTTCGGCCATCCACGTGCGCTGTAGTGTTTTTTCTAAACAAAATTTGGCCAAAGTGAAAAAAAGAAAAAAATGGCTGGCTGGGCCTGGCCCATGTAGGAGAGAAGAAAAAAATGATGGGGTGCCCGATGCTAGTATGCTGCACTCGTGGGCAACAGTTAGTTCCACGCGCACGCGTAATTTTTGTTTTTTAAATAGAAACAGAAAAGAAAAAAACAGAATAACAAAAATAAAAATAAAATTATACATAGGCATATTATAAATCAAAATTTTCAGAATAAGATTTCCTAAATGATGAACATATTTTCAGTGGCAAATAAATTCCACTTAAATTTAAATAAAGCGAACAATACTAGTGGTTCATCTAAAAACCAGATAAAAATATTTTAAAATACCAAAATGATTTCAACTCATTTTTTCTCTACTTTTCTACTGCAGGGAATCATTTTACCCTATTTTCTGTATATTTTATTTTTGGAGAAAAATAATTTGAATAAAAACCAAATAACTCCAAATTGAAAGTGGGTTTCCAAATAACTTCAAATGGACTTTCAATTTGATTCTTTGAAACTTCCAACTCTCTTTCTTAGCATTTGAAGAAGTCATTTTATATTCTCTCATGAAACTCATTGAGTTGCATAAAGTTTCCAAATTTGAAATATTTCCAAATGGAATTCAAATATTTTCAAAACCCTTTTCATTTGTTTAAATGGAAGAAGTCATATCATCTTCACTCTAGGGTTTTGTGATGAAATGAATATGAATTCATGGAGATCATTAATGCAAGGTGAAAGTTTAGGAAAGTCATTTCATTCCGTCTCATTCAACTTTCAAAAGGTTACAAATTTCACTCAATTCACACAAGCAACCACACCACAATCAAACAAACAATCAAAACTATTCAGTTAATATAACATTCCAAAATTTAGAGTTTTGGGATGTTACAGCAGTCTTCTCCTTCGGAGTAGCTACTTGAGGAGCTCCTTGCTCGGCAGTAGGGCCTTGATTTTCTTCAAATCAGTTTTGGGAATTTGTTCACCAGGCTTGGCCGTACTCACAGGAGCGTCAACGACCAAATCCTTCAGATTGATAGCTTGTGGATGAGGAGTTGTATCCACATGTTGTTGTGAAAGTGGTAGGTGGAGTTTTCCTGAGACTGATCTTCTTCGGTGGTTCTTTTGGAACTATAGCAACCCGAAGATCAGGCAGCACCATTGAAGTAGTGATATTCACTTGCTCGCTGAGAGTAGCAGCAAATTCATCCTTAGTGAGCGGAGGATCATCTTCATCCAAAGAATCACTTCTGTCTGATTCAGCTGTTCTCTTCTTCGGTGCACTCTTCTTCTTTGATGCAACAGAACTGGGATCATGCTTGCGTTTAGAGCAACCTTCAGATTTTCCTTCAGCCTTTTTCTTCATGACATATTCTTGAAGAAGGCGTCGGTTTTCCTCTTCATGAGCCTTTTTCTTTTCTTCCCTTTTTGCTTGCCTGATGGCATTCTTATAGCGCTTGGGAACCTCATCAGGATAACATGCATGTGTGCAAAGGGAAGACTGATGAGCATTTGGTGGTGGTGATGGTCTCTCCTAGGGATCAGTTGGTTTGAGGAGACCAATTTCTCAGCATTCACCCCATGGTGGATGAAATGCAAAGTTTTGTGCAAACCGAGGATGAACCAATTCATAATTGAACCATCTGCGCACCCAGTGGCATCGAATCCATTGTAGACGCTTATCTCTGTGATGCTTTGTTTCTCCAGGAGCAGTATTATAACGATCATGGGAGATGTATTCAGCAATGTTCGTATATGGTTGCCTGCCACCCTGCTTCTTCTTCGGAGCATCTTCTTATTGCTCGTTGGCATTTTGCTCGGTGTGTTTGCGTTTGCTAGTTCATGGGCCTACCACTGGGCCCTTAGCATTCAGAGCTTTTGATTCATCAGTTGTGCCCAAAATAACATCTTCTTCATCAGCCATGCTCACTAGTCGAGTAGAATCCTCAACTGACTGCACACCTATGAATAAGGATAGATGCGAGGGAAAATGGGGACATGGTTACGAATGCTCACACCGAAAGTTTTGCGAAATAAAACATTTTGAAGAAAAATTAGATGCAGACTTTGCGAAATCTTTCGAGTGAAAGAAATGTGTAGAACGAACTAGTAGGTTTGAAGAATATACTAGTTAACGTGCTAAGCATTCCATTTGTACGAGACATAATACAAACCCTAGATTTGAAATTTTTCGGATGTAACGAACAACTACAAACCACATCCGCACAAGATACCTACCAGTAAAGGTCTGATAAATGCGGTAAATACTTGTAATTTCTACCATGGATGAACTCAAACAAGATGGATGGAAGGGCGAGTTCAAACTGCACATACCCTAACTTGGTGATGTGCAGCAGCTATGGCGGTGCAGGAAGGAGGATGATCCGCGACGGCGTGGAATGACTCTGGTGACTTCTTTCCGGCAGCGAAGTGACAAAGAAGATTGATGGCGTCGAGCTCTCGGAGGAGTAGTGTCGTAGGGATTCGGAAAGAGATGGTGGCGAAAGGAAGAAGTGCATGAGGGAGTGGTGGCCATGCGGTATATATATGTAAGGAGGAATAACTGCATCGTGTTAATCTGATCGGATGGCTACGGTCGAAGGACTTTTGTGATTCAACGGTCTAGAAAGAACGGCAGTTGCTGAATACACTAAAAAAATACACTTCCGTGATGATACGTGTTTGTCAAAGTAGGTCACATTTTCTGTCATGCATGTACATCCATGACGATTTTATGATAGAATCAAGATAGTCATACCTGTGCTGTCATAGAAGTGTTCCATGACATTACCAAAATTATCATCACGGAAGTGTCCACTTCCATGACGATAAATCGCGCGTCATAGAAGTGCTTCCGTCAAGGGTGACCGACACGTGGCATCCACTGTAACAGCTCGCCATTAAGCTATCGGGTCCGGTTTTGGATCCGATAACCCGTTAACAGCCCCGACCAATGGGGATTTTCCACGTGCAAAATCATCATTGGCTAGGGGAAACACGTGTCGGCTCACCGTTAGGACAGATGTCATCCACTCATTAGACCGAAGGCGCCTATGATATGTCGACATGTGGCACGGCCCAACAGAGGCCCATTCCTGTGAAAAGGCCGGCCTATTTGACTTGGTCAAAAGGCGGCGGGCCGGCCCACGGAAAGCCTATTAACGGCATGTTCACATATAGCCCATTTACAAACCGCTAACCCAGGGCCCGTTACGACCTATCCGAATTAGGCTCAGTAGCGTCATCTGGGCCGTCCAATATGATTCTAGCCCATTTTAACTTCTGGCCCATGATGTATTTCGGCCCATATGAGGCCCTTTGTAACTCTTGGCCCATTAACGACCCATGGTGAAGCTGGCCCATAATGAATAGTGTATCACTTTATACCCATTAACGGCCCATTATTCCATTGGGCCGTTTCCAGCCCATGTTATCTCTCGACCTTCTCAGGGCCCATTTATTCTTGGGCTCATTTCTAGCATTCGATTACTTACGGCCCATTGCTGTAATTTTCTGCTTGTGGCCCAAATCCAGCCCATGGTTACAGTCGGCCCGTTTGTGGCCTGTTAATACGTTGGGCCATTTTCATACCGTCATCAAATACGACCGATTAACGACGGCCCGTTATGGTAGGCCCATGAACGGACGATTCCAACTCTAGCCTGTTTATGGCCAAAATGTGGTCTGTTATTGGCCCATGTTTGGCCAATCGATCATACGGCCCATAGAAGGCCCATTGATAATATGGCTCGTAGAAGGCCCATTGTGTCTATGGACCATAGAAGGCCCATTGTTTCTACACCCCGTAGAAGGCCCATTGTTTCTACAGCCCGTAGAAGGCCCATTGTTTCTACGCCCCGTAGAAGGCCCATTGTTTCTACGGCCCTTAGGAGGCCCAGTGTCACTATAGTAAATATATAGCCCATGGTTATTATGGCCTAGCTTTAAAAAATAGGTTATTGCGACCACTGGCAAACCGCGAAAAAATAACTACACTCACTACAAGCAAACAAATAAACAAGAAAACAAGGAAATAAATAAGCAAGCAACTTACGCCAGGCTATCACGGCTATTACACATATTACATCCACTGGGCATCAAAATTCACCACCAGTGCAAATATAGGGAACAAAGCAGCATATCATATACATAGGTTATCAAAGTTGGCGACCAGTGCAAATAAACGCCGCAGCAAAACAAGTCTAGAACTGAAACCACTTCAGAAGATCTCAAGAAACAATATCCTAGGTACCCATAATGCTGGCAAGATGCTTAGCAAGCTTATTAACTTTCTCTTATTCGGCGCTTAAATCCTCCAGCGCTTGCTGTCGCACCAGAAAGTATGCATCTGAATTCTCCAAGGACTTCCTCGGTCCTTTAGCTTGCGATCGCAGCACATCTAATCGATGTCATTCAACTTGAAGTTGAGACTCAAGAAAACGAGCTGGTTCAGGCAGCGAGTTCGGAGAGCTTGTGGCAGCAGTAGTGGCCAGTAACTCGAACACTACATCAAGACAAGACTTTTGGGTTCTCTCACTGTCGTCAAGATAGTTTTTATCATCTTTCTTGGAGACCAACAGGGATGTCTCACTATCTTGAACATTATCTGCATTACTTCCTTTACCATTTCATAACAGGGTATTGTTCTCCAATATTTTGTCCGCATTCTAAAAGAGAAACAATCTGACACATCACATGTTTACCATGTTGTATATGAAACTCATTTTGGTAAATCAGTTTAGTAGTAAAGTGGACATGATAACAGCATGAAACAAACATATATCTATGTACCATGGTCACTTTATGGTCTATATCATTCTAGATTTTGTTGCCAAATCAAGATAGACACACAGTTCAAATAATATTTGTTCAAGACAAAGCAGAATAGATAGAATATAAGTGTGGGGAACTATAGAGCAATAACAACACTTGTAATGTGCATGACATGAGAACATAACGGTTTATTCAATTGAAACTGAAATCAGCATAGAGCAAGTTACAACAGAAAACCAGTAAAAGAAATAGGTTTAGAACATACCTGTTGCGCCATTGGAGTTTCAGTTCCATCCTTCAAATTTGAAAATAGTTGGTATGTGTGAATACAGTGATGCAAGAGTAAAGGAGTATGAACCATAGCTACAGGACCTTACCTGAGAACAAATCTTCTTCTCCTTTAAGCATTGAGTTGGGATTCAGAGTGGTGGTCCTTGTGCTTTGGGCACTGCAGTTACCTTACTAACTGCTCGTGTTTGGGTGCTCTGTGGTGGAGACGGTGTTGTGTCAACTGGAACTGGGTTACTATCTGCTGGAGTTGGGGTTAGAAGGGGTGTAGCTGGTTCTGTGTCCAACTGGGTAGGGGTACAATCTGCGAGAGTCTAGGTTATGTGTGGTGGGGCTGGTTCTTGGGCAAGTACAGCTGTGGTTCTATCTGCATCAACTGGTAGCACTATCTTTTCTGAAGACCATGTTGTTACTCCCTTAGATACTACCATCACCCTCTCCAATTCAAATGGCTGATTAACAAGAAAAGTAATTGAAAGTACATACATTGTATGATAGACAGGTGCAATGGATAGTGGGAATAAAAGAGGGCATGAAGTAATTCACATTTATGTTGTCTAACAAAACAGGATAGCATGACACAATTTCACATATATGATGGATAACTAAACATGATAGCATGACACAATTTCACATTATGATGGCTAACTAAGAAAGATGGAAAGACATAGTTCAAAATATGATGACTATGTAAATAGGATGACATGATATAACTATATAATCTGTTTATTAAATAGGTTGGCATGCCATAATTCACATACATGCCGCCTATGGAAACATGATAGCATGATATAATTCACGGATAAAAATGACATAATTCAAAATATGATGACTGTAAACACTAAACATGATGAGATGATATAACTATATGATGTCTTTATTAAATGGGTGGCCATGCCATAATTCAGATAGATGCTGTGTATGTAAACATGATGGCATGATATAATTCAAATATATGATTTATATAGTAAGCAAGTAAGCAGATGACAATCCATATATGATGTGAAAACTAAGCAATGCAAGACAACATGCATGACATGGGTAATATAACTCTGCCAAGTTTGAGCATAGACCTCAGGGGGGAAATAGGACTGGTCATCAGTCTCTGAATCCTCCTCTGAGGAGCTCTCTGTAAGCAGCAAGATGTCTGCTTCAGCAGGTAGCATTGTCTTCTCTGAATACCTTGTTTGCACTCTAGATACTTCCATAACCGCTTCAAATGGCTGATGTACAGGAAGAGTAGTTGAATATACAAACGTTGTCGACAAATGGAACACGCAATACAAAAAAATGATAGCATGATATAATTCACATACATGATGATTGGCTAAACAACATGGCATTGCATAATTCACATATATAATGCCTTTGCAACAAGATATCATTGCATAATTCACATATATAATGTCTTGGAACAAGATGGCAATGCATAATTCACACATATGGTAATTAGACACTAAACAGGTGGCATTCACACAAAGCATGTCTAAACTAATCAAATGACATAGCAATGCAAGACACCATACGCACGATATGAGCAACATATCCCTGCCAAGTTAGAGCATACACCTCGGGGGGGGGGGATATGACTAGTCATCTGTCTCTGAATCCTCCTCTAAGGAGCTATTCTTAACCAGCGAGATATGCGCTTCATCAGATAGCATAGTCTGCTCTGAAGACCTTGTTTTCACTCCAGAATTTTCCATCACAGTTTCAAATGGCTGATGCACACGAAGAGTAGTTGAATGTACTAACATTATTGACAAGTGTAATACATACCGAAAAAAAGGATGGACCGATATAATTCACATATAAGATGACTGGGTAAGTAGGATGGCATTGCAAAATTCACATATATGATGCCTGGCTAAACAAGATGGTGTTGCATAATTCACATAAACGATGAATAAACTAAACAGATGGCATTCACACAAAGCATGTCTAAACTAAGTAGATGACATATTTGATGTATAAGTAAGCAATGCAAGGCACCATATGCATGATATAACCAACATCAGCATGCCAAGTTAGAGCGAAGACCTCAAGGGGTAAATAGGAGTGGTCTTCTCCTTCCGAATCCCCCTCTGAACAGATATCTTCCTCTCGATTACAATCCGAAATGGGTGGAGGGGGCTGCTTTTGCGCCTACCATGGAGCGACGTCTGCATGAACTTTTATTGCAATGCAAGGCTTGTCTCTTTTGCTCTACATGTTTAGTTCCATTGTGTACAATAACTGACATGCATAGGAATAAAAGATAGTGAGATTATGTAAGGAGTGCATGCAGAAATCCAGAGTGATGGTAGCAACCTGTGGATAGACCCAAAACCAATTATAGCAAGCATATAATGGCTTCAGTTAAAAAATATAGATAATGGCTTCTTTACTGTTTGTTTCCCACCCAACATGAAACTCATAGTAGACACTAGAGATTAACCAGATAGTAGATATATACTATTGATTGCGGCCCCGATATGTACCCCACAACCATTTAAAAACTTAAGTTTGACCATTAGTTTGGAGCTGACTCAGAGTCTAATTGGTGAACAAGATGATAAAGTAGCATGTAATATTAACCTATGCATAATGTAAGCACACACGAAGGAGTGCGACCTCTCTTGCGGACCCGTGTAGTCCTCGAGGTCATCTGCTCGGTTGATGATGGTAATGCAGTTTTCATGGCTGCCGGCGGTGGAGAAGAAGATCTGAGGCGGCGAAAGACAGTCTGGAGGCAGGATCCCTGCTATGCTGGACCCTTCTGTCGTTGGAGCAACTGAGCTGGGGTGGACGATGATGCAGCAGGAGTGGGACAAACCATGCAAGGTTTTCTTTGACAACTATATGTAAGAGAAGTAATTCTCTAAGGGCTCGTTTGAATTGGAGGATTCTAACAACATAGGGATAGGAAATACACAATAATAGGATAGGAATGCACGTGCAAAACAGAGAATTTAAAAACACAGGATTTCTGCCAATCTGGGTGTTTGGTTCACAAGAATTGGAAGATCACAGGATGCAAAGAAGCATGGTGAGATTAAGTCAAACCACAAGAATATGTATGGTTATAATGCTATTATGCTACTATCTCTTAGTCTTGTGCTTCATGAATAGGAATTTGAACAGGAGGACAAGTGGATATAAAAACTCCTATGGTTTTTCTTTCAAGGAGACACTAAAGGAACAAATCCTACAGTTTTCCTTTGCTCCATTCCCTTGAACCAAATGCATGAATAGTAGTACCATAGAAAACTTTCCAATTCCTATGTTTTTCCTTCACTTTTCCTTTCAAGCACTGGCGGTTCTAGTAGGTAGGCTATAGCAAGGAAAAGCCTACACTCAAAAAATGTTTTTGTGCTACTTATACTACTTTGGACCAAGGCCACTGTCCTACTAGCTCAACTCCCAGGCCCATCGACAAATGCACAGCTCAAACGCGCAGAGATAAATAATGATGGCGTTCAAGAGAGTCCACCACAGATAGCTAAGTTGCTTGGTGCCTAACTTCTTGTCATACAGTAGGAGACACTAATCGTATTTCACGTTACTGCGTGTCTCAGTGGACAATATACATAACATGTAGAGTAAAAAAGAGATGCAACAAGTGTACAACCTCTTTGGCGAAGCCATGTCGATCTCAGTGTGATTGGTTTGGTCGGTGAGGATGATCTGGCTGACTTGGCTGTCGGAGGAGGGGAAGAAGATCTTAGGCATCTTGAGATGGAGCCCGGGGTACTACTCCCCTTTGATGGAGAGTTTCGGCATTGGAGCAGCTCCGGTGAGTTGTACGACGCCGAGGCTGAAGCAGGACATGAGAGACAATGTTAACCTGAGTGAAATTCAAATAGCATCTCCAGTAGATGACGTAAAATACATAACCACAAAGTGCTAGATGTAAAATACATCAGCTGCTCATCTCTGAACTTAACTGTCGAAACTGAATTTAACTGTCGAAACTGAACTTAACTGTCAAAACTGAATTTTGCTGTCGAAACTGAATTTTATTGTCGAAACTGAACGCACTAGAGGAGAGGCTACACGTCAGTCGACTGAGTTTTTAATCTTTGGTCAGTCGATTTTCCAGACGTTGGATACGAAATCAAGGGCCTGCAGTTCATATTCAACCTCCACCCCCCTGAGCCGCCAGCCACCACCGGCCAAACAGCCGCCCCGTGCCGCCCGCGGCCGGCGGTGCGCATCCCCGCCCGCCCCGAAACCACTCCCCGCCACTGGTCCGCTGCCGTCCCGGCCATCCCTCTAATCCCCCCCCCCCCCGTGCCGAGATTTTTCTCCGGCGACCCCCACGCCATCGCCCCACCACCGCCGGTGACCACCGCCCCCACCCTGAACACTAAGATAGATAGTGGGGTACTTCTCTGGCAAGCCCCCCTCCCTGTTGCGATTGGTTCTTCCTTAACTCCGGCGAGCCCCCCCCCACCCCCTGAAAATTGACTAACCCAAAAGTCGATTCAGTCGACTGAATTGCAGCTAAATCGGAGCAGCATCACAAGCAAGAGCAAGAGCGGGAGTAGCGCCGTGAGCAAGAGCAAGAGCAATAGCAAGAGCAGACCGGGCAGGGGACCGAGAGCAAGAGCGGAGCAGCAGCGCGAGTGTGAGCTAAAGCAGTAACAGCTCCTACTGATGTGGACGTCGCCGCCGAGGGAGCAACACTATGGAGGAAGTGACCAGCAACGCCGCCGTGGATGGAGCCACACCATGTCGGCTCGGGACCGACCGCCGGCAGCACCGTGAGATCGAATCCAAAAGAAAAAGCGGCGATTAGTGTACAACCTCTTTGGTGGCGCCGATTTGGCCGCAACTTCATCCAAGAAAACGGTGATGATGCTGCTCTTCCGGTGGTGCAGGTGAAGACGGTAGTGTGGGAATGGAGGTGGCATGAAAGACAAGAGGAACATCGGGGCAGCTCCTTGGAGGTGGAGGACGGGGTGGCTGAACTGGCGGGATAACGAGATCGACGATGGATCCTCATCCGGTATGGTGGATGAGGGACGTCGAGGTGTTGCTGTGGACGACGTCATCGGGGAAGAGGCTCCGGCTGGGTGGCGGACGGGGGAGGGTGTGGGGCTTCACGGATTTTCACGGCCTCGCAGTATGAATGGATGGGCGGATGGGATGGGAGTGGGAAACCATGGCTTAGGGATGCGCTTGTCCAAAATATGGGGTAAGTTAAGAAAGTACCCCCACCGATTTGAGGCGGTTCTTTCGGTTCAGGGGTATCACAGGCATTTTGCGTGTAGGTATTTCACAGGAGGCGGGAGTTTTCACGCGCATTGTAATTTTGGAATAGCAAGGCGCGGGTTGAGATGGAGGGAGTTGTCGGAGCACAACGAGACAAAGATGTATCTTAAGTATTTCAGGGTAACAAGGCGCAGGTTGAAATTTCCGGACAAGCCTAACGTGTACTATACCAAATCAATTCGCACTTCCATCGAAGAAAAAACAAAAAGAAATCAATTTGCAGCACACAAGAGAGTCTAGTCCCATGTACTGTACCAAATCAATTCGCACTACAAATTGAATTTATGTTATGTTCAATTAAAATATTTTGCTACGTGTATAATGCATGGAACCTACTATTCAAATGAATGTTTTAGTGCATTCCAAACATATATACTACTGCTTCAATATGAACTAAATTTGAATTTGTTTCTCTATTTGAATAAGATCTACAATAATGATTGTTGTGAAGTCAAACCATTTGAATTCATTTCTCTATTTTAATAAGATCTACAATCATCATTATTGTCAAGTTAAACCAGCGTTTGTGTATTATCTTCACCGCACACCACATGATTACTCTCGAGCTAGATATGAACTATGTGTACTATATGAACTCGAACTTGATTTTTTGAATCCACTTTATGTTGATTTCAAATCACAGTACATTTCAAGCTCTAGCTAGATCTTCATAATCTAAACCATGTCTCATATGTATAATGTGTTTATCACATAATGTATGGTGCCCCGCCCCCTATGCCTACACGAATTTAGATGTGAGTTACAAACACCACACATTACCACAAATCCAAATAAAATATGAGATTGTTCGATATATAGTGTCGTTTAGATTGTTTGATATTTAGTTGTAAGCTGCAAACGCCACACATTATCACAAATTCAAATAAAATGTGAGATTGTTCAGTGTATAGTATGGTTTAGATTGTTTGACATTTAGCTGTGAGTTGCAAACGCCATGCATTATCACATTATGGTATAACATGTGCAAAACCACAGCACGCGTATCACCGCTATATTCATGCATGCATATGTTTCTAACACTATGATCTCCTATTCAAATATATGAATCCACTTTCATATCAAATTATGATCTTTGTTAGTTTCTTACACCCACACAATCCTCTAACCTTTGTAGCTAGCACTAACTTTCTCTTGTGCATGCACACGCCCGCCTCGCCCTCCCCCTCCCTCAACATTCTATCCATCATGCACATTCATTTTTTCTTTAGGTCGTTCTCCCACAGTCTCCACAACTCCCTTCCGACACACACACCAATCGATAAACCTCTCCAGCGATGTCTGCCTACAACATACACACACACACACCTTCCGTCTCCTCCTTTCTGTGTCCATGTCGTGTCTCTCATACGGTCCCACACACGTGTAAACTCTCACCCCTCTTTTCATCGATCTCACAGCCGCACACTCCTCCCCCTATCTAGCTAGTAGCTCAGACTCTCACATCACCTCCTAGCTCCATTCTCTTTGTCTATCTATCTCGCCGGGCCTTATTTGCCTCTAACAAATGGATGTACACCGACCCATACTTATAGCTAGCTAGGTCCTTATAACTCGTTTTTTCCCACGCATCGATCGATCTACCTCATTAGTTATGTCTCTCCCTTCCTCCGACAAACAACAATTGACCTACTGATCTAGTTAGGTTTGCTTACCAAACACATGGTTCCCCTTCATCATCTATGCATGCGTCCTGACAGATCTATCACACACAGGCACACATAGAAACACATCCCCACTCTTATTGATAATATTGCAGTTCTACCCTCAGTTTGTCTAGTAGGCCTCTCCCACCATCTTCGAGAGGCAACTCCATCACCCATCTAGCACTCTACCCCTCTCCATCCCTCTCTCTCTCTCTCTCTCTCCTCTCTCTCTCTCTGTCCCATCCTACTTCCCGTCCTTCAGTTATGTATGGATGTCGACCGATCTCCCTCAAGACATATATGAGTCATTCTACCTCTCTAGTTAGGTCTCTGCCTCCCCCCATCCCCCCACACACACACCGATACATCGAGCGCTCTAGTCATGTCTCCCTGCCACACACAAACTTTACATGTGCCCTCTGTCGTTCTGGTAGGCCAGTCGCCCTATATCTTTGACTTGCACACACACAATTTCGATGGCTCTCTTCATCGATCTCGCACCCACCCACTTGATTTTCTCTTCGACTCTATCAATATCTAAGACCCCTCCCTCTCTTCTCGTGGATCGCCCGACCCTCTATATATGATATGGATAGGCCTCCATTTCACACACATTGCATGCAAAATTTTGTTTGAGATGTCATCGACACATACTCCCACAAATACATTCACGAAATCACCCCGCAAACAAAAAACACTCATGAATGCACATGCCATCTGTCTAGGTTTGTATCTCTCTCACACACACACCCATGTAGGTGGGAGGCATGTACGAAGAGAAGAGGTGCGCGCATGGCGCGCATACTCCCATCTCTTTCCCAATCACACCTGCGCGGGTACACGGTGGAGCTCATTTCTGTACGAAAAGGCAGCCCATGTGGTAATTTGACACGTGTACTGGTTGTTCACTTGATGGAGGGAGGATCGTCTACCACGGGGGAACAAACAAATTGCGACTTGACGTGTTATGTTAAAAAAGAGGCAAACAATGTGGGGCCTACCTTAGAGACAAGGCTCTATACACTGGAGTACTTTTTATGTGTCCCGTCAACTCGTAGAATGAGGAGAAGCTTGCTTAGTACGCCTCTCCCCCGCCCACGGGCGCGGTGGCTCGCAGGATGAGGTGAAGCTTGCCTACTAGTACGCCTTACACCCGCTCCCTCGCCCACGCGCGCGGTGGCTCACAGGACGAGGAGAAAATTTTACTACTCCCTCCATTTACTACCTTGGTTAGAGAGATTATCATATTGTTTGGAATATATGTCCTTTAGTACTCCCTCCATTTACTTATACAAGGCCAGTATAAAAAAATACATTTTGCATATAGACTCATAGAGACTTATTTTAGAGTATAGATTTACTCATTTTGCTCTGTATCTAGTCCATACTGAAACGGACATAATAGTACGCACTCTCCCTCGCCCATTGACCCTCGCCCATGTGGTGGACGTGCATCAATTCATTCGGTCTCGTATAGCCAGAGCGATATATACTGCAGTACCATTATTGCTCGACTTCCCGAAGAGGCGAAGAGCCAATTGCAACGTTAATATTTTGGAGATGCCAAGCACAAGGTTTATAGGAGAACGAGTAGTAGGTGCCGTGTCAATTATAAATAAAGTTTTTTTTCTTCAGTGGCACGTACACAATATAAATATGTTCGTATGGAGAGAAAAGGAAACCGATCCACTATATACATAGTCAGGACGAGCCTACACAGTTGCTTTCTGGGGTTGCTCTCTTCACACTCTCTCACACAAAATGACTGTGGCCACATCTCTAACATCCTGGCAGATCACGTCCGTCGGGGGAAGGGGTGGACGCTTAGTGTAGATGCGGTCGCCGTCGCCGACGACAAAAACCCACTGTCGGCACGGCCCGATCAGGGGTCCCAGCCGTTCTCTCTCACAAAGCCGGTGAGGTTGCCTTTGTCCCTTGCTCACTACCATGACGTGGGCAGTTGCTACCTCCCGCCGCCCTCCTCTAGGTTGAGCTACGTCTCAACATCCCTCAGGTACAACTCCCTTTACAGTCGGCTTGCACCACTACTCCAGCTGCCCACATCACTCCATGTGGATTTTTCTCTACTTCTTTTCCCCGCACATACCTCTACTGGCTTCTACGTACTGTATTTGTGATGATTTTATGTCTCATCAACTAGTCCCAGTAATCTTATTCTAATCATGCTTCTTCAATTTCTTTGCCACAGGGGTGCTCATCTCAATTTTGGTGAAACTGCACAAAATGATCCGATGGTCAAAGGGTTGCAAACTTCATTTCTTGGGAAGCTCCAACGTTTCCCGCAAATTAATGCCTGGTTAGGGTTTACGGTTCAACGGCTAGGGACTACATGGATGGTTTTTTTCTTTAGCTATCTCTGTTCCAAAATAAGTGTCAACTTTAGTAGTAGTACAACTTTGTACTAAAGTTTGCATAAAGTTGAGACACTTATTTTGGAACGGAGGGAGTACATATTGGCTATGATCTGTCAATCATTGAGATGCAATAGCATGCATGTTAGTCTCCTTTATATTTGATGAAATGTTGGAATGGGCAACCTTGGACACAAGATACATGAAACAGAAGCTGCAAGCTTCATAGCATTGTACAAACTTATCTTGCTGATAAATTATAGTACGTACTATAGTAGTACTCTGTAAAGAGTTAGGTGTCGCATGGTGTCCAGAAAATATGGTTATAGTGTGAGGTGGGCCATGTAATCACTGAGCCTGCGTGTTTTCACTGCTCTCGCACTCCTCCGCTGTAAGAATGGAGAAAATTGTAATCTAGTAGTACCTCCTTTCGCCGAAAGCGTGGGACATCCAGCAGTCCTACCACCTCAGTAATAATGACCAATGAGCCATCAAATCACATAGACCCAGCAGTAAGTTGGACGGATGGAGCAACCATCACTCTTGAATCTGCTTCTCCCTTCAACGCAAGCGCTAGTGAGAGGTTGCATCCGCTCTGCCCGAGCATGACTGCTGGGACCCACCAGCTACATCTTCGCATGCAAGGAAGTGCCTAACAGTCGGGACCCACCTAGTCGAAGCGTACGTAGCATTGTCATTCTGATTGCGAACATGTATGTACATAGTGCTCGATGTAGAGGCGCACATGTGCCGTAGTAGAGGCACGCACGTGTCGTAGTAGAGGCACACATATAGCATGTACATGTACGTACAGCGGCCAGGGTGCAACAAAGAAAATACGGCCACGTACGTACATATGGGCGGGGTCTCGAACACTTGCTCGCGCATATGTACGGCCAGGGCTCATGTACATGGCTGGGTCGGAATGGAGAAACTGCGTCGTCATCGTGTTCATGGGGAGCCAACCGGCTGGGTCAGAACGGAATCCGTCGTCGTGTTCATCGGGAGGGCTTGGACGGAACAGCCGATCAAAATGTGGCCTGGCATACCGCAGAATGGAGGAAACGACCTTGTGTTCGACCGACCACGGTCAAAACGGGATCCTGTTCATTGGGAGGGGTCTGGCGTACCGCAAAACGGAGGAAACGGACTCTGTTGGACCTTCTACGATCGAAATGGGGTCCTGTTGATCGGGAGGGGTGTGGCATACCGCAAAACGGAGGAAACGGACTTGTGTTGGAGCGCTACGGTCGAAACGGGGGTCCTGTTCATCTGGAGGGGTGTGGTGTACCGCAAAACGGGACTCCAGGGGATACTGTTCATCTCTGCCGTCGACCTCCTCTAGCCTCCATGGGCTACTGTTCATCCACCGTCGACCTCCTCCAGCCTCCACCTGCGATTGTTCATCCACGGGCTCCTATTCATCCAGCCTCCACCATGCGTTCCTCCACCGGCTACTATTCAACCAGCCCTCTCCAGTGGTCCTATTCAACCACCCCTCCACGGGCTACTATTCATCCAGCCCTCCACCGGCTACTGTTCAACCAGCCCTCCACGGGGTCCTGTTCATCCACGCCCAACCGGCTCGATCGATCGGGGTCATGTTCATCCAACGCCCACCGGGAACTGTTCATCCAACCCCCCCCCCCCCAACAACGCTCACTGTTCGTCCAGAGGCAACATCGATCAGCTTTAGTTAGCAGCAGTAGCGAAGGAATCGCTCGATTGGGTTCAGTTAACAGCCATCGATCGATCGCTCGGGTTCAGTAATGCATAGCCTGCAGTGCAATCGCTCGGGTTCAATAGGCGTACGCATCGCTCGGGTTCAGTTAGAGCCCAACACCTTGCACCCACGCGCGTGCGTGTACGAGAGAAACACGCAAACCTCCGTGCATTGCTCGGCCCCGACCACCCACCGTAACCGGGAACACCCCGATATTTTCCTCGCCCTCGCTTCTACCACGGTTGACGGCCCAAAGAATGTCATGCAGTTGTGTCTCCGGACCGCCCAAGATGAAAAGCCCATTTTCTATCATGATTTTTTGTCATAGAAGTAGGAGCCCACCACATCTATGATGATACCGGGTTTTGTCACAATTATCATCATAGAAGTGTCATAAGTATGGCAGAAGAAAAAAATCATTTGACCCAAAATGTCACAGATGTGTCCTTTTTTGTAGTGATACCACGTGGCAATCGTCATCAAAGATCGTGGTCCTAACTTGGGAAGGAAACCCCAAATTTTGGATGGATTTCGTCAAAATGATTTAAGTTCGAAGCGAACCTTTAAAGTGGCCAAGGACACCAGATAAAGTTTCGTTACCAGATGAAATTTGAGCATTCATAACGGTACAACATAGACTAGAAGAGATAGAATAGAAGGAAAACAGGGTCCTAGGCATTTCACTCAGACAAAGAAACACAAACATCCAAACGAAAAGCTATGGTGAACTACTTTCGGACTAACACAAAATCCTTCATCCGAAAGAAAAATTGTGGTGGTGTGACCCACCGTATAAGAACTGTATGACCCTGAGATTCGCACAATTATTGTGGCGCCCGGTTAGACTAGTTCTTTGTTAATGTATTCACTCTCAGAATGAAAATTTCACTTTGTTGAAATTTTCAAACTCTTCAAGTGTTGTGCACCCATTCCTTCTAAGATGTGGAAGTGATGGTACGGGTTCCGAGTCCAGCTTACTACATGTTTGCGGAATCTAGGATATTTAGCTCACACCGTAACACACATAATCTTTTCTCATCAAGGGGCTTGGTGAAGATGTCAGCGAGATTATCTTCGGTATTGACGTGACTGATAACAATATCTCCTCGAGCAACATGATCGCGAATGAAATGATGTCTGATGGCAATATGCTTGGTGCAAGAGTGCTGCACTGGATTATGTGTAATTTTGATTGCACTCCCATTGTCGCAATATAGAGGAATATTCTTGACCTTGATGCCATAATCCTTCAGAGTATGCTTCATCCACAATAACTGAGTGCAACACGCGCCAAAAGGAATATATTCGGCCTCAACCGTAGAGAGAGAGGCACAATTTTGCTTCCTTGACAACCAACATACCAATGATCTACCTAGGAAATGACATGTCCTCGAAGTAGATTTCCTATCACCCGGGTCACCTCCGTAATCTGATCTCAATATCCAACGAGATCAAACTGTGCTCCCTTAGGATACCATAAACCTAAGGTGGGGGTGTGAGCCAAATATCTCAGAATACGCTTGACCACTTGGTGATGCGATTATTTTGGTGCGGCTTGATAGCGGGCACACATACAAACACTCAACATAATATCAGGTCTAGATGTACATAGGTAGAGTAAAGAACCAATCATCAAATGATAAGATTTCTGATCGTAATCCTTACCGTACACATTTGCATCCAGCTTACCATTCGTTGGCATTGGAGTTTTGTAGCCCTTTAGTTGCAATGCGCATTTTAAACTTATTTAGACAGTCTCTCAGATATTTATCCTAAGATATGAAAATTCCGTTGTACTGTTGACATATTTGCAGTCCTCGAAAGAACTTAAGTTCACCCATCATAGACATTTGATATTTCTCGGACATCATTCGCCCGAACTCCATGCTGCAAGCATTGTTAGTACAACCAAAAATAATACCATCCACATAAATTTGACACACAAAAAGATCACCGTCAATAGCACGTGTGAAAAGAGGGGAATCAGTGGATCCTGGATTGGACCCTTGTCGACCAAAAACCTCTTCAAGGTGTCATACCAAGTTTGAGGGGCTTGCTTCAACCCATATAGAGCCTTTTTCAGCCTGAAAACTTTCTTAGGAAACTAAGGGTTTTCAAAGCCAGGTGGCTGCCTAACATATACTTCCTCATCAATTTCACCATTGAGGAAAGCACTTTTCACATCCATTTGATAAAGCGGAATATCATTGTAGTTTGCATAAGCGAGAATAATACAAATTGCCTCAAGGCGAGCAACCGAAGCATAAGTTTCACCAAAATCAATACCTTCCACCTGTGTATACCCTTGAGCGACAAGACGTGCTTTGTTTCTCACAACAATGCCATTTTCATCTTGCTTATTTCCGAAGATCCATTTTGTGCTGATGATATTGTGCTTCTTAGGATTTGGTTTGTCAACCAATTCCCATACATCATTCAATTTGAATTTCACCAACTCTTCTTGCATAGCATTCATCCAATCGGGGTCATTCATGGCTTCCTCATACTTGGTAGGTTCTGCCAATGAGACAAAGGAGAAACTGCCCCAATAGTTAGCCAAACGAGTGCGAGAGCGAGTTGTGGGGCGATAACCTAGATTCTCGAGATCTTCAATAATTAGTATAGTGTCAACTCGATTAGCCACTCAACAGGTGAGGATTTTCATCTTAATGATCATTTTCATTTTCCTCAGCATCAGTATCGGCATTAGCATTTGTGTCGCCATTTTCATCAGGATTGCCATTGAGATTGGCACTTGCATTCTAGTTGCCATTTGTGTTTGGAGTGGCATTTTCTTCGGCAGTGGCTTGGCATGTTTTGCTTCGAGTCATGGGGTCATCATCATCGGAAGAGTCGGGTACATTTCCTTCAACTGGCTTGACGCTCCCAATGGCCATTTGTCGAATAGCATCCGAAATTGGTGGTTCATCTATCACATTAGGCAGGTGCTCCTTTTTGGGAGCCGTTATATTCATCAAACTGCACATTCATAGTTTCCATAACTTTCCCGTGGTGAGAGTTATAGACACAATACGTATGCGAGTTCGAGCCATAACCAAGAAGAAAACCTTCATGTGCCTTAGGTGCAAACTTGGAATTATGATTCATGTCATGAATGTAGCAAGGTGCACCAAAAAGAGGCAAGAAACATTCGGTTTCTTGCCAGTGATGAGCTCATATGAAGTTTTCTTAAGGAATTTGTGAAGATAAACGTGATTCACAACATGACAAGCAGTGTTAATAGCATCAGCCCAGAAGCGAATAGTAGTTTTATACTCATTGATCATTGTTCTCGCCATTTCAATGAGAAATCTATTCTTTCGTTCAGCAACTCCATTTCGTTGGGGAGTGTATGCGGCAAAGAACTCATGAGTTATACCATTTTCCTTGGGAAAATTTTCAATATGAGTATTTTTTTAACTCAGTACCATTGTCATTTCTGACATGCTTAATTCACACGTCGTATTCATTATGGGCCTTCTTGGCTAAACTTTTGAAGATGTCTTGGGTGCAGGTTTTGTCTTCGAGAAAGAATACCCAAGTGTAACAAGAGAAATCATCAACCATAACCACACCATAATGGCTGCCACCAAAACTTGCATAGTTTTGAGGTCCGAATAAATCCATATGAAGAATTTCTAGAGATGTTGTAATGGTCATGACTATTTTTGAAGAATGATGCTTCTTGGCCAATTTACTGGCCTCACATGCAGAACATAGACGATCCTTGTTGAACTTTACATCAGGAATGCCACGAAGATGATTTTTCCTCACTAGAGTCTGCAAATTTCTCATACCTGCATGACCAAGTCTTCAGTGCCACAGCCAACCTTCCATTGCTTTTGCAAGCAAACAAGTTTGGACTGAGGGACCCTTAGAGAAATCCACAATATATAAATCACCCTTTCTTTTCCCTCAAAAATGAAGGAATTGTCAGAGGCCATAAAGACATTTGGATATAGAAAATAGAACTAGCATGCCTAGATCACAAAGCTTGCCAACTGACATGAGATCGAATCCAAGAGATTGAACAAGTAAAACATCATCAATGCTCTTGTTTTTGGATATAGTAATTTTACCTAACCCAATTACCTTTCCTTTGTTGTTGTCACCAAAAGTGATATATATACTTCAGAGATGAAGCAGTTAAGTGGGTCAACAAACAACGACTTGTCTCCAGTCATATGACTAGTGCATCCACTATCCATTATCCATTCGGTACACCCGGAGACATAGTCCTTCATAACAACTAGGCTTTCTTAACCACCCACATCTTTGTAGGTGGCTTCGAAATAGTATAGTGAACAAGATATGATTTCTTTCGGTAACCATAATTGTTACTTGAAGCAGTGCGAGCATAATTGTAAGAATAGGCATTAAAATTCTTTCCAGGTGAATCAGTATAGTGGTTGAATGAGGTATGCATGTACTCATTCTGTCAAACTTTTTCAAGAAAGTAACGAGCATTTTGTGCCTGCATGGTTAGTAACATAGTAATAGGCAATGTTTCCATAGTTTTCTTGGGCACCCATATAGCTTTCTTTGGGGGCCCATTCCTGCTGTTTGGTCCAACATAGCGAGCAACAAGCTCACCATATTGGTTTTTGAACAACTTATAATTGTCCAGAGAATCATCAAGAGAGTATTCAGGGATAGGTGAGTCATATCCCGGAAGCAAAGCTGGGTTGAGCATTTTGCTCTTGGCAGGCACACACACGGCGCGAGGAGATTGATAAGGTTCCCAGTAGGTGCCATTTTCATTCAGTTTCCTTTCAAAACCGATACCTTCTTTCCTGGGATTTTTTGTGAAGAATAGATTTCTTCAGAACATCACAAAGGGTTTGATGCCCTTTGAGGGACTTGAACATTCCTGTCTGAATAAGATCCTTCAACCTACCATTCTCATCAGACACAGAATCGTTTTCCTCGACATAGGAGTTGGCATTCACAAAAGATTCAGCATGTGATCCAGCATTGCTAGATTCAAGGCATTTTAAGCAAGGTGGAACAAACACTTCAGACTTTTCTTCGAGTTGTTGGGTGAGAAGAGAATTTTCTCTGATCAAATCCTCATGAGCCTCTCTAATGACTTGAGTTCATGTTTCCTTTTCAGGTAATCATAGGTCAATCTCTCGTGGTCGGCCGAGAGAAAATCAGGACGATTTGATAGTTCTTCCATTTGTGACAAGAGAGTGAAATGATCTTCCGTCAACGACTGATTTTTCTCCATATCCTCAACCAACAACCCTTCCAATTTTGCTGAGGGTTTTTTCAATTTTCTCAAGAGAGTTTTGTTGTATAATAGCAATTTTGATCAGTTTAGCATGGTCGTCCTCATCTGAGGAATATTGATCACTGGAGTGAACATTGTGATGTTTGGAGGATACCTTTTCTTTCGATGCTTTGGCCATGAAGCACTAGGAAGGAGATTCATCATCATTTGGATGATTCTCGAAGAAGTTTGATGCAGGGGTGGAGGCACATGCTATACCAGCCATGCTGGAATCAGAATCCTCATTGGATTCATCAACTTCTTTGGAGTCAAATGACTCTTCTTCATTAGAATCCATCTCCTTGCCGATGTACGCCTTGGCCTTCTAAGAGGTATTCTTGTGGTTGGCGGAGGACTTGGAAGGATTCCTTGAGGAAGATCTTCATGAAGACTTGGAGGTGGAGATGTTCTTCTTGTTGAAGAACTTCTTTGTTTTCTTCTCATCGTCCGAGCCGTAGTTCTTGCTCTTGCTTTTGCTATGCTTGTTTCCTGAATCATATCTTCCACTGGCATGGATTTTAGCTTCCCAGAGAAGCAGTCTGAGATGAAATGTCCTGGCTTTTTGCAATTGAAGCAGGTGTAATCTCCAATGGGTTTTGATGAAGATTTTGAACTGCCAGAGTTGCTGGATCCTTTCTTATGGAACTGGTTCTTCCTCTGAAGGTGCTGGAATATTTTTGTGATCAATGCGAGATCTTTGCTGATCCTTTCTGGGTCATCAAAATCTTCTTCGGCATTTCCTTCTGAGGAAGAATCAGTCAAGGCCTTGAGAGCATGGCTTTTGCGGTGACTTGAACCATAGAGAACTCTGTTCTCTTCTTCTTGTTCCTCGTGGGTGTTTAGCCTTTCCATGATATCGGTAGAGTCGAGAACTTTGAGATCAGCTTGTTCCCAATCATCAGAAACCAGTGTGTCGAATGAGCTGTCAAGTGATCGGAGCAGTTTCTTCACAACTTTGTGATCAGTGATGTCTTTGGCGCTGAGACCTTGTAGCTCGTTTGTGATGTCACTCAGTCAATTGAAAGTTTGCTAAGAGCTTTCATTTCAAATGCACTTTAACCGATTGAACTTTGCTCGAAGAGTATCAATGCGAGTTTTTTCTGAGTTGAAACACCCTCATTTATGTTTTCGAGAATATCCCACATTTCCTTCGAAGTTTCACACTGACTATAGCGAAGAAATTGAGCATGAGAGAGATGGCCACCAATTTCATCTTTAGCTTGAGTGACCATCTGAATGAGTTTCTTCTCTTGGTCAGTGGGGGCCTGGGGTATTTCAACCGTGAATCCAAACTTGCCCGACATTCCTCATATCATCATCAATAGATCAGGGACGGATCTTCATCTTATCTTTCTAGAAGGGATAGTCCGTCCCATCGAAGATGGGAATCTTGAGATGCGACTTGTAGCTCACCGAAAACATACTTAAACTCCAAGGTAGTTAGACCAAAATGAGCAAAGTCAAGGAGTCTGATACCAATTGTAGGAACGAAGTATGTCTACCAGAGGTGGGTGAATGGGAGTTTTAAAATTTCTTTGGAAATATCAAAACTCTCAGAACCCAGCAGCGGAGCAAATGAAAAGACAGTCATAATGAGCGAACATAAACTATCAAATAGGAAACTAAAGGCAAGGATCGATACAAATCACATGATTGAAAAAGGTTGAATGTAAAGAGGAGTGTCGGTGTCAAAACCAGTGGATCTCGGGTAGGGGGTCCCGAACTGTGCGTCTAAGGCTAATGGTAACAGGAGGCGTGGGACATGATGTTTACCCAGGTTCGGGCCCTCTCTATGGAGGTAATACCCTACTTCCTGCTTGATTGATCTTGATGATATGAGTATTACAAGAGTTGATCTACCACGAGATCATAGAGGCTAAACCCTAGAAGCTTCCTATGATTTTGATTGTTGTTGTCCTACGGACTAAACCCTCTAGTTTATATAGACACCGGAGGGGGCTAGGGTTACAAGAGTCGGTTACAGAGAAGGGAATCTACATATCCAAATTGCCAAGCTTGCCTTCCATGCAAAGGAGAGTCCCACCCGGACATGGGACGAAGTCTTCAATCTTGTATCTTCATAGTCCAAAGGTCCGGCATAAGCATATAGTCTGGCTGTCCGACGACCCCCTAATCCAGGACTTCCTCAGTAGCCCTTGAACCAAGCTTCAATGACGATGAGTCCTGCGCGCAGATTGTCTTCAACATTGCAAGGCGGGTTCCTTCTCCGAATACTCCAAAGTACATCTTGAACACAAGAATCGTGTCCGGCTCTGCAAAACAAATTCCACATACCACCGCAGGGAGTACAATATTCCACGAGTCTATTTTTCTGACAACTTTTCCATAGCATGGCATCACGCCGTGGCCTGGTCATTATTCAAACCGTTTTCTCAACCTGCTACTACACATCTCGCGAGGCGGCTTTATTGGCACATCTTGTCGAAGCAGAGATCGTGTCCCCTTATCACGGGATTCTCATCAATACAGGCGTGGGTAACCCAACCACGCCATTAGCACGGCGCTTGGGGAATAAGCGAGTTTCTAGGGCAAGTGGGGACGCGCATTATCCCTGTTGCCTTTATAAGGAGACAAGGATTCCCCTTTTTTCACCCATGCCTTCTTCTTCCTCTGCTTATCCATTCTCGAGCTCCAATGCCCAAGCTTTCACCTTCTCCGCAAAAACATTCCGAACATGTCCAGAGCGGGAGGCAAGTGGATGGCCTCCTCCGTTAAGAAGGAGGACATCAAGAAGCTCCGGGAGGCCGGATACTTGTCCAAAGACACCGCGCATCGGCTTCAGGCCGAAGGGCAGATCAAGCCTACCCCGAAACCCCAGGAAAGGGTAGTATTCCTCTCCCACTTCATCCGTGGGCTGGGATTCCCCCTCCACCCGTTCGTCTGCGGACTAATGTTCTACTACGGGCTGGACTTCCATGATTTGGCCCCCAACTCCATCTTCAACATCTCGATGTTTATCGTCGTGTGCGAGGCCTTCCTCCGCATCCCACCCCACTTCGGTCTATGGCTGAAGACCTTCAACGTGAAGCCAAAGGTGGTGAGCGGCCAATAAGCGGAGTGTGGAGGTGCCATGGTGGGAAAGATTCCCAATGTCTCCTGGCCCGAAGGCTCCTTTGTGGAGATTGTGAAGGAATGGCAATCGGGGTGGTTCTACATCACTGAGCCGCGCGACGCCAACTGGGTGGCGACCCTCGAATTCCGATCCGGCGTCCCCATGCGTCTCACCTCCTGGCAAGAGAAGGGCGTAGCCTGGGGCTCAGCGGAATAACTGACTGGACTTCAGACATGCATCCAAAATATGATAAGCAAGAAAATCAAGCTCGTCAACATGGTCCAAGTTATGTTCCTCCGCCGGATTCTTCCGTGTCAGAGACGGATTTGCAATCTGTGGGAGTTCGACCCAGCCGAACACCAGACGCTGCGAGAGCTCTTCGGCACGACACACGAAGACGCCTGGAAGGTGCTCTTCAAGGCCAACGAGGTACCACCACCCACAAATGAAGATCGCGGGCTTAGCGCAAAACGCCGAGCCAATCTGGTAAGTTTTCATATTTGCAAGATATGCCTTTTACTAGCACATCCGCGGGAGGAATCTAAGCCTCCATGCCAATCTTACAGGCATGGGTAGCGATAGCGGAGCATTTTAACTGTCCGGCTCCGCTACCTGAAGATCCAGAATCGCCTATTCTAACGAAGATGTTGTTTCAGGCGCCCTATGAGGTTCTGGAGAAGAAGGCCAAGAAGACGGCGGCAGGGACCAGAGATGGTCTTCGGCGCAAGGTTGCATCGGACATGATGTTCGAAGACACCGAGACGCACTCCTCCACCGAAGACGAGGAGGAGGAGGAAATCCATCCCCCCCTACTGGGGGGAGAAGAAGAGGAAGGCTGCCACGCATGGGGAGGCCGAGGTGTCCAAGAAGGGAAAACCCTTCCTTCCGGACCATTCCACCGCAGCCACCAACAGCCGCGAGGAGTGGGAACCCAGGCTCAAGCCCCTGGCTAAGTCATAAGTATCCGGACACAATAGTATTTCCGGTATGTTTGCTTTATCGCTTCTTAACGTGCCAGACATGCACCTGCAGTCCGGCCAAATCCAACATCGGGATATCCTCCTCTTTGGAGGGATCGTTGGACTCGTTGGCGATGAACAACGAGTCTCTTCCGACAGCCTCCTCCCCCAAGGCCACGGATGACACCGAGGTGTTGTCTCGAAGGATACCAGGCCAAGGGGAGACAGTTGCGGAGACGCCTCCAGGCGAAACCCCATTTGCCGGACACATGGGGGGAAAGGCCCCCACAGACTCCGATAATGGGGGCCGCAGCCAGTTTGGCCCCCAACCGAATACAGCTCCGGAAACCCAAGTGGTTCCGGATTCAGACAGGTAGCCTCTTCCTAAGGAGGGTGAGCCGCCTGTACCGATGACCTCTGTCCATCCAGAGGCACCGGACAGCTTGCTGGAAATGCTTCGCGACGCTTCCACTCATGAAGAACACCGTACTCTTATGAGTACGGTGATTGAGAAGGTCCGATCCGCCAAAAGCGGATTGACCGAAGCCTGTGCTAGCCTTCTAACAGGCTTTGAGGTAAGTAATAGAATCGTGAGAGAATATCACAGTGCAGACAGTATCCCCTGATGCTCTGTTTGGTATTCGGAAAGAGAAGCCGAATAGAGGATCAAATAATATTCGCAGGAGTCTAACATAAGATGTTTATGTAAATAAGCAGGCGTCACCACTGGTTGCTGCTGCTCGCACTGCGGAGGTCTCTAGACTAAAGTAGGACCTGGAGCGGACCGAGGGAGAGCTCGTCCTCGTAAAGAGGCAGCTGGAGGAAAGTCAAGGTACGTAATACCCTACTTTTATACTTATGAAGGATAAATGGTTTCTGCTGATAAAAGCGTCATGAACTTTTATAGGGGCCATGACCGAAGTGGCGGCCCTTAAGAAGGCGCTGGCCGAGGCCGAAGACAAAGCGGCCAAGGAACGCGCCGCGTGCGAGAAGCAAGAGGCTCGGGTCAGCGAGGTCCAACAAGAGCTCCAGGATTTCGTTCAGAAGTATGAGTCCTTTGAGCGTGACTCTAGGACTCAAGAGTCCGAGCTTACCAAGGTGCTCCAGAGCGCACAAGACGCCAGAGCCAAAGCCTAGAAGGCCCTCCAGGAGATCCAGGCGGCCAAGAAGATTGCGGCGGGTAAGGCATTTGTTATGCAAAGCAAGCATGTGAAGGAGACATTCTTTTTACTTACCCCAATTTGGAGTTCTCCAGGAGCATTTGCAGATCTGCTATGCAGCATATCAGATGCCGCAGAGTCTACCGAGCCGAAGAAGGGTGCTCAACGGAGAAGTTGTTCTGGTCTCAATATCTTGGGACAGAACATCCGATGCCCTTGAGCGACTAGCTGAAGCAACTGGTCAAGCTACACAAGGCAGCCGAACTAGCCCTGAAGGACCTCATAGTCCGGCTATGGCCTGCCGAGCCTATGCCCAGCAGCTACTTCGGTCTCGTGAAGCTGTTTGTGAGTGCCTGCCCACGACTTGAAGTCATAAAGCGGTCGGTTTGCATTGAAGGTGCACGGATGGCCTTTGCCCATGCAAAGATGCATTGGGCAAAGATGGACGCCACGGCGCTGATGACCGAGGGGCCACCAAAGGGCAAGGAGCACCGCCGACCCAAACAATATTATGACAGTGTCCTGAAGGGATCCCGCCTTGTGGCGGAGCAATGTACAAAGGATGTAATCTTTGAATGAATGCATTAATATTATCATGTAATATGAAACAAGTTCATTTGCGCAATATAATGCTTGTTGATTTAAAATTTTACCTCGTGTGCGGCTGTCTATAAAATCTGAGGGTTGGCCAGTGGTCGGCTTCTG
Organism: Triticum aestivum; assembly: GCF_018294505.1. Classification (NCBI taxonomy): domain Eukaryota; kingdom Viridiplantae; phylum Streptophyta; class Magnoliopsida; order Poales; family Poaceae; genus Triticum; species Triticum aestivum. The sequence continues at coordinate 230,437,476 of NC_057807.1, forward strand.
CCCCCATGTAACTAGTACAGGGGTGTTCGGGATAAATCTAAACATTCTTTATCCAAGTTTTTTGTCCTTTAAGGAGGTGTCTAGCGCAACGAACAAGGCAATCGTACTATACAGCTTTATCACCCTCACTTAGCCATAGGAGTTCTATAATTTTAAATTTTGGCGTAGCCCCTGGTATTCGGAAGGCCGAACTTGGGGCGCTATACATGCCTAAATCGGACAAAGACCGATTCCTCACATAAAACAAAAAAATCTTTAAGGATTTGAAACCTCCCGAACAGTGACCAACTCTCGCCGCATCATGACAGACAGTTTTTGGCTTTCTCTACTGAGGTGCTCGTCCAGAAGAACCGGGACACAATCGCAGTAGTTCGCCCTTTACTACCCTAGCCGATATAGTGGAACGTAGGGTAGCAAGCACAAGAGCTGGACAACCCAACTATTGACCCAAGACATGATTCGGAGCTGATGCATATAATGCTATAAGTTTGGGTTGCCGCACTGTTGGAAGTGTTCGGACTTTCTTGTCGTGTTATGGGGTACACTGAAGCCCCTGGCGAACTGAACGTACCAAAATGTACGGGTGCGATTTGTAATAAACAGTCAAGGAAAAAATGAAGTAATAAGCTGACGCTGCAAATATTTTCCATTGTTATTTGAATAATACATCAAGGCGTATGTATACAAGTAGTGCGATAAGCAAATAGGGAAATTTTACACGCCCTAACCAAGGGTGAGCTGCATGTGGGTATGTAAAACAGGTATAGCGATCGTTAGCAGAGACCACCTGGGTATTCCCTTGTACGTCAAAGCTCCTTGCTTCCTTGGTGTATCTGTCCCATCATGGGTCCGATGATCAGGTTATCGGAAGAGCCTCAAGAAGAGAATAACCTGAAAGAAAGAAAAGGGTGAAGGTATGCGGATCCCGGGGCGGTTGAGCCGCATTGTGGACCGCAGTCTAGTTGTGCCTCTGTCTATGCCCATGGTATTTTAAGTGCGTAATTATGTACATGCGGCACGAATTTCACCGCTTGATTGGGACTAGGACGGAGTCCGAATTTCTAGGTGAGCTCTGGACGGCCAGACGATCCTGTTGCAGAGTAGTTCGGACTCGCTTGACGGTGTCCGTGGGCTTTATTACTGAATTGAGGGTCTGCCTAAGGGGGCTGCTCTGTACTTCTGCTACAAGGGCCGCGGTGTGCTCCTCCGTACCGAGGGAGTGCTCTGTATTTCCATTGACTGTTATAACACCGCGAGGTCCAGGCATCTTGAGCTTGAGGTAGGCATAGTGTGGCACCGCATTGAATCGAGTGAATGCGGTTCGTCCGAGCAGTGCGTGATAACCACTTCGGAAGTTGACGATATCGAAGATTAACTCCTCGCTTCGAAAGTTGTCCGGGGATTCGAAGACCACTTCCAGTGTGATTGAGCCTGTACAACAGGCCTCTACACCTGGTATCACACCCTTGAGGGTGGTTTTGGTGGGTTTGATCCTTGAAGGATCGATACCCATTTTGCGCACTATATCCTGATAAAGCAGGTTCAGGCTGCTACCACTGTCCATGAGGACTCGTGTGAGGTGGAATCTGTCAATGGTAGGGTCAAGGACCAGTGCGGCTGAGCCGCCATGACGAATACTGGTCGGATGGTCCCTGCGATCAAAGGTGATCGGACAGGATGACCATGGGTTGAACTTTGGGGCGACTGGCTCCATCGTGTATACGTCCCTTAGTGCGCGCTTCCACTCCCGCTTGGGAATATGGGTGGCGTATATCATATTTACCATTTTTACTTGGGGGGGGGGGATTTCTTCTGTCCCCCTGTGTTCGCTGGCCGGGGCTACTCGTCGTCATCACTGTGCGACCCCTTTTCCTTGTTTTCGGACTTTAGTTTGCCGGCCTGTTTAAATACCCAACATTCTTTGTTGGTATGGTTAGCTGGTTTATCAGGGGTGCCGTGGATTTGACATGGACGATCGAGTATGCGGTCCAGACTCGACGGGACTGGGCTGTTTCTTTTAAATGGCTTTTTCCATTGAGCGGGCTTGGAGCCACTGAATCCGACATTGACGACCGTGTCTTCGGCGTTATCGCCATTATTGCGACGCTTGTGTCTGTTGCGTCGGGGCTTGCCGTTGTCATCTCTGGATGCAGAAGTTCCAGGCTTGCTTGAGGCGCTGTTGCTACGAGCCAACCAGCTATCCTCGCCCACACAAAAGCGGGTCATAAGTGTCGTAAGGGCTGCCATGGACTTCGGCTTCTCTTGGCCGAGGTGTCGGGCGAGCCACTCGTCATGGATGTTATGCTTAAAGGCCGCTAGGGCTTTGGCATCCGGATAGTCAACGATTTGGTTCTTTTTAGTTAAGAACCGAGTCCAGAATTTCCTGGCTGACTCTCCGGGCTGTTGGGTTATGTGACTTAAGTCATCAGCGTCCGGTGGTCGCACATAAGTGCCCTGAAAGTTGTCAAGGAATGCATCTTCCAGGTTTTCCCAACTGCCAATGGAGTTTCCCGGCAGACTATTCAGCCAGTGCCGAGCTGGTCCCTTGAGTTTTAGTGGGAGGTACTTGATGGCATGGAGATCATCGCCGCGGGCCATGTGAATGGGGAGAAGCAAATCTTCAATCCATACCGTGTGGCCTATTGTCCCATCATATGGTTCGATGTTTACGGGTTTAAACTCTTCTGGGAATTCATGCTCCATTACTTCGTCGGTGAAGCATAGGGGGTGTGCGGTGCCTCTATGTCGGGCTACATCGCGACGCAGTTTGGATGGATCTAGTCTACTGTATTCGGCCGGGACGGATTTGTATTTAGTATATCCGGCGTGGCGGTCATCATCATGCATTGGGGCGCGCCCCCGCAATCCATAGATCGATCTTGACTGTCCTGCTTTGTGTTCCAATTCGTCTCGCATGTCATGCATGTAGCACCGGGCCTTCGTGTTGTTATTTGTTTGGCGACGGGGTGCAGGCTGGTGTTCGGACTGATATGCCGCTTTGTCTCGGCCACGAGGTGGTCGGTCAATTGCATCCTACGCTGGTAGTATAGGCTCTAGTGCCTCGTCCTCGAATTGAGGTAACAACCTGCGCCTCAGGTAACTTTTGGTTGGGCGCTCGAGTCTGTATTCCTCAGCCGCCAGGACCTCAGTCCATCTATCATTGAGCAGATCTTGATAAGCTTGAAGCTGCTGCTATTTTTTCTTCAGGCTCTTTGTAGTGGCTATAAGCCGTCGTTTGAAGCGCTCCTGCTCGACGGGATCCTCAGGCACGGTAAATTCTTCGTCGCCGAGGCTCATCTCGTCTTCGGAGAGGGGCATGTAATTTTCATCCTCTGAGTCTTCATTCATGGCCTGTTCATCGGGGCTAGCTTGCCCGTCCTCCCGTACGGCCTGTTCGAAGCTTGGCTGGGCGAGATTGTTTTCGTCTTCGGCATCATTCGGAGTGCTATTATCTCTTGTGCCGGTATTGCTGTTTCTACCCTGGCGTGGTTTAGAGCGGCGCCGCTGACATCGGCGCTTCGGTTGTTTCTCAAGAGGATTATCCTCCGTTGCATCCTTTTGATGCTCGCCATTGTTTTCTTTGGGTTTGTCCACCATATATATGTCATATGATGAGGTGGTTGTTCAGTGCCCTGTGGGCGGTGGTTCCTGTTCTTCTTCGGCATCGTCATCCATATTGTCGATGTCTTTGGAGTCGAAATCAAACATGTCGGTTAAGTCATCGACAGTGGCTATTAAGTGGGTGGTGGGTGGGTAACGAATTCCTTCGCCGTCCGCTTCCCACTCAAGCCGGCCATAGTTTGGCCAAAAGTCTCCTGACAAGGAGAGCGATTTTAATGAGTTTAGCACGTCTCCCAAGGGCGAGTGCTGAAAGATGTCCGTGGAGTTGAACTCCAAGATCGGTGCCTAGTTAGATCCGGTGGGTGCGGATATAGGCGGTTCGGAGCCTATGGCCGAAAATGAGTCCAAGGGTCCGATGACACAGACCTCATTGGAAGTGAGATCTATGTTCAGCTCTATCGCTGTTGAGTGTGCGGCTTCCGTGGCGTGGTCCATCCTCCCGTCGTCGGACAGCATGATCTGCACTCGATCTAAAGCCAGGGCAGCTGCAGGTGAGATCTCTTGAACACCGTCCGAAGGCAGATCTAGGTCATGCTCATCGTGGCTATAGGGTGCACCTGTCATGGGCTCAAATCTGCCGAAGATCAAGTCTCCGCGGATGTCGGCAGTGTAGTTCATGCTTCCAAACCTGACTTGATGGCTAGGGGCATAGTTATCGATCTGCTCCAGTTGGCCAAGCAAGCTGGCCCGCAGTGCGAAGCCGCCGAATACGAAGATCTGTCCGGGGAGGTAAACCTCACCCTGGATCGCGTCGTTGTATATGATTGAAGGAGCCATCAAGCCTTATGGTGATGACACAGTGGAACTCTCGATGAAAGCACCAATGTCGGTGTCAAAACCGGCTGATCTCGGATAGGGGGTCACGAACTGTGCGTCTAAGGCTAATGGTAACAAGAGGCGGGGGACACGATGTTTACCCTACTTCCTGCTTGATTAATCTTGATGATATGAGTATTACAAGAGTTGATCTACCACGAGATCGTAGAGGCTAAACCCTAGAATCTGCCTATGATTATGATTGTTGTTATCCTACGGACTAAACCCTCCGGTTTATATAGACACCGTAGGGGGCTAGGGTTACCCAGAGTCGGTTACAGACAAGGGAATCTACATATCCGAATTGCCAAGCTTGCCTTCCTCGCAAAGGAGAGTCCCACCCGGACACGGGATGGAGTCTTCAATCTTGTATCTTCATAGTCCAACAGTCCAGCATAAGCATATAGTTCGGCTATCAGAGGACCCCCTAATCTAGGACTCCCTCAAGGAGGGATAGAGGTAACCAGTGATGCTCGATAGCGACAAGGAATTTGGTAGACCAGTTCATCCTTCTGCACAAGGACTACATTTGGTTGGAGGGGTTGTGATTTCACACAGAACATAAACTCTCTTCGCCCTATTCTCCTCAACAATTGGTTCATCAACCAATGCCGATCACTCATGGTAGATACTTGAGGCGATCTCTGAACCTTTACAGACTTCTTCTTGGAGAACCATGATAACCCACAAGTATAGGGGATCAATTGTAGCCTCTTTCGATAAGTAAGAGTGTCGAACCCAACGGGGAGCTAAAGGTAGAACAAATATTCCCTCAAGTTCTATCGACCACCGATACAACTCTATGCACGCTTGACGTTTGCTTTACCTTGAACAAGTATGAAACTGGAAGTACTTTGTAGGTGTTGTTGGATTGGTTTGCAAGATAATAAAGAGCACGTAAATAAAAAGTAGGGGTTGTTTAGATAAAGAAGCAATAAAGTAAATATAGCGAGTGTGGAAAAGTGCTGGTAGGAGTTGTGAAATTGTCTTTAAGCAATTGACTACTTTACTAGACCGATAGCAAGTTTTATGTGGGAGAGGCATAAGCTAACATACTTTCTCTTCTTGGATCATATGCACTTATCATTGAAACTCTAGCAAGCATCCGCAACTACTAAAGATCATTACGGTAAAACCCAACCATAGCATTAAAGTATCAAGTCCTCTTTATTCCCATACGCCATGACCCACTTATCCGTGTTTGTGTTTCAGTCACTCACGCAACACAGACAATAAGCAAACCATGAACATATTGCAACACCCTACAGCGGGAATCCCTCACGCTTGCGCGACACAGAGAGCACCATAGGACAGCAACATAACCACAAGAAAATTAAACCAATCATAGCAATTCACCAATTACTGATAGGACAATGAAAATCTACTCAGACATCATAGGATGGCAACACATCATTGGATAATAATATGAAGAATAAAGCACCATGTTCAAGTAGAGGGTACATAGGGTTATGGGAGAGTGGACCGCTGAATATATATGGGGGAAGGTGATGGAGATGTTGGTGAAGATGGCAGAGGTGTTGGTGTACATCGCGGTGATGATGATTGCCCCCGAGGTGTTCCGGCGCCACCAGAAGCGAGGGGGAGAGAGCCCCCCCCCCCTTCTTCTTCTTCTTCTTCTTCCTTGACCTTCTCCCTAGATGGGAGAAGGGTTTCCCCTCTGGTCCATGGTCTCCATGGCGTGGGAGGGGCGAGAGCCCCTCCGAGATTGGATCTATCTCTCTGTTTCTGTGTTCCCTTCTTTTGCTCGGTGGATCCAGGATAAGATGGAAATATCCTGACAGTGCAGAGATACTGGCTTTGGTTAAAGTCTCGGAATTGCTCTTCGACCGTGTACTCGGGATACCAGCGGTATCCAGCCTCAGTCATTACCCTGACCAACTTGGCAGTATGGCCGGGTACATCTAGACATCGAGTCAGGCGAACCACTTGATTGAGGTCGCGAGTGGCCATCTGAAAGCACAATCATAATGCAAGGGCATTAGAATTTCTAGCAAATTTTCGGCAGCATAACAGCTGTAAATGCTCAAAAAGGATTTTGAGACATTTGACAAAGGATTTCGTACACACTCAATATCATCATATCAAAGTTCTGAAACCATTCTAGCAACATAATGTGGTAGTAGAACTGAACTAGGCTTGTATCCATCACACTTATAAGGTACTACTGATTAGTAACACGTGATCCTGATAGAGAGAATAGATCCTAATTCCTTAACCCCCGGTGGAAGAATGGAATGACTCAGATCAGAATGTCATAAGATAAAGGAGTAAAAAGAGCCTTACGTTCCAACCCACAAACAATTCCCCTACATATAACTAAAGAATTTCTAGACTCAACATCGACCAGTTTGGCTTGGAGAACCTACAGGCAGTCCGGCTCTGATGCCAACACTGTCAGGACCCTGACTCGATGTCACATCGATCTAGCCGGTAACACCTCATATCACTTTGCGGCCTCACGCACGGTATTCCCACGGGTGTCGCCTTACCTTTGCCCGGGACCGTTTGCGCCTTTTGGCTCACGTATATGATAGTGTCGCTAGCATCCATATGATAAAGAGCCCGGGCTGACATGACTAGTCGTAAACCCAAAGTGGCACAGACTTACAGGGACAGGCATCCATGACCCAGCTCCGAACGTGTCGGTCATCAGCAAATGGGTCCGGGCTGTAGCATTGGGCTAGCAGGACTCCGGTAAACCGGGCTGTAGCGGGCTAACAGGACTCCGGTACTCAAAGCGTGACATTTCCCCGAAGGGACAGACACAGGAACGAAGAAGGACACATGCCGGCCAGCCTGAGTGTTCCAGAGCAGTAGCAAGCTACCATGGCTCAGCGGTAACACTAGGAGACATTTCCCGGTAAGAGAGGCTACTAAAGATAAACAACTAGATAGTCAGATCCCGCACATACCAAGCATTTCAATCATACACACAATATGCTCGATATGTGCAAATACAACGAAGCATCACAACATGACTCTACGACACAAGTACTTTATTTAAGGCTCAGGGAGCCATACATAACATACACAAAGGTACGGGTCTCACAACCCAACATACAAGTCATACGGTCATACAAACCAGCAGCGGAAGTACATTGTCTGAGTACAGACAACTAGTAAAATAAAAGAGGCTTGGAAAGCCTAGCTATACTACGTGGTCCATCACAAGCTCAGGGTCACCACCTGGGTCCTTAGCCTACTCGTTGATGTCAACGTCTACATAGAACCCATCAGAAGGGGTTGCAGCGTCTTCTGTAAAAATGTAGATTATAGCAACATGAGTACAAAGGTACTCAGCAAGACTTACATCAGATCCTACATACATGCATATTATCAAGAAGGGTTGGTGGAGTTATTGCAGCAAGCCAGCTTTGACTCTTGGCTAGACTATCCTACGATACTCCAACTTGAAATGGTTTTGCGCACACGAGTCCACTACTCACCACTTCAATACACTACCGAGGGTCCACCTCCGTCTTCCTACGGAAGGGCCATCCTCGGTACTCACACTTATCTTGAGGCTTTTAGTAGTTTCCATTTACTTGTCTATGAACTGTATCGGCAACCAAGTAGTCCTTTACCGCGGACGCGGCTATTCGAATAGATCATGTTAACCCTGCAGGGGTGTACTTCTTCATACACGCTCTCACCACTTACTGTCGTTTACACGACATGTACTCGGCAACCTTCAAGCGGAAGCCCAACGTGGGTGTCGGCCACGACCTACCTAATCACCTAAGCCTCCAGTCCAGGTTTATCGCCTATTCAGGTTCCATCCGCAGGGAGTCCGGCCGAGGTTTCCCATACGGCCCCGAACGATGTGAACAGGGTTCCCGAGATACCTAACGGGTATTCGGTACACCCGGCCACGTACCTACCGCATCACAGCCCACCCCTACGGTCAGCGCTGTCCACGGCCTCCAGTAGGCTACAAACACCAGAAACTACTTGCAACTCCTGGACGGAGAACTAGGGTGAATAAGACGCCGAGAGGGTCCATTGGTTTCGGGCCCAATGCATGGTAGTAGCTGATTCTTAAATCACACATACAGATCTCAGTGCTTAAGGTCGGCTTCAATGAAACAACCCACCATGTACTCCTACATGGCCTCTCATCGATACCTTTACCAAATCGTGTTCACCACACCACTCTCATTACCGACATAATCATTTCACTCTAGCCCATCACCCAGATGAACCAGACCTGACACGACTCTAAGCATAGCAGGCATAGCAAGGTAGGAACAACACATACATATGGCTCAATCAACTCCTACACATGCTAGTGGGTTTCATCTAGTTACTGTGGCAATGACAGGTCATGCAGAGGAAAAGGGTTCAACTACCGTAGCACACAGCAGTTTGAAACGCGTTGTCTTAATGCAGTAAAAGAGAGCAGGAGCGAGAACATGGGATTGTATCGATATGATCAAATGGTTGGTTGCTTGCCTGATGGTTCGATGCACGGATATGATTCTTCGTTAGGGTAATCACGGTACTCCTCGGGGGCAGAACCTGTCGCAAGGACATCGATACACAAGCATCACCAAACAATGTGCAACAATATGATGCATGCATGAAACATGGCAATATGAGTGTGTTGGGCTAATGCAACTAAAACCAGAAGGGTTTGAACAAATTTGAATGAAAGATTCAAATTTCAAACTCAAACATGGCCTCTTAAAGTGCTTTTCCTTGTTCTGCTTGAAACATCAATTTAACTTGTTTGATCATGCATGAAAATAGTACAGATGGATAGATTGGATTTTTTTGATCATTTTTCATATATAATTTGTCCAATTTGGAGTTACAGAATAAAAGTTATGAATTTTTGAAGTTTAAATAACATTCTGGAATTTCCTGATTTAAATTAAATCCAGAAATTATAATTATTGCGCCAGCATGACGTCAGCATGACGTCAGTGGTCAACTGCGGCTGTCTGGAGTCAAACCTGACGTGTGGGGCCACACGTCAGTGACAGGGGGGTTTAACAGGTTTAAATTAATCCTAATTAGGGATTAGTGGCACTGGGGCCCACTGGTCAGTGTCAGGGGTTAACTAACAGTGGTTAGCACTAATCCTAATTAGCTACAGGGCTGGGCCCACCTGTCAGGGACTCAGGGGGTGTCCTGCCGTGGTCAAAGTGGGTCAAACCCACCGGCGACGTGACGCCGGCGAGGCCCGAGACGGCGGCGCGACGCGGGATCGCGCTACAGGGCACGGGCAAGGCCGTGCTTGGGCTCGTTGGAGAGCCCTTGCTCCCGCGCATCGAACGGTGGCTGTGGCTGGGCCTGGGGTGGCCGGAGTCGACGGCGGCGAGCTCGGCTGCGGCCGCCGGAGTTCGGGTGCGGTCGGGATCGGTGTTGCAGAGGGTTTGGGGAGGCGTTAGTGTGTGCTGCGTGATCCTAGTGAGGTGTGGAGCACGATAGTGTGCTCGGTTGGGTGCTACGGTGACCGTGGCCACGACGGCGACATCGCCGGCGGCGTGGAGCTCTCGGCCAAGGTGGGGCTAGGGCCTAGAGGTCGAAAAAGACCAGGGGAGAAGGGGGAAACGATCCGGGGGCTCACCGCGGAGCTGCAGGGATGGTTAGCGGGCTCGGGGACGCGCTGGAGACGACGAATTCGACGGCGACGATGGTCGGAGCCCGAAGAGGGGAACGGCGACGTGGCGGCGATGCAGGGCTTCCGGGGACCCGTGGAGCGGTGGGGAGGAAGAGGGGGTCGAGGCGGAGCTCCTGAGCTAGTCGGGGGAGCGAGGGGTGGCCGGAGACGGCTGCTATGGCGAACGGCGGCGACGGTGGTGTTCGGCCGTGTGAGAGAGAGAGCGAGGGAGAGGAGGGAAGAGCCGGGGGAGAGTGAGAGAGAGCAGGGGGGATCGGGACGGCCTGCGGGAGTCGTCCACGCGGCCAGGAGGTCGTCGGCAAGCAGGAGGTGGCCGCGCGGCCGTGCGCGTGCGAGCACGCAGCAGCTTCGGGGCGAGGGGAGGAAGACGACGGAGGGCTGCAGTGGTGGGCTGGGCCGCCTGCTGGCTGGGCCGGCCAGCTGGCTGGGCTGCACAGGGAGGAGCCCAGGTAAGCTTCTCCCTTTTAAATATTTTCTGTTTTTTAATTTCTGACATTTGTTTTGATTTAAATAAAATATTAAATCATTTTATTTCCTTATGCCAATTTTTGCAGGAGCTAGATATATTATTCCAGAGCTCCTTTATAAATGGCATAATATTTGGACATATATTAATATATATAATTAATATATTTCCAATGCAAATATTTATGCATTAATTCCAAATGCCCAAAATAAATACCTATGAGCTCTTAAAAATATTGGTTTGATTTTTATCTCTGTCCAATATTTTCAGAGAGCAACATGAGCATTTTCTTGGACCCTTTTGGAGAAATTTTTATTTGGGTCATTTTCAAAAAGATTCTGAGGGTTTCACAGATCCCCATTTCAAGTTTCTGATGAAAGAGTAAACATGATGCAACACTCTAATGCATGGTTAACTAGGATGTGACAACTCACCCCCACTCAAAAGAATCTCGTCCCGAGATTTGGGTTCCTCCGGGAAGAAGGCGGGATACTCGAGTCGAAGACGATCCTCCCTTTCCCAAGTTGCTTCATCCTCAGAATGGTGCGACCATTGAACTTTGAGAAACTTGATATTATGACGTCGGGTGGTACGTTCGGCTTGATCGAGGATACGAATGGGGTACTCTCGATATGTAAGATTATCTTGGAGATCAAGCGTTTCGTGGTCCACTCCACGGATAGGATCCGAGAAGCAACGCCTGAGTTGAGAAACGTGGAAGACATCGTGGACCCTGGAGAGGTGCGGAGGTAGTTCCAATTGGTAGGCAACTTCCCCTCGTTTGGCGAGAATGCGAAACGGTCCAATGTAACGAGGAGCCAATTTGCCTTTGATACCGAAACGATGGGTTCCCTTCAGAGGGGTGACCCGAAGGTAAGCCTTCTCGTCAACCTCGAAAGTCATAGCCTTATGTTTTCGGTCATATTGACTCTTTTGACGAGATTGAGCTGTTTTCAACTTTTCACGAACGATACGAACTTGTTCTTCTGCTTCCTGAATCATATCCGGGCCAAAGAATTGTCTTTCCCCGGTCTCTGACCAGTTAAGGGGTGTTCGACATCGTCGTCCATAAAGAACTTCAAAAGGGGCTTTACCCAAGCTAGATTGATAGCTGTTGTTGTAAGCGAATTCGGCAAATGGAAGGCACTTCTCCCAGTCCATTCCGAATGAGATAACAGAGGCTCGAAGCATGTCTTCTAGAATCTGATTGACGCGTTCCACTTGACCACTTGACTGAGGGTGGAAAGCGGTGCTAAAGGAGAGACGGGTTCCCATAGCATTTTGGAAACTTTCCCAAAATCGAGAGGTGAAAAGACTTCCTCGATCCGAGTTAATTTCCAAAGGAACACCATGGAGGGACACTATTCGGGAAATGTATAAGTCTGCCAGCTGGCTAGCGGTTATATTCTCACGAACAGGTAAGAAATGGGCTACTTTGGAAAGACGATCGACCACGACGAAGATAGCATTATTCCCTCTCTTGGTCCTGGGAAAACCGGTAATGAAATCCATACCAATTTTATCCCATTTCCATTCAGGAATAGCTAAGGGTTGAAGGGTGCCAGCAGGCCGTTGATGCTCTGCTTTTACACGACGACAGACGTCGCAATTAGCAATATACTGAGCAATTTCCCTCTTCATCCTAGTCCACCAGAACCTCTGGCGTAGGTCCTGATACATCTTAGTACTACCGGGATGAATGGTGAGAGGAGATTCATGAGCTTCCTTAAGGATTAATCGCCTCAGGTTTCGCACTTTGGGAACCACTAGTCGATCCCCGAAGTATACTACCCCTTGATCATTAATGGAGAAGCAATTCGCAATTCCTTTCTGAATGTTTCTCTTGATGCGGGAGATTCCCGGATCTACCTTCTGTGCTTTGATAATCTGATCCGTAAGGGTAGGTTTTGCCACCAAAGTGGAAAGAAAACCTTGAGGTACAATGTGAAGGTTAAGCTTCCGAAATTCCTCATGGAGAAGCGGTTGACTTTGTTGTAACATCAGGTTGTTACAATAAGATTTACGACTTAGCGCATCAGCCATGACGTTGGCTTTCCCTGGGGTGTAGGTTATTCCTAAGTCGAAGTCTGTGATCAATTCAACCCAACGTCTCTGCCTGAGATTCAAATCCGGTTGGGTGAAAATGTACTTCAGGCTTTGGTGATCAGTGAATATTTCGCAACGATTACCGAGGAGGTAATGTCGCCAGGTCTTAAGTGCATAGACTACGGCTGCAAGCTCTAGATCATGAGTAGGATAATTCTCCTCATGTGGGTGCAATTGCCGTGAAGCGTAAGCAACTACGTGTCGATCTTGCATGAGAATGCAACCTAGTCCTTGTCGCGAGGCGTCGCAGTAGATAACAAAGTCCTTGGAGAAGTCTGGCGGTACCAGCACGGGAGCAGAGGTCAGGCGTCTTTTCAGTTCCTGAAAGCTGTGCTCACATTGTGGAGTCCATTCGAACTTCTTATCTTTCTTGAGGAGTTCGGTTAGAGGTTTAGCAACTTTGGAGAAGTTCTCGACAAAGCGACGACAATAGCTCGCTAAGCCTAGAAAACTCCGAACTTGCTTGACCGATTCAGGTGGAGTCCAATTAAGGACGGCTTGAACTCGCTCAGGGTTAACAGCAATACCTTTACCAGATATTACATGACCCAGATAGGTCACTTCTGACAACCAGAATTCACATTTAGAAAATTTGGCATAAAGGCGATGCTCTCGAAGTTTCTTCAACACTAGCCTTAGATGTTCGGCATGTTCTTCCTCGTTCTTGGAGTAGATGAGTATATCATCGAGATAAACTACGACGAATTTATCCAGATACTCCATGAAGATTGAGTTCATTAACCGAGAAAAGGTGGCTGGAGCGTTGGTTAGACCGAAGGACATGACGGTGTACTCGTATTGGCCATAACGAGTAACAAAGGCCGTTTTAGGAATGTCCCCGTTTCTGATTTTGATTTGATGGTAGCCCAACCTCAAATCCATCTTGGAGAAGACTGAGGATCCAGCGAGCTGATCATACAGATCGTTGATCCTGGGAAGTGGATATTTGTTCTTGATTGTGACCAAATTGACAGGTCGGTAATCTACAACCATCCGGTCCGTACCATCCTTCTTCTTGACGAATAGGACGGGGCAAGCCCACGGAGATGAACTAGGGCGGATGAAACCCTTGTTCAAGGATTCATCGAGTTGTTTCTTAAGCTCGGCTAGTTCTAGTGGTGCCATCTTATAAGGTCTTCTAGCAATCGGAACGGTTCCGGGGATGAGGTCGATTACGAACTCAACATCCCTGTCAGGTGGAACTCCTGGCAATTCCTCTGGAAAGACATCCGGGAAGTCACGGACTACCGGAATGTCCTCAAGGTCTGGCAAAGGGCTGGCGTTAAGAGAATATAATTGTCGCTTGGCTATTCGGGTCAAGACATTGACTATCTTCCCCGAAGGATGGGTGAGTTGAACGGTCCTAGAGAAGCAATCAATTTTGGCTTGATGAGCTGACATCCAGTCCATACCCAAGATGATATTAATATCTGAAGATTTAAGTGCTATCAAAGACGCGAGGAAAACAAGTCTGTCGACTTGGATTTCATTTCCATAACTTACCCTAGAGGTCTGCCATCTAGAACCAGGGGTAGAAATTTCCATAGTGGATGGCATGTCACAGAATGCAACGTTATGCAAACGAGCATAATTTTCGGATATAAAAGAATGAGAGGCTCCTGTATCGAAAAGAACAGATGCCGGGTGGCAATTTACAAGAAGCGTACCGAGAACGACGTTGGGATCCTCTTGAGCTTCTTCGGCAGAGATACAATTGACCTGGCCACGTGAAGCGGTGACCGGTCTGGCGTGAAATATTTTTCCTGTCGGCTTGCCACGGCCAACAGCTTTAGCAGATTGGTTGGGGTTGGTCTGAGGACACTCACGCATATAGTGACCAGATTCCCCACACTTGAAACAAGTCACGGAACTGGTACGTGGAGGAGCATTGTTAGTTGGACCCCCATAGGGCTTGGCTGGAGCAGACTGTTGAACAGGGCGAGTCGCCTGGAAAGATGGCCTCGGTGTGAACCTGGGTGGCAGGGCGGTGTTGGGTACCCACACGCGGCGCTTCTGAGGACCAGCACCGGATGAGGAACCCATATCACGGCCATGCTTGCGTGTTGCGTCATAGTCAGTCTGACCAGTTTCAGCACTGATGGCTTTGTTGACAAGTTTCTGAAAAGATGTGCACTCATGCAGACGGAGGTCGCGGCGAAGCTCAGGACTAAGGCCCTTACGGAACCTTGCTTGCTTCTTGGCGTCAGTAGAAACTTCCTCGGTTGCATATCGTGCGAGATTACCAAACTCCCTGCTATAAACATCCACAGAAAGTCGGCCTTGGTTGAAATTGCAGAATTCCTCACGTTTACGGTCCATGAGACCCTCCGGAATGTGATGTTCACGGAAAGCCTCGCTGAACTCAGCCCAAGTAGTGACATGGCCCGCTGGGCGCATAGCTCCATAATTCTCCCACCATAGACTGGCGGGGCCTTCAAGATGATATGCAGCAAAGGTGACCTTGTCAGCCTCCGCTACCAGCGCGGAACGCAGTTTGTGAGCGATACTGCGAAGCCAGTCATCAGCGTCGAGAGGCTCGACGGAGTGGTGGAACGTGGGTGGATGTAATTTGATAAAATCACTGAGTGACACCAAATTAGTCCTCTGATGGTGTGCTGTGTTCTGTTCAATACGCTCCAACAAACGGTTGGTCTCCCGCTTGTTTCTCTCAGCTTCCATCATAACCTCGGCTAGTGAAGGAGGATGAGGCAGATTTGCATCCCTGGCTTCACTGCCTTCGGCCTGCTCTTGAGGAGCAGGGTTAGTGCGCGTGTTGACCATCCTAGGTAAACAAGACAATGATTTAGTCAGGATGATAAAATTCCGACATAGGATACATAATGTAAGGAATAATTCGGAATGCAAGATGATCATCCGTATGACATGGTAGATACAGAAACTGCTTCTTTTATTCCATCGTCATACACACCATACAGGGTTTAGTACAAGACCAAACAAAGTACTAATACGGTGAAAAGAGGATTTCATCTCATCGGAGGCATCCCAAGCTCCTATACATTATTTTTCTACACCTCCGGAAGAGTACAAACTAGGTCATATCCCACGAGTCACGCGGGACGATAGAAGACACAGCTAGTGCAAACTAGTGATACTACCACTAACTCAGACCGATCCGTAGTAGTCCTCGTAGAAGTCACCTCCATAGCCTGGAAGCTCAACATGATCATCCGGAAACAGACGGTCTCGCGGAGCTTGTGGACCATAGGGGCTAGGATGAGGCCTTGGACCAACAGACGGTGGCCTGCGGGGACCGCGAGGTGGGGTGATGCCTCCTACATCACGCCAAACCATCATGTCCGGTAGAGCAGATCTCACAGGATAGAGATCGCGCATATCTGAATATCCAGCTTGCACCGCCGGTGCGAACCGAGTCAAAGTGGCCCAGTGATCAGCACGGGTATTGAAGAGCTCTAACCTCAAGGCCCGATTTTCACGGTCCTTATCCTCGAGCATCTCAGCAGTGGTGCGAGTCCGTGAATCCTCCTGAGTGGGGTCAGCATAAATAGCCTGGAGATACCCTTGTGCTCCCGGAAGTGATCCTGGCATATACCAGAAATCAGAGTCCCGAAATAAACCCGATCTGACTCGCATAATGGTCATCATAGAGTAGGCGGCGTCCTGCACAGCCATCTCAATAGTAAACCCGAGTCCATAGGAGCAGTGAAGAGGCTCGGTAGATCCAGGATAAGATGGAAATATCCTGACTGTGCAGAGATACTGGCTTTGGTTAAAGTCTCGGAATTGCTCTTCGACCGTGTACTCGGGATACCAGCGGTATCCAGCCTCAGTCATTACCCTGACCAACTTGGCAGTATGGCCGGGTACATCTAGACATCGAGTCAGGCGAACCACTTGATTGAGGTCGCGAGTGGCCATCTGAAAGCACAATCATAATGCAAGGGCATTAGAATTTCTAGCAAATTTTCGGCAGCATAACAGCTGTAAATGCTCAAAAAGGATTTTGAGACATTTGACAAAGGATTTCGTACACACTCAATATCATCATATCAAAGTTCTGAAACCATTCTAGCAACATAATGTGGTAGTAGAACTGAACTAGGCTTGTATCCATCACACTTATAAGGTACTACTGATTAGTAACACGTGATCCTGATAGAGAGAATAGATCCTAATTCCTTAACCCCCGGTGGAAGAATGGAATGACTCAGATCAGAATGTCATAAGATAAAGGAGTAAAAAGAGCCTTACGTTCCAACCCACAAACAATTCCCCTACATATAACTAAAGAATTTCTAGACTCAACATCGACCAGTTTGGCTTGGAGAACCTACAGGCAGTCCGGCTCTGATGCCAACGCTGTCAGGACCCTGACTCGATGTCACATCGATCTAGCCGGTAACACCTCATATCACTTTGCGGCCTCACGCACGGTATTCCCACGGGTGTCGCCTTACCTTTGCCCGGGACCGTTTGCGCCTTTTGGCTCACGTATATGATAGTGTCGCTAGCATCCATATGATAAGGAGCCCGGGCTGACATGACTAGTCGTAAACCCAAAGTGGCACAGACTTACAGGGACAGGCATCCATGACCCAGCTCCGAACGTGTCGGTCATCAGCAAATGGGTCCGGGCTGTAGCACTGGGCTAGCAGGACTCCGGTAAACCGGGCTGTAGCGGGCTAACAGGACTCCGGTACTCAAAGCGTGACATTTCCCCGAAGGGACAGACACAGGAACGAAGAAGGACACATGCCGGCCAGCCTGAGTGTTCCAGAGCAGTAGCAAGCTACCATGGCTCAGCGGTAACACTAGGAGACATTTCCCGGTAAGAGAGGCTACTAAAGATAAACAACTAGATAGTCAGATCCCACACATACCAAGCATTTCAATCATACACACAATATGCTCGATATGTGCAAATACAACGAAGCATCACAACATGACTCTACGACACAAGTACTTTATTTAAGGCTCAGGGAGCCATACATAACATACACAAAGGTACGGGTCTCACGACCCAACATACAAGTCATACAGTCATACAAACCAGCAGCGGAAGTACATTGTCTGAGTACAGACAACTAGTAAAATAAAAGGAGGCTTGGAAAGCCTAGCTATACTACGTGGTCCATCACAAGCTCAGGATCACCACCTGGGTCCTTAGCCTACTCGTTGATGTCAACGTCTACATAGAACCCATCAGAAGGGGTTGCAGCGTCTTCTGTAAAAATGTAGATTATAGCAACATGAGTACAAAGGTACTCAGCAAGACTTACATCAGATCCTACATACATGCATATTATCAAGAAGGGTTGGTGGAGTTATTGCAGCAAGCCAGCTTTGACTCTTGGCTAGACTATCCTACGATACTCCAACTTGAAATGGTTTTGCGCACACGAGTCCACTACTCACCACTTCAATACACTACCGAGGGTCCACCTCCGTCTTCCTACGGAAGGGCCATCCTCGGTACTCACACTTATCTTGAGGCTTTTAGTAGTTTCCATTTACTTGTCTATGAACTGTATCGGCAACCAAGTAGTCCTTTACCGCGGACGCGGCTATTCGAATAGATCATGTTAACCCTGCAGGGGTGTACTTCTTCATACACGCTCTCACCACTTACTGTCATTTACACGACATGTACTCGGCAACCTTCAAGCGGAAGCCCAACGTGGGTGTCGGCCACGACCTACCTAATCACCTAAGCCTCCAGTCCAGGTTTATCGCCTATTCAGGTTCCATCCGCAGGGAGTCCGGCCGAGGTTTCCCATACGGCCCCGAACGATGTGAACAGGGTTCCCGAGATACCTAACGGGTATTCGGTACACCCGGCCACGTACCTACCGCATCACAGCCCACCCCTACGGTCAGCGCTGTCCACGGCCTCCAGTAGGCTACAAACACCAGAAACTACTTGCAACTCCTGGACGGAGAACTAGGGTGAATAAGACGCCGAGAGGGTCCATTGGTTTCGGGCCCAATGCATGGTAGTAGCTGATTCTTAAATCACACATACAGATCTCAGTGCTTAAGGTCGGCTTCAATGAAACAACCCACCATGTACTCCTACATGGCCTCTCATCGATACCTTTACCAAATCGTGTTCACCACACCACTCTCATTACCGACATAATCATTTCACTCTAGCCCATCACCCAGATGAACCAGACCTGACACGACTCTAAGCATAGCAGGCATAGCAAGGTAGGAACAACACATACATATGGCTCAATCAACTCCTACACATGCTAGTGGGTTTCATCTAGTTACTGTGGCAATGACAGGTCATGCAGAGGAAAAGGGTTCAACTACCGTAGCACACAGCAGTTTGAAACGCATTGTCTTAATGCAGTAAAAGAGAGCAGGAGCGAGAACATGGGATTGTATCGATATGATCAAATGGTTGGTTGCTTGCCTGATGGTTCGATGCACGGATATGATTCTTCGTTAGGGTAATCACGGTACTCCTCGGGGGCAGAACCTGTCGCAAGGACATCGATACACAAGCATCACCAAACAATGTGCAACAATATGATGCATGCATGAAACATGGCAATATGAGTGTGTTGGGCTAATGCAACTAAAACCAGAAGGGTTTGAACAAATTTGAATCAAAGATTCAAATTTCAAACTCAAGCATGGCCTTTTAAAGTGCTTTTCCTTGTTCTGCTTGAAACATCAATTTAACTTGTTTGATCATGCATGAAAATAGTACAGATGGATAGATTGGATTTTTCTGATCATTTTTCATATATAATTTGTCCAAATTGGAGTTACAGAATAAAAGTTATGAATTTTTGAAGTTTAAATAATATTCTGGAATTTCCTGATTTAAATTAAATCCAGAAATTATAATTATTGCGCCACCATGACGTCAGCATGACGTCAGTGGTCAACTGCGGCTGTCTGGAGTCAAACCTGACGTGTGGGGGCCACACGTCAGTGACAGGGGGTTTAACAGGTTTAAATTAATCCTAATTCGGGATTAGTGGCACTGGGGCCCACTGGTCAGTGTCAGGGGTTAACTAACAGTGGTTAGCACTAATCCTAATTAGCTACAGGGCTGGGCCCACCTGTCAGGGACTCAGGGGGTGTCCTGCCGTGGTCAAAGTGGGTCAAACCCACCGGCGACGTGACGCCGGCGAGGCCCGAGACGGTGGCGCGACGCGGGATCGCGCTACAGGGCACGGGCAAGGCCGTGCTTGGGCTCGTTGGAGAGCCCTTGCTCCCGCGCATCGAACGGTGGCTGTGGCTGGGCCTGGGGTGGCCGGAGTCGACGGCGGCGAGCTCGGCTGCGGCCGCCGGAGTTCGGGTGCGGTCGGGATCGGTGTTGCAGAGGGTTTGGGGAGGCGTTAGTGTGTGCTGCGTGATCCTAGTGAGGTGTGGAGCACGATAGTGTGCTCGGTTGGGTGCTACGGTGACCGTGGCCACGACGGCGACATCGCCGGCGGCGTGGAGCTCTCGGCCAAGGTGGGGCTAGGGCCTAGAGGTCGAAAAAGACCAGGGGAGAAGGGGGAAACGATCCGGGGGCTCACTACGGAGCTGCAGGGATGGTTAGCGGGCTCGGGGACGCGCTGGAGACGACGAATTCGACGGCGACGATGGTCGGAGCCCGAAGAGGGGAACGGCGACGTGGCGGCGATGCAGGGCTTTCGGGGACCCGTGGAGCGGTGGGGAGGAAGAGGGGGTCGAGGCGGAGCTCCTGAGCTAGTCGGGGGAGCGAGGGGTGGCCGGAGACGGCTGCTATGGCGAACGGCGGCGACGGTGGTGTTCGGCCGTGTGAGAGAGAGAGCGAAGGAGAGGAGGGAAGAGCCGGGGGAGAGTGAGAGAGAGCAGGGGGGATCGGGACGGCCTGCGGGAGTCGTCCACGCGGCCAGGAGCTCGTCGGCAAGCAGGAGGTGGCCGCGCGGCCGTGCGCGTGCGAGCACGCAGCAGCTTCGGGGCGAGGGGAGGAAGACGACGGAGGGCTGCAGTGGTGGGCTGGGCCGCCTGCTGGCTGGGCCGGCCAGCTGGCTGGGCTGCACAGGGAGGAGCCCAGGTAAGCTTCTCCCTTTTAAATATTTCCTGTTTTTTAATTTCTGACATTTGTTTTGATTTAAATAAAATATTAAATCATTTTATTTCCTTATGCCAATTTTTGCAGGAGCTAGATATATTATTCCAGAGCTCCTTTAAAAATGGCATAATATTTGGACATATATTAATATATATAATTAATATATTTCCAATGCAAATATTTATGCATTAATTCCAAATGCCCAAAATAAATACCTATGAGCTCTTAAAAATATTGGTTTGATTTTTATCTCTGTCCAATATTTTTAGAGAGCAACATGAGCATTTTCTTGGACCCTTTTGGAGAAATTTTTATTTGGGTCATTTTCAAAAAGATTCTGAGGGTTTCACAGATCCCCATTTCAAGTTTCTGATGAAAGAGTAAACATGATGCAACACTCTAATGCATGGTTAACTAGGATGTGACACCGCCTGACGGGGTGCCCACTAGGGTCAGGGGCGCGCCTACCACCTGCCTCGTGGCCCCCTCGGGCACCGTCTCGCGTTGATTCTTCTTCCCAAATATCACAAATATTCCAAAAATATTCTTCATCCGTTTTTATCCTGTTTGGACTCCGTTTGATATGGGTTTTCTGCGAAACATAAAACCTGCAACAAACAGGAACTAGCACTGGGCACTGGATCAATATGTTAGTCCCAAAAATAGTATAAAAAGTTGCCAAAAGTATATGAAAGTTAAATAATATTGGCATGGAACAATCAAAAGCTATTGATACGACGAAGACGTATTAGCATCCCCAAGCTTAATTCCTGCTCGTCCTCGCATAGGTAAATGATAAAAAAGATAATTTTTGATGTGGAATGCTACCTAGCATAATCTTGATCATGTAATCTAATCATGGCATGAATATTAAGACACGGGTGATTCAAAGCAATAGTCTATCATTTGACATAAAAACAATAATACTTAGGGCATCCCAACAAACAATCATGTCTTTCAAAATATCATTGCTTCAGAACATTATCCCTACAAAATCATATAGTCTTGTATGCTCCCTTTTCTTAACACAAGGTACCCCTCATGCCCATCCCGGTGTCAGCCAAGCACTTGCTTCATACTTTTTAACGCACTTCAGCTTTTTCAACCTTCACGCAATACATGAGCGCAAGCCATGGATATAGCACTATAGGTGGAATAGAGTATGATGGTGGAGATTGTGTGAAGAAGACAAAAAGGAGAAAGTCTCACATCGACGTGGCTAATCAACGGGCTATGGAGATGCCCATCGATTGATGTCAATGCGAGGAGTAGGGATTACCATGCAACGGATGCACTAAGAGCTATAAGTGTATGAAAGCTCAAACTAAAACTAAGTGGGTGTGCATCCACCTTGCTTGCTCATGAAGACCTCGGGCATTTGAGGATGCCCACCATCGGAATATACAAGCCAAGTTCTATAATGAAAAATTCCCACTAGTATATGAAAGTGATAGCTCAAGAGACTCTCTATATGAAGAACATGGCGCTACTCTGAAGCACAAGTGTGGTAAAAGGATAGTAACATTACCCCTTCTCTCTTTTCCTCTCATTTTTTTATTTTCTCTTTTTTGGTGGGCTTCTTTGGCCTATTTTTTTGGGGCTTATTTGTCCTCTTTTATTTTTCATAAAGTCCAGAGTCTCATCCTGAGTTGTGGGGGAATCATAGTCTCCATCATCCTTTCCTCACTGGGGCAATGCTCTAATAATGATGATCATCACACTTTTATTTACTTACAACTCAATATTACAACTCGATATCTAGAACAAAGATATGACTCTATATGAATGCCTTTGGCGGTGTACCGGGGTGTGCAATGATCTAGGTAGCAATGACATCAAAAAACGGACAGGCCATGAAAACATCATGCTAGCTATCTTACAATCATGCAAAGCAATATGACAATGAATGCTCAAGTCATGTATATGATGATGATGGAAGTTGCATGGCAATATATCTCGGAATGGCTATGGAAATGCATGATAGGTAGGTATGGTGGCCGTTTTGAGGAAGATATAAGGAGGCTTATGTGTGACAGAGCATATCGTATCACGGGGTTTGGATGCACTGGCGAAGTTTGCACCAACTCTCTAGGTGAGAAAGGGCAATGCACAGTATCGAAGAGGCTAGCAATGGTGGAAGGGTGAGAGTGCGTATAATCCATGGACTCACATTATTCATAAAGAACTCATATACTTATTGCAAAATTTTATTAGCCCTCTAAGAAAAGTACTACTACGCATGCTCCTAGGGGGGGAGGTTGGTAGGAGTTAACCATCACGCGCCCCCGACCTTCATGCAAAGATAAACAATCAAAATACAATGCGCGCCAATTTGGTTACATAGTTAGGAGACCATACATGCATGCTTCGGGAATCACAAACCTTAACACCAATATCCTTACTAAACACAACCATTTACTAGAACCTCCCACATATTATCATCTATATATCGCAAAACTATTGCAAGTAATCAAACATATCATATTCAGTGTTCTACAAGTTTTATGTAGGATTTTATGACTAACCATGTGAATGACCAATTCATGTCATCTCTCTAAATAGATATAAGTGAAGCAAGAGAGTTTAATTATTTCTACAAAAGATATGCCCATTCTCTAACAATATAAGTGAAGCAAAAGAGCATTCTACAAATGACGGTTTTCTATGTGAAGAGAAACAGGCAATCCAAGCTTCAAAATATATAAGTGAAGCACATGAAGCATTCTATAAAGCCATACTCAAAAGATTTAAGTGAAGTGCAATGAGCATTCTATAAATCAACCAAGGACTATCTCATACCAGCATGGTGCATAAAAGAAAAGTGAAAACTAAATGCAAAAGATTCTCCAAGATTTGGACATATCGCATGAACGAAACGAATCCGAAAACATACCGATACTTGTTGAAGAAAGAGGGGATGCATTTTGGGGCATCCCCAAGCTTAGACGCTTGAGTATCCTTGAATATTTACTTGGGGTGCCTTGGGAATCCCCAAGCTTGAGCTCTTGCCTCTCCTCCTTTTCCTCATATCGAGGCCTTCTCGATCATCGAACACTTCATCCACACAAAACTGCAACAGAAAACTCGGTAAGATCCGTTAGTATAATAAAGCAAATCACTAGTCTAAGTACTGTTGCAAACCAATTCATATTTTTTTGAATTATGTCTACTGTAATTTAACTTTTCCATGGCTTAATCCACTGATAGAAATTGATAGTTTCATCAAAACAAGCAAACTATGCATCAAAAACAAAATCTGTCAAAAACAGAACAGTCTGTAGCAATCTAAATATTCACCATACTTATGGTACCCCAACAATTGTGCCAAAATTAGGAAAAATAAACAATTTATATATAAAGACAGTGCAAAAAATTTCAGAACCGGTTGACATTCTAGTAAAATATGTAAAATCGCGCACTACAGCCAAAGTTTCTGTCCTGCACCGCACAAACCAACAAGCATTGTGAACATCCTAAAGGCAAACCTTGGCACATTATTTTTATAATACAATGGAATTGTAAAAGGGTATAATTATTTTTGATGAAAAGTTTATGTAATTAAGATTCACAAAGTTTCCGCGAGCATGAACAAAGTTCAAGGAGCTCCCCACTTCAACAATGCTTGTCTTTCTCACTTTCACGTTCCTTTTTGAAAAGTTTTGGGTTCCCCTCTTTATTTTTTTGTTTTTAGACTATATAAAAGCACTCAACAGAAATAAATGACTCTCTAAAACTTCCGGGTTGTCTCCCTGGCAGCGATTTCTTTAAAGCCATTAAGCTAGGCATATAGTGCTCAAGTAATGGATCCACCCGGATCCTAAGGTATATCAAAGCCAATTTTAATTAACAATGATTCGTAATTTAGTAGTGAGCACAAAGTAACATATATCATGCCACAACAAAGTCTAACTCTCTTCCTATGCATCGACATGTCATAAAAGAACAATTCATGCACACATAGTAAAGGCCAATGCATAGTATAAACAGTTTCTTGCAATTCTATCGTGTTGGAAACATAGAGAGGTGGAGATATAGTTCCTCTCTCATAATAATTGCAAGTAGGAGCAGAAAGCACATGCATATCACATTCATCAAAATTATCATGTGCAATGGTAAAAGTCAACCCATCAATATAATCCTTAATAAGCACAAACTTCTCCGATATAGTGTAGTTGGGAGAATTCAAAAAGATAATAGGACTATAATGCGTGGGTGCAATAGCAACAATTTCATGTTTAACATAAGGAACTATAGCAAGTTCATCTCCATAAGCATAATTCATATTGGCATCTTGGCCGCAAGCATCATGAAAAAGGGATATTTCAAGATAATCAACGGGATCATAAAAATCATCATAGCAATCTTCCTTCGGTAAGCACGAAGGGAAATTAAACAGTGTATGAGTTGAAGAGTTACTCTCATTAGAAGGTGGGCATGGGTAGCTAATCCGCTCTTCCTCCTTTTGTTCTTCGCTCTCCTCATCATCTTTTTCATCCAATGAGCTCACAGTTTCATCAATTCCTTCTTCCATAGACTCCTAGAAAATATTAGTCTCTTCTTGGACAGCGGAGGAGTCCTCAATATATGGTTTAACATAGGCATTAGAAGCATAATTATCATAACAATATTTAAGTATGGCAAAAAAAATTAGATTTGTAAAGAGTAGCATCATAATTTCAATCAAAGAAGCAATTTCATAAGCACCCTTAAAAGCAACAAATTCTTCAATTTGTTGAACATCATGGTAATTATAAACACCCTTAGCATACGAAGATACGATTCCATTATCACTAAACTCACATTGTTAGGGAAGGTGTTTCTTAGGGTTTTCAGAACAACAAGTAAAATTATATATTTCACATAAATTCCAAGCATAGCATTGCAAATGATGAATTTGATCCAGTAAAAGTTTCCCTTTTTCGGATATGCGGTGTCGCACATAACAAGCATGCTCATCTAAAGATTTTCCCTCAACTAAGCTAGTTGGGGTTTCAACACGATCACAAAGGGATCGAAGATGATCCAAGTAAAAAGCTTCAGGAGCGTGATAGATTTTAAATGGTTCTTCAACCATTGGTGTAGTAGGTACAACTAATTTTTTTGGTATTTTGAGTTTCCTACCCATGACTAAAGATAGAAAATAACTAAGAACAGAAAATAAAAATTATTTAGAGATAAAGCAAACAAGCACACACGAGAATATTCACCCCACGCTATGACTCCCCGGCAATGGCGCCAGAAAAAGGTCTTGATAACCCACAAGTATAGGGGATCAATTGTAGCCTCTTTCGATAAGTAAGAGTGTCGAACCCAATGAGGAGCTAAATGTAGAACAAATATTCCCCCAAGTTCTATCGACCACCGATATAACTCTATGCATGCTTGATGTTCGCTTTACCTAGAACAAGTACGAAACTAGAAGTACTTCGTAGGTGTTGTTGGATAGGTTTGCAAGATTATAAAGAGCACGTAAACAAAAAGTAGGGTCTGTTTAGATAAAGAAGCAATAAAGAAAATTTAGCGAGTGTGGAAAAGTGGTGGTAGGAGTTGTGAAATTGTCCCTAAGCAATTGACTACTTTACTAGACCGATAGAAATTTTTATGTGGGAGAGGCATAAGCTAACATACTTTCTCTTCTTGGATCATATGCACTTATGATTGGAACTCTAGCAAGCATCTGCAACTACTAAATATCATTGAGGTAAAACCCAACCATAGCATTAAAGTATCAAGTCCTCTTTATTCCCATACGCCATGACCCACTTATCCGTGTTTGTGTTTCAGTCACTCACGCAACACAGACAATAAGCAAACCATGAACATATTGCAACACCCTACAGCGGGAATCCCTCACGCTTGCGCGACACGGAGAGCACCATAGGATAGCAACATAACCACAAGCAAATTAAACCAATCATAGCAATTCACCAATTACCGATAGGACAACGAAAATCTACTCAGACATCATAGGATGGCAACACATCATTGGATAATAATATGAAGCATAAAGCACCATGTTCAAGTAGAGGGTACAACGGGTTGTGGGAGAGTGGGCCGCTGAATATAGATGGGGGAAGGTCATGGAGATGTTGGTGAAGATGGTGGAGGTGTTGGTGTAGATCACGATGATGATGATGGCCCCCGGCGGCGTTCCGGTGTCATCGAAAGCGAGGGGAGAGAGCCCCCCTTCTTCTTCTTCTTCCTTGACCTTTCCCTAGATGGGAGAAGGGTTTCCCCTCTGGTCCATGGTCTCCATGGCGTGGGACGGGCGAGAGCCCCTCCGAGATTGGATCTGTCTCTCTGTCTCTCTCTATTTATGCGTTCCCTTCTTTTGCCCTTTCACCGTTTCTTATATATCCGGAGATCCATAACTCCGATTGGATTGAAACCTTCGCCAAGATTTTTCTCCAAAAATTAGCTTTCTTGCGGCCAAAGAAGAGCAGTAACTGCCTTACGGGGTGCCCACAAGGGTCAGGCGTGCGCCCCCTGCCTCGTGGCGCCCTCGGGCACCGTCTCGCGTTGATTCTTCTTCCAAAATATCACAAATATTCCAAAAATATTCTCTGTTTTTATCCCGTTTGGACTCCATTTGATATGGGTTTTTTGCGAAACATAAAACATGCAACAAACAGGAACTAGCACTGGGCACTGGATCAATATGTTAGCCCCGAAAATAGTATAAAAATTTGCAAAAAGTATATGAAAGTTGAATAATATTGGCATGGAACAATCAATAATTATAGATACGACGGAGACGTATCAAGCCACAATCACCCTTGGTCTCTGGAGAAATTGACACCTTGATATGTCTCAAACATATCTATAATTTTTGATAGCTCCATGCTGCTATATTATAATTATTGGATGTTTTAGAATCATTTTATAGTCATTTTATATCATTTTTTGGTACTAACCTATTGACATAGTGCCAAGTGCCAGTTGCTGTTTTCTGCATGTTTTTTACA
Source organism: Triticum aestivum (assembly GCF_018294505.1). Lineage (NCBI taxonomy): Eukaryota > Viridiplantae > Streptophyta > Magnoliopsida > Poales > Poaceae > Triticum > Triticum aestivum. The sequence goes on from NC_057807.1 coordinate 230,465,138, forward strand.
TCATAGAAAATCAATATCAGACGGAGTCCAAATGCCACACAACTTTATGATGATTTTTTTATGGACCAAAACGAAGAAGTTGGGCCCTGGTTGCACCTGGGGGGAGTCCCGAGGAGGGGACAACCCACCAGGGCGCGCCAGTAGGCCCAGGCGCGCCCTGGTGGGTTGTGCCCACCTCGGGTGCCCCCAGGACCGCCTCTTTGCTCTATAAATACCCCAATATTCCAGAAACCCTAGGGGAGGCGACGAAATATTCAGCCAGCTGCCGCAGAGTCCAGAACCACCAAGATCCAATCTAGACACCATCGTGCAGGGGTTCACCACTTCCATTGGTGCCTCTCCTATGATGCTTGAGTAGTTCTTTGTAGACCTACGGGTCCATAGTTAGTAGCTAGATGGCTTCCTCTCTCTCTCTCTCTCTCTCTCTCTCTCTCGCTCTCTTGATTATCTATACAATGGCCTCTTGGAGATTCATATGGTGTATGTCTTTTGGCGGTGTGTTTGTTGGGATCCGATGAACTTTGACTTTATGATCAGATCTATGTTTTTATTCATGAAAGTTATTTGAGTCTTCTTTGATCTCTTATATGCATGATTGCTTATAGCCTCGTATTTCTTCTCCGATATTTGGGTTTTGTTTTGCCAACTTAATCTATTTATCTTGCAATGGGAAGAGGTGCTTTGCAGTAGGTTCGATCTTACGGTGCTTGATCCCAGTGACAGAAAGGAAACCGACACTTATGTATCGTCCCTACGAAGGATAACAAGATGAGATCTATATCTTCCGCAATAGATAAACGAATCTCGTCTACATCATGTCATTATTCTTATTGCATTACTCCGTTTTCTCATGAACTTAATACACTAGATGCATGCTGGATAGAAGTCGATGTGTGGAGTAATAATAGTAGATGCAGGCAGGAGTCGGTCTACTAATCTTGGACATGATGCCTATATAATGATCATTGCCTGGATATCATCATAATTATTTGAAGTTCTATGAATTGCCCAATAGCAATTGTTTTCCCACTGTTTGCTATTTTTCTTGAGAGAAGCCACTAGTGAAACCTACGGCCCCGGATCTCTTTTCATCATATTTGCCTTTGCGATCTATTTTCTCTTGCATTTATTTTCAGATTTATTAAACCAAAAATACAAAAATACCTTGCTGCAATCTATTCTTATTTATTTTATTTGGCGTTCGATCTATCAATCTACTACAAATTTACCTCACGTCCTTAGCCTATCTTGAGGCGTCGTACCCCGAAAGGGATTGACAGCCCCTTTAACACGTTGGGTTGCGAGGTGTTGTTCTTTGTGTACAGGGGCTATTTACGTTGTGTTGCTTGGTTCTCCTACAGGTTCGATATCCTTGGTTTCATATCTGAGGTAAATACCTACTACCGCTGTGCTGCATCATCCCTTCTTCTTTGGGGAAATATCGACGTAGCTTCAAGTGACATCACACCTAACCATCTAGAGAGTTTGCAGCTCTCAAGAGTAATAGGCATAGCGTACTGGACTTAGATTCAAGTGATGCTGAACCACTATCTAATTTTTGGCTCTAGGGGTTTTTCTCTCAGTGGATTTTAAACTCAAATCACTCGGAGAGGGGGTTGCTCAACAATCTTCTCAGAATCAAATGGAGCAGCGGCCGGACAGCACCGGCACGGGATTGCTATTTATAGTCACAGCCTTCCCTGTTGGAAATGACCATTTTGGACACGACGTCCAGCCAATGGCCAACCAACAATTTCTCAATGGTCGGATATCAAAGAGCAACGGTAACATTACTTAAGGAACAAGTAATGCTAACTCCCCGGTCAGATACAAATCTCTTGCAACCAAGAAGATCACAGTCTCTTGCTGGCAAGTATTTGCTTGGAACACAAAGAGATTTCTCTCGCAACTTTCATAGGATTTGGGTTTAGCATGAGAGAATCAAAGCTTCAAATGCTACACCCCTCTTAATAGTATGGTGGTCCTGTGACTCAATAAATAGAAGAGAAACAATGAAATAAATGCTACGTCTTCACTTCATCTTCAAACTCCTCGGTCGCAGTCACTTCCTTCAGACACGCACCGAACCAATTGCTTCAGGTCAGCAATTTTTGTGGGGTCACTCTTATTATCATAATCTTTGGTGATAACCTTCACTGCTATGTAGGGGATTATTTCATTGTTTGAATCAAACTCCTCTTGATTCCAGGGACCTGTTATTCTATGTGCACTAGCAAACACATAAGTTCCATACTGTTTTTGTCAACAAACTCCAAAACATATGGAGGCAGATTATTGCACCAACAATAATATTACTATTCGTTATCGTCATCCTATTTCTAGGGTAAATGATATGCTTGATGAATTGAGTTGCTCTACAATTTTCTCCAAAGTTGATTTTGTAGTGGATACCCTCAAATTTGTATGAAATTGGGAGATTTATGGAAAACAACTTTTAAAACTAAGTTTGGATTATATGAGTGGTTAGTCATGCCTTTTGGGTTAACTAATGCACCTAGTACTTTCATGAGATTAATGAAGAAAGTTTTACGTGATTTCATTAGACGATTTGTGGTAGTTTACTTTGATGATATAGTGATTATAGCAAATATTTGGAGGAACATTTACGTGTTGTTTTTATTGCTCTCCATGATGTATGCGTTTGTTTGGTAAGCTTGGGAAGTGCACCTTTTGCACTGACCGAGTATCTTCTCTTGTCTATGTTGTTACTCTGCAGGGAATTGAAGTTGATAAAGCCAAGATTGAAGCTATTGAGAGTTCGCCCCAGCCCAAAATAGTCACACAAGTGAGGAGTTTTCTTGGCCTCGCTAGTTTCTATGGGCGTTTTATGAAGAATTTCAGCACCATTGCTGCACCTCTCAATCAGCTTACAAAGAAGGATGTGCCTTTTGTTTTTGGTACTGCACAGGAAGAAGCCTTCATGGTGTTGAAGATAAGTTGACCCATGCTCCTTTACTTCAACTTCTTGATTTTAGTAAGACTTTTGAGCTTGAATGTGATGCTAGTAGAATTGGGTTAGGAGGTGTGTTATTAAAAGATGGTAAACCTCTTGCATACTTTCCTGAAAAATTGAGTGGGCCTAGTCTGAACTATTCTACTTATGATATATGCTCTTGTTCGGACTTTAGAAGCATGGCAACATTATTTATGGCCCAAAGGATTTGTTACACATTCTGATCATGAATCTTTGAAATGTATTAGAAGTCAAACAAAATTAAACCGTAGACATGCTAAATGATTTGAATTCATTGAGACTTTCCCTTATGTCATAAAACACAAGAAGGGTAAAGAAAATGTTATTGCTAACACACTGTCTCGTCGCTATACTATACTTTCACAACTTGACTTTAAAATATTTGGTTTGGGGACCATCAAAGATCAATATGTGCATGATGCTGAATTTAAAGATGTATTGCAGAATTGTAAAGAAGGGAGAACATGGAACAAGTTCGTGGTTAATGATGGATTTGTGTTTCGTGCTAACAAGCTATGCACTCCAGCTAGCTGCATTCGCCTATTGTTATTGCGGGAGGCGCACAGAGGGGGATTAATGGGTCACTTTGGCGTGAAGAAGACGGAGGACATACTAGCTACACATTTTTTGGCCAAAGATGAGATGGCATGTTGAGTGTTTTGTTGCTCGGTGCACTACATATCAGAAAGCTAGGTCACGACTCAATCCTCATGGTTTAGATATGCCTTTGCATGTACCTAGTGTTCCATGGGAGGACATATCTATGGGATTTGTTTTAGTTTTACCTCGAACAAAGAAGGGGAGGGATAGCATATTTGTTGCTGTGGATGGATTTTAAAAAATGGCACACTTTATACCATGCCATAAAAGTGATGATGTTGCTAATGTTGCTGATTTGTTCGTTCGTGAAATTATTCGCTTGCATGGTGTGCCAAATACTATTGTTTTAGACCGTGATACTAAGTTTCTTAGCCATTTTTGGAGATGTTTATGGCTAAGTTGGGGAATAAATTGCTTTTTACATGTCACCCCCAAACTGATGGACAAACTGAAGTAGTCAATAGAACATTGTCTACTATGCTTAGGGCTGTTTTGAAGAATAATCATAAAATGTGGGAAGAATGCTTGCCTCATATTGAATTTGCGTATAATCGTTTGCTGCATTCTACTACTACGATGTGCCCTTCTGAAATTTAGCATGGTTTCCTATTGATTTGTTGCCTCTTCCATCTTCGGAGATGGTTAGTTTTGATGCTAAACGACATGCTGAATTGATCTTAGAAAAAATGCATGAGTTAACTAAGGAAACTATTGAGCGCATGAATGCTAAATATAAACTTGCTGGAGATAAAGGTAGAAAATGTGTTGCCTTTGCACCTGGAGATCTTGTTTGGTTACATTTGCGTAAGGATAGGTTTCCTAATTTGCGCAAGTCAAAGATAATGCCACCTGCTGATGGTCCTTTTAAGGTGTTAGAGAAAATAAATGATAATGCATATAAACTTGAGCTGCCTGCAGATTTTGAGGTTAGTCTCACTTTTAACATTGCAGATTTGAAGCCTTACTTGGGTGAGGAAGATGAGCTTCCATTGAGTACGACTTCAATTCAAGAAGGGGAGGATGATGAGGACATCACTAACAAAGTTACACCCACAGCCCCTACTGCTACATAAACTGGACCTATTACTAAAGCTCACGCACGCCAATTGAATTACCAAGTACATACGTTTCTTGGCAATGATTTTAATGTTCATGAGAATATGATGTTGCCTAAATTGGATACATTTGTTTTTCTTATAAATGAAGGGCCAAGTATGGGCAAGAACGATGAACATCGGAGCATGATCAATCAAGGAGAAGATGGCGCCCAAGGGGAGGAACAAAAGAGTTTCTAGTAGAGTCTTCACCACTTTGGGGCCACCATGATGACATCCAACATGGACAAAATATACTAGATGGCCTTTCATAAATTTCATCCATAGCTTAATATAGGTGTTGTGCCACCTTATTTTTTGGCCAGTCCCATGTAATTTCGAAATAATACTTATAGGATATTTTTTTAGAGTCTGTATTGTAGGCGAAACGACTCAGGAGGTGTTTTAGTCCCACCTTGCTAAGGGGGGACGAAATCCCCTCTCTTTCCCCCTACAAATACAACCCTTAAGGCACCGTTTAGACTTTGGGTTTTGTTTAGATTAAAGTTCTCCATAGATGCAACTCGCGTACTTTGTTTGTGTTCAATGACCAGACAAAGACGTCACAGAACCCCACTTTGATCAATAAAGCTTTCCACTTAAATTCGCAATATCTAGATTGCAAACTTAGTTTTTTTGCTTGTTCTTCGTTTTCTACAGGAAACAAACCTTTGTGGTCAACTTGATCGTGCTCTGGCGTGGTCAATAACCTCTCGAAGTTGTTTTAGCGATTGATAAGGAGTGACGTCTTCGCACGTTCATTGTCGGATCGTGAAAGTCGGCTTCCTCCAAAAAATAGTTACTATCTCATCAAAAGACGAGACACCTTTGCCTCTATCATAATTACTCCCTCCGTCTAGGTGTATAAGTCACCTTACGAAAACCATATAATCCCAAAACACTTAGGTGTGGTGCATTAACTCCCACCTCATTGCTTGTTTCTTGACATATCAACCAATAAGAGATCTGGGGCATGCATGTTTTCGATGAATCGAGACTACCAAACACGACATGCAGTGGTTTGTTCATTGCATGCAATGCTATTTATTAGCAAATAAACATTAAGTTCTCTCGTTTTCCCCTCCTTCTTGGTCGCGGTGCACAACCTAAGATGACTTATTCACCTACACGAAGGGAGTAGTGCTTTTCCTCTTGATTCAGGAGTTCTCTGTCTGCCAAGGGCAATGATTCTAAGCTAGATAATGGAGTTGGTGAAGGTTTCTAGCCATGCATGCCAACTCTGACTAAAAGATCAGTTGCATATTTATCGTGAGATAGATGAATGTTGTTCTTATTTTTCTTGTTCAATACCCATAAAGAAGTGCAAGTCTCTCAATTCTTTGAGAGCAAAGAATGGGTCCAATTCTTTGAGAAGTCATGTTACTATTTCATTAGATGAACTAAGAACAATGATATGTATAAGAACAAATATTTATACTTGGGATTTATTGTAGGTAAATAGTGATGTGTCATACTTGGACGGAATAAATCCAAGAGCTTGCAGCTTTACACTCAGGCGTGAGTACCATGCCCTGGGAGCTTGCTTCATCCCATTAAAAAGCTTTATCAAACTTGCATGCATGAAAGAGTGCATTCTTTTCCTCAAACCCAGGTGTTTGCTTCATGTACACTTCCTCTTTCAGAACCCCATGAAGAAATGCATTCTGCACATCTAGATGTCTAGCTCCACTCCTAGATACAACAATAGACAGTACAAGAAAAATGGCGACAACGTAAAATACTATACTAAAAGTGTGCTCATAATCTACACCATACCTTTGCTTGAAGCCATTGGGTGCAAGTCTTGATTTATAGTGGTCTATGGTTCCATCAGATATTTTTTTATCCTAAACATCCATTTGCAATCAATCAAAAAAATCGTCATGACATGGAACCAATTGCCATGTTTTATTTTTTTTGCAGTGTCATATATTCTTATTCAATGGCTTTCTCCCATTGAGTGTTACCAAGCCGTTATTCTAGACCATAAGGTGCTACCTCTTGAGCTTGTGTTGGGTTTCCCCTTGAAGAGGAAAGGGTGATACAGCAAAGTAGCATAAGTATTTCCCTCAGTTTGAGAACCAAGGTATCAATCCAGTAGGAGACAATGCACAAGTCACCGAATACCTGCACAAACAATCAACAACTTGCACCCAACGCAATAAAGGGGTTGTCAATCCCTTCACGGTTACTTGCAAAAGTGAGATCTGATAGAGATAGATAAATGGTAAAGTAAATATTTTTGGTATTTTTGATTTATAGATCCGAAAATAAAAGATTGCAAAATAGTAGATCGGAAACTAGTATGATGGAAAAGAGATTCAATATAATGGAAAACAGACCCCGGGGCCATACGTTTCACTAGTGGCTTCTCTCAAGATAGCAAATATTACGGTGGGTGAACAAATTACTGCCGAGCAATTGATAGAAGAGCGCATAATTACGATGGTATCTAAGGCAATGATCATGAACATAGGCATCACGTCTGTGTCAAGTAGACCGAAACGATTCTGCATCTACTACTATTACTCCATACATCGACCGCTATCCAACATGCATCTAGAGTATTAAGTTCATAAAGAACGGAGTGATGCATTAAGAAGATGACATGATGTAGAGGAATTAACTCAAGCAATATGATGAAAACCCCATCTTTTTATCCTCGATGGCAACAATACAATACGTGCCTTGCTGCCCCTACTATCACTGGGAAAGAACACCACAAGATTGAACCCAAAGCTAAGCACTTCTCCCATTGCAAGAAAAACCAATCTAGTAGGCCAAACTAAACCGATAATTCTAAGGGACTTACAAAGATATCAAATCATGCATATAAGAATTCAGAGAAGACTCAAATAATATTCATAGATAATCTGATCATAAATCCACAATTCACCGGATCTCGGCAAACACACCGCAAAAGAATATTACATCGAATAGATCTCCAAGAACATTGAGGAGAACTTGGTATTGAGAATCAAAGGGAGAGAAGAAGTCATCTAGCTACTAGCTATGGACCCGTAGATCTGTGGTAAACTACTCACGCATCATTGGAGAGGCAATGGTGTTGATGAAGAAGCCCTCCGTGATCGAATCCCCCTCCGGCAGGACGCCAGAAAAGGCCCCTAGATGGGACCTCACGGGTACAGAAGGTCGCGGTGATGGAAAAGTGGTTTTGTGGCTCCCCTGGATGTTTTCAGGGTATAAGAGTATATATAGGAGAAGATGCTAGGTCAGGAGACCCACGAGGCACCCACGAGGTGGGGGTGTGCCCTACCCCCTAGGGCGCACCCTCCTACCTCGTGGCCGCCTCGCTGCGTCTTCGACTTCATCTCCAAGTCTTATGGTTTCCTTTTGGTCCAAGAAAGATCATCGCGAAAGTTTCATTCCGTTTAGACTCCGGTTGGTATTCCTTTTCTGCGAAACTCTAAAATATGCACACAAAAACTGGCACTGGGCGCTCGGTTAATAGGTTAGTCCCAAAAATAATATAAAATAGCATATAAATGCCTATTAAACATCCAAAACAGATAATATAATAGCATGGAACAATAAAAAATTATAGATACGTTGGAGACGTATTAAGCATCCCCAAGCTTAATTCCTGCTCGTCCACGAGTAGGTAAATGATAAAAACAGATTTTTTGATGTGGAATGCTACCTAACATATTTACCCATGTAATTTTCTTTGTTGTGGCATGAATGTTCAGATTCAAAAGATTCAAAACAAAAGTTTAATATTGACTTAAAAACAATAATACTTCAAGCATACTAACAAGGCAATTATGTCTTCTCAAAATAACATGGCCAAAGAAAGCTTATCCCTACAAAATCATATAGTTTGGCTATGCTCCATCTCCGTCACACAAAATACTCAAATCATGCACAACCCCGATGACAAGCCAAGCAATTGTTTCATACTTTGATGTTCTCAAACCTTTTCAACTTTCACGCAATACATGAGCGTGAGCCATGAACATAGCACTATGGGTGGAATAGAATGGTGGTTGTGGAGAAGACAAAAAGAGGGAGATGGTCTCACATCAACTAGGCGTATAAATGGGCTATGGAGATGCCCATCAATAGATATCAATGTGAGTGAGTAGGGATTGCCATGCAATGGATGCACTAGAGCTATAAGTGTATGAAAGCTCAAAAAAGAAACTAAGTGGGTGTGCATCCAACTTGCTTGCTCATGAAGACCTAGGGCATTTGAGGAAGCCCATCGTTGGAATATACAAGCCAAGTTCTATAATGAAAAATTCCCACTAGTATATGAAAGTGACAAAATAAGAGACTCTCTATCATGAAGATCATGGTGCTACTTTGAAGCACAAGTGTGGAAAAAAGGATAGTAACATTGTCCCTTCTCTCTTTTTCTCTCTTTTTTTATTTGGCTTCTTAGGCCTCTTTTTTTATTTCCTCACATGGGACAATGCTCTAACAATGATGATCATCACACTTCTATTTACTTACAACTCAAAAAACTACAACTCAATACTTAGAACAAAATATGACTCTATGTGAATGCCTCCGGCAGTGTACCGGGATGTGCAATGAATCAAGAGTGACATGTATGAAAGAATTATTAAAGGTGACCTCGCCACAAATATGATGTCAACTACATGATCATGCAAAGCAATATGACAATGATGAAGCGTGTCATATTAAATGGAACTGTGGAAAGTTGCATGACAATATATCTCGGAATGGCTATGGAAATGCCATAATATGTAGGTATGGTGGCAGTTTTGAGAAGGTATATGGTGGGTGTATGGTACCGGCGAAAGTTGCACGGCACAAGAGAGGCTAGCAATGGTGGAAGGGTGAGAGTGTGTATAATTCATGGACTCAACATTAGTCAAAAAGAACTCACATACTTATTGCAAAAATCTATAAGTCATTAAACGAAGTACTACGCGCATGCTCCTAGGGGGATAGATTGGTAGGAAAAGACCATCGCTCATCCCCGACGGCCACTCATAAAGAAGACAATCAATGAATACCTCATGCTCCAAATTTGTTACACAATGGTTACCATACGTGCATGCTACGGGACTCACAAACCTCAACACAAGTATTTCTCAAATTCACAATTACTCCATTAGCATGACTCTAATATCGCCATCTACATATCTCAAAACAATCATAAAGAATCAAACTTCTCATAGTATTCAATGCACTTCATATGAAAGTTTTTATTATAATCATCTTGAATGCCCATCATATTAGGACTAGTTTTATAACCAAAGCAAATTACCATGCTGTTCTAAAATACTATCAAAACAATATAAGTGAAGCATGAGAGATCAACAATTTCTATAAAATAAATCCACCGCCGTGCTCTAAAAGGATATAAGTGAAGTACTAGAGCGGTATTGCCTAGCTCAAAAGATATAAGTGAAGCACATAGAGTATTCTAATAAATCACGATTCATGCGTGTATCCCCCGAAAGGTGTGTACAAAAAGGATGATTGTGGTAAACTAAAAAGCAAAGACTCAAATCATACAAGACGCTCCAAGCAAAACACATATCATGTGGTAAATAAAAATATAGCCTCAAGTAAAGTTACCGATAGACGAAGACGAAAGAGGGGATGCCTTCCGGGGCATCCCCAAGCTTAGGCTTTTGGTTGTCCTTAAATTTTACCTTGGGGTGCCTTGGGAATCCCCATCTTGCCACTCCTTATTCCATAGTCCATCAAACACTTACCCAAAACTTGAAAACTTCTGATAGAACATTCATTCATATTGTATTTCAAGCCTTTTTGCATAACAAATCAAACCTTGGACCACAGTTTTTACTTATAAAGTATTCATTCTTATTGAAATATTCTTATTATGATAGTTTTACAACACTTATTCATATCTTGCAGGAGTGGTGCGTTTAGGCACCTAAACTTCATCGAAAGTGTTTATAACCTTCAAGCTGGGGATCATCTTGTGCGAAAAGTTAGAACTAGAAGGGGTGAGTTGAAAAGAACCCACGCACCTAGTCAGACAAAGAAGAGCAGATGTCTGCTTGGGCGCGTGAGAAGAGGCTGGTCTGGCGCAACCAACCAGACCCCCGTCTGATCCCACGCGCGACTGAACCACGAAGAGAGGAGAGGGGGCCGACTGCTCTCTCCCTCGACGCTGCTCACCTACCACCAGATCGAGGAGAGGAACATCAGATCGGAGCAGGAGAAAAGGGGATCGAGGGAAGAGAAGGGATTGAGGGTTTCGGGAAGCTGGCGACCTGGCTGATCCACCGCGAGGCCTCTCCGCTCTGACCGACGACTGCTGCTGCTCTTCTCCAACCGACGACCGCGCTGATCTTCTCCAACCTCAACGACCGCTGCTGATCTTCTCCAACCTCAACGACCGCTGCTGATCTTCTCCAACACCAACGCCCGCATCGCTCTGCTTCAACTTAGACGCCCGTTGCAGCTGTTCGTCCCCAACTCCGATGATCGCCGTTGCGGCATCTCCTGCGGGGCACCGGACTCCTGGTGATTCTTTGCTCCGGGTGGTCGGCTGACCTCCCGTGAAGGCCACCACGATTCCTTCACAAGGTTGGGACCTCTGCTGTTCTCCTTCGCCTGCAACATCTACAGCTTTGAATTGAAGCTCACCAAGACCATAGTCTCTGAACTTCTCTCTTCTCCTGTCATTGTTTTCTGAATATATGCATTGTTGGATCTGAAAATTGCTCTGTTTCCTATGTACCCTTGCTGAAATCTCATGTATTCTTGCTGGATGGTTGTGACACTTGCTGGATATTCAGATAGTAGTTATTCTCCTGTGAGCTGCTGTCACTTTAATTGATTGCATGAGTGTGTGTGATGTCTGAACCATTTACCTTTGCTGCATATTGTTTTTGTTTTAACTTGCTCTAGTAATTGCTTGTTGTCACTATTGTTTGATTCATCTGTCTGGTTGTTCTGAATGTTTCGAGTGTGTGCTTCGAAGTTCTAGACCCCTGTGGAGAACACGACATCCGTAGTTTGGGCGTAAAAACCCTGCTATATCACTAACGATCAACTTCACAACACAAAACTCGACAGAAAATCTCATGAGCTCTGTTAGTATAAGAAAATAAATCACCACTTTGAGGTACTATTACCAACTCATTCTTTATTTATATTGGTGTAATATCTACTATATTCCAACTTTTCCATGTTTCATACCCCCCCCGTACTACCCATAGATTCACCAAAATAAGCAAACAACACGCAAAAAACAGAATATGTCGAAAACAGAAGCCTGTAGTAATATGTAACATATTATCAACACGATCCAAATGTATGCGAAGTTGACACTCTTCGAAACCCACTTTCAATATCATTGCAAACACTATTATCAATCTCATATTCATTATGGGGCTTAAATAAATTTTCAAGATCATAAGAAGAATCAACCCAATCATGATCATTGCAACAAGTAGTGGACATAGCAAAACTAGCATCCCCAAGCTTAGGGTTTTGCATACCATTAACACAATTGACATTAATAGAATTTATAATAACATCACTGCAATCATGCTTTTTATTCAAAGATCTATCGTGAATCACTTCATAAAGAACTTCATCACAATTTCCAGATTCACGAATTTCAAGCAAAACCTCATAAAGATAATCCAGTGCACTCAAATCACTAGAAATTGGTTCATCATAATTCGATCTCTTAAAAAGATTAGCAAGTGGATGAGGATCCATAGACTCTTAGCAAGCGAAGATGCAAGCAAAAAGAAGGCACATGGTGACACAAGCGAGAAAGATCGAACAGAAGAAGGCAGAAGAAAAGGCAAATCTTTTCGAAAATTGTTTTAGAGGTGGGGGGGAGGAAAACGAGAGGCGAATGGCAAATAATGTAATGAAAGAGAGAAGAGTTTATGATGGGTACTTGATATGGCTTGACTCAACGTAGATCTCCCCGGCAACGGCGCCAGAAATCCTTCTTGCTACCTCTTGAGCTTGCGTTGGGTTTTCCCTTGAAGAGGAAAGGGTGATGCAGCAAAGTAGCGTAAGTATTTCCCTTAGTTTGAGAACCAAGGTATCAATCCAGTAGGAGATAACGCACAAGTCACCGAATACCTGCACAAATAATCAACAACTTGCACCCAACGTGATAAAGGGGTTGTCAATCCCTTCACGGTTACTTGCAAAAGTGAGATCTAATAGACATAGATAAACGGTGAAGTAAATATTTTTGGTATTTTTGATTTATAGATCGGAAAGTAAAAAATTGCAAAATAGTAGAACAGAAACTAGTATGATGGAAAAGAGATTCAATATAATGGAAAAGAGACCCGAAGGCCATAGGTTTCACTAGTGGCTTCTCTCAAGATAGCAAACATTACGGTACCGCAAGATTGAACCCAAAGCTAAGCAGTTCTCCCATTGCAAGAAAAACCAATCTAATAGGCCAAACTAAACCGATAATTTGAAGAGACCTGCAAAGATATCAAATCATGCATATAAGAGTTCAGAGAAGACTCAAATAATATTCATAGATAATCTGATCATAAATCCACAATTCATCAGATCTCGGCAAACACACCGCAAAAGAATATTACATCGAATAGATCTCCAACAACATCGAGGAGAACATGGTATTGAGAATCAAAGAGAGAGAAGAAGCCATCTAGCTACTAGCTATGGACCCGTAGGCCTGTGGTAAACTACTCACGCATCATCAAAGAGGCAATAGTGTTGATGAAGAAGCCCTCCGTGATTGAATGCCCCCCCGGCAGGACACCAAAAATGGCCCCTGGATGGGATCTCACGGGTACAGAAGGTTGCGGTTTCGTGGCTCCCCTTGATGTTTTCAGGGTATAAGAGTATATATAGGCAAAGGAGCTAGGTCAGGAGACACACGAGGGGCCCACAAGGGAGGGGGCATGCCCTACCCCCTGGGGCGCGCCCTCTTGCCTCGTGGCCGCCTTGCTGTGTCTCCGACTTCATCTCCAAGTCTTCTGGTTTCCTTCTGGTCCAAGAAAGATCATCGCGAAATTTTCATTCTGGTTGGTATTCCTTTTCTGTGAAACTCTAAAATAGGCAAACAAACAGAAACTAGCGCTCTGCTCTCGGTTAATAGGTTAGTCCCAAAAATAATATAAAATAGCATATAAATGCCTATTAAACATCCAAAACGATAATATAATAGCATGGAACAATCAAAAACTATAGATACATTGGAAACGTATCATAAGGTTCACCCTTTGTCAAACCAAATATAACAATATTTTATAGTTGGTGTGATTGCTACATCCCCTTTGTAGCCTTGTCCATGTGGTGATTGATATGACTCAAACATATCTATTATTTTTGCTTGTTTCCAGCTATATTTATATCATTATTGCATAGCATCGACATCAATTTTCATCATTTTTCTAGACTAACCTATTAATTCAATGCCTAGTTTTGGTTTTTTACCTACTTTAGAAGTTGTAGAAAAATATTTTCATGGAGGAAAAAAAGTATGACAATCAAATTTAAGCTAGAAGATCTAGTAGGACAAAAGCCCATTGGGGGCACCAGATACCAACGCGGCCTATTCACTCGAAGAATAGGGGGCATGGGGTCCCTTGACCTCCTATCCACCTAGGCACACATACCCCTGTGTATGCTAAAAATACCTGAAGATTTTTTACCCTAATTTGTTCGTTGCCGCCACATCCTGATGTGAGGTGATCTTTGTTTTAGCCATTTTCTAGTATCATGATGAAGGGGGGAGTTGAACTTCATCGAACTCTCTGTCATACCTTGTTGCTTCTATGATGATCTGTGAGTAGTCCACATTCGGGGCTGAGGGTTTGCACCAGTAGCTATGTGTTCCTAGAGTTAAATTATGTGAATTGAAAGTTGCTCATCTATGAGTTCTTCATGTTCGATTGAATATGTTAATAATCAATGAGATCATGATGTGTGTCGATTATAATCCCGTGGACACCCAAGGCGACAATATGGTGACTCATTAGATAAAGATTAGAATGATAAAGATTATGTGTTGATTGTTTAGTATAGTTTTAAGGGTTGTCTGAGGTGACATTGGGGTTGCACATTGATCAAGATTACAAAGAACTTGGAGGTTTGCTTAGCCATACCGATGTTATCTCATCCCAATTTGATCTAGTAATAGAGAAACTTTGGAATTATTCTTGATTGCACTTCTTCAAGGATTTATCATGTATTTTGACAATGCTAGTGACTTTGAGAGTTGGCACTAGTGAAAGTATGAACCCTATGTCTTGTTTACAAGCATTGATACATAGTTTAATCACTTCTAATTTTGTTTACCTTGTTGCCCTATTTTATTTTGAAAATATAAAAATATTGTCACGATCCAAATTTCCAAACTATTTGTTATCACCCTGAACCTCTTCGCTGAATTAGCGCACCTATACAATTAACAATTGTATTGGTTGTGTTGGGGACACAAGAGACTTGGACCTTGTATTTTATTGGAGGGTCAACATTATCAACCTACACGTCCCACGGATTCATAAACCTTAGGTCAACCACTTTGGGGAAATTTGTTATTGTCCTACAATCCTCTGTGCTTGGGAGGGTCAACATTCTACAAGATAGAAGTCTATAGTAGACATCAAATTGTTTCTAACACCGTTGTTGAGGAAGTGAGTGCTTGAAGGTATCTTATTTAGATCTTACAATTGCATGTTCTCGTTCACTAGTTTGGCTTATGGAAGAAAACAACAACAAAAATGAGTTAACTTGATTTTTTTAAATTATCTGGAAAACATGAAATCAACACATGGTCTTGATGTATTAAAAGAAGGATATAAAAATGTTATTGGTATATGTTCCTTGAATAGTAATCATGATTGCAATTTTATTAGCATGTATTCTATTCATTAGATGACCCGTTGCGCCAATTGGCGCAGAGACCAACTATAACCCGGAAGTTAAGCAAACTATTTGAAGGATTTTTTCCTCAACTTCCTACAAATGTTTATACTTATATTGCGTTTTTATTTGCCTTGATAATAATCATTGCCCATGGCTTTCTTTGGTGATTTGTTTTTGGTGACATGAGACTATTCGTTTTGGATTTTTTTTCCCCAACTATCTCCAACTATGCAAAGACAAAGTACAACCAGAAGTTAAGTAAGCTTGGGGCGGCACGTATAGCATACGCTCCTTGAATAAATCATCCCAAAAGGATGATCAAGGAGGCGAATAGACTATTTCCCTTATTATTTCATGGTCCAACCGGGTTAAAAGAAAAATCTGAATGAACTTCCCAGGGCAAATGACCTGAAGCATGCGAACCAAGAACCACACCCGGGATTACACAAGAAGAAGGAAACCAGGTGAACCAACAAGATGATTGATGTCCCGGAAAGAGTGTGACCAGCGAGCATGTGAAACATACATGCCAGTCAGCCAGGCAGTAGGGGTAAAAGGTCAGGAGAGATGGTACAACACGCCACCCGGCCAGCCGCAACGGTCCAATGCCGGGCAGCACAACACATGATCCATCGAGCCAAAAGGATCTCATGTCCGGGAACGCTAAAAAACTGCACCCATAGCCTAAAATAGGCAGTCACCTGCTCTCTGCCCTGACTAGTTATCTATATTGGGCATTGTAGGTTTAGATAGTAGAGAACATGGTTGTTCGGTATGACAGTGTGTTTCGTGTACAAACATTTTGTTCATTGGTCAGCTATTGTGTCCGGTTGTGCCGGGCACATCCATGTGACCGTCATAGGGTCCAGCATTCATGGTTCTCACTCAGCTATCCCTAGGACAACTATTAATGGGCCCGGTGCGTAGCCGGTGGCTTGTGCGCATGGTACTGACACTTAGTCTGATGGTCGACCATTGTGTTTTGGTGTGTTAGATACTCTGATTCGATGGTCTAGGCGGATAGGATGCTTTGGGATGTCTTCTCGTACTTCAAAACCAACTCTCTATAGCCTTCAACACTGATGAGACAGAGATGAAATTTGACCTGCCTCGATTAGTTCCTTATTTTACTAACGTGGTGCATGGATTGTCAATGGATAGGGGTGTAATTAAAATAAGCCACCACTACCGGGTCTGTTTGGTACTATTGTGTGTTCTGTAATGCATGTTTGGTTCACCACTCGGCTCTTTTGTCTAGTTGTTCCAGGCACAGCCATGTGATCATCATGGGGTCTAGCATTCATGGATCTCACTCAGCTATTGAGGGAGTCCTGGACTAAGGGGTCCTCGGGCGTTCGGGCTATGTGACATGGGCCGGACTAATGGGCCATGAAGATACGAGATAGAAGAACCTTCCCCGTGTCCAGATGGGACTCTCCTTTGCGTGGATGGCAAGCTTGGCGATTGGATGATGTACCTTCCTTTCTCTGTTACTGACTCTGTACAACCCTAGATCCCTCCGGTGTCATATAAACCGAAGGGTTTAGTCCATAGGGGCAATGTCGGTGAGAATGACACCTATGGGATCAACAGGATCCCTACTGTGGTCGGCGGGTGCGGGGTTGTGAGAAGAGCAGGTCTAAGAGCCAGCACAAGGGTCGTTTACCCAGGTTCGGGCCACAGAGATCGCGTAATACCCTAGTCCTGCTTTGGTGTATATATGAATGTTCTTGAGCTAGCTATCGAGCGTGACATGCTCAAAGAGCCAAATCCTCCTCCAGTACGCCTCGGGCCTCCTTTTATAGTCGAAGGAGGCGCCATAGTGGCACACAGGAGGTGGAAAGGGTACAGTAGCTATGCTTATCTCTTGACATTACAGGACAAGACGCATTAAATGCGCCCCTGAGGTGTCCCCCTGCTTTATCGCCGCCTCGCCCTGCTTCGACGCGCGTCCAGGCCAGCGAGGCGGGCAACGCCATGTAGGCTGGCAGGCTGCTGAGCTGGCGCAGTGGCGGCGTCTTCACGAAGATCTGCATGCCACCACACAGGTGCTTGATGAGTTGGCCTCGGGACCGCACGTCTCCATGCAGGTGCCCGCCTGGCTGGCTGGGCTGGCAGCTGCATGGGAACGGCAGTGGGGTCTTGGTACGCGCTGGCCTGGCCACGGCCTCGCTGATATCCTCGGCAAGGGTCTTGCTGGGGGCCCCGGCAAGGGTCTTGCCATGGTGATGTGGTCGTCCCCAGCAAGGATGTTGCCGGAGGTCTCGTCTTCTGGTCTTCATCTGATCTTGTGTGTTAATGATCTTCGCAAAGATCTGCATGTCACCATGGAGGTGCCTCCCGAGCCTTGGTTCCAATGTGGTTGATGATGTTGGAAACCTCAGGCTCAAGGGTGGCGCGCTCTGCTGGTGCTGGGCAGGTTGCCTCGGCAAGGGTCTTGCCGGGGGAGCCTACCTCGCCCCCCTGCCCTTCGCGTTTCTGTCGTGGTGTTTCTTGATCGTCCTGCGGCTTTGGCTTCCCTCATCTGCCCTGCTTAGTGTGGTCGTGGGCATGGCTCTGACTGCCCGGGCATAGGTAAAGGGGTGCAAAGTAGAACCCCTACTACTGTACACTGACAGGCAATCACAATCATATAGGCTAGACATCCAGGGTTTAGCCATTACGATCTCGAGGTAGATCAACTCTTGTAACCCCTATACTCATCAAAGTCAATCAAGCAGGAAGTATGGTATTACCTCCGTTAAGAGGGCCCGAACCTGGGTAAACATCGTGTCTCCTACCTCCATGTTACCTTCGATCCTTAGACGCACAGTTCAGGACCCCCTACCCGAGATCTGCCAATTTTGACACTGACATTGGTGCTTTCATTGAGAGTTCCAATGTGTCGTCACTAGAAGGCTTGATGGCTCCATCAACTATCCACGACGACGCCGCCCTGAGGAAGACTTTTCTCCTCGGCCAAATCTTCGTATTCGGCGACTTCACATTGCGTGCCAATTCAATTGGCCGCCTGGAGCAGATCGATAGCTACGCCCCTGGTCATCAGATCAGTTTTGGAAACCTGAACTATGTCGCTTATATCCGAGGAGACTTGATCTTCTAAGGGTTCGCGGCCCCAATCGCAGCTCCGGCCTTAGATCCAGAACTCGTCGCTGAGTCCGAAGACGGGAGCTTAGAGCCCACCGAACCCTCCGCAGCCATAGAGCTCGGCATCGGAGATACGGAGGGGATCGTTTCACCGGCCGGGCCGGAGTCATTTCGGGCCCCCTCTATCATCTTCGAGATGGACTCACCTCCGTGCACCAACTTCGAACTCTCGAGGTCCGTGATATACGAGCCTGGCCAGGGAACACCTATCCGCCCTACTCCACGGATTCTCGCTTCCTTGTCCAGACCCCACTCTTAAACGAGGCTCTGGACTTAATGCGATCTCTCGCCATTACAGAAGGATCGCTATTGAACTATGCCCAGCCCGCACTAGGGGCTGAGAGCGGGGAATTTTATGTCCCACCCACCACCCACTTCATAGCCACTGTCAAGGACCTAACCGACATGCTGGATTACGCTTCCGAGGACATCTACGGCATGGACGACAATGCCAGAGAAGAGCAAAGCCAGAACCAGCCGCTTACCGGACGCTGGACGGCTACTTCCACATATGACGTGTATATGGTGGACACACCCAAAGAGGATGACACCGAAGGTGGGAAGGACCCAGTCGAGGATAGTTCTCCTGTGGCACCAACAAAGCATCATTGTCAGCAGCGCCGCTCTAAACCGCGCCGAGAAAAAGACAGCAATACCGGCACCGGAGACAAAAACACCTCGGATAACGCCAAACACCAAGAAGCCCCTATCGAACCAACATCTGAACATGATGATTGGGAGGAGGGTCAAGTCAACTCTGACGATCCCATAGGGGACGAGGAAGATAGTAACTACCTACCGACCTCTGAAGAGGATGAGAGCCTGAGCGACAAAGACTTCATCATACCAGAGGACCCTCTCAAACAAGAGTGCTTTAAGCACCGGCAAAAATCCACAACAAGAAGCCTGAAAAAGAAGCGGCAACAACTTCAAGCCGACCAGGATTTACTCAATGACAGATGGACTAATGTCCTAGCAGCCGAGGAATATGGCCTCGAGCGCCCAACTAAGAGCTACCAAATCGCCGGTTCCTCTCCCAATTCAACGATGAGGTCCCAGAGCCTATACCGACAGCGCGTAGCGTGACTGACGGACCTGACCGACTACATCGTGGTCGGGACAGAGCGGCAACCCAAGACGAACACCAACCTGTGCCACCTCGCCCTAGAGGTAGAGAAACAGCCGCCGCAGGACACACGCATGACCTGCGACAGGACCTAGACAATAGAGCCGGTCATAACAGATCAATTTATGGATCACAAGGGCGTGAACTAGCGCGAGAAGACGGCCATCAGGCCTGGAGCAATAAACACAACCTCACACGGGCCGAAAACCACATACGGACTCCATCTGAACTGCGTCATGACGTCGCCCGATATACAGGAGCCGTACACCCTCTATGCTTCACCGATGAGGTAATGGAGGACCAGTTCCCAAAAGGGTTTAAACCCGTGAACATTGAATCATACGATGGCACCACAGATCCCGTAGTATGGATTTAAGACTTTCTTCTCCATATCCACATGGCCTGCGGTGATGACCTACATGCCATAAAGAACCTCCCCCAAAAACTCAAGGGACCAGCACGGCATTGGCTGAATAGGCTCCCGGAAAACTCTATTGGAAGCTGGGAAGACTTCGAGGACACCTTTAAAGACAACTTCCAAGGTACCTATATTCGGCCCGCGGATGCCGATGACCTTAGTCACATAATCCAGTAACCCGGCGAGTCAGCCCGGAAGCTCTGGACCAGGTTCTTAATTAAAAAGAACCAGATTGTGGATTGTCCGGACAGCTTTGTAGTCCATCTCTCCAGTTGTCACACATACCTCGACACCCATTGCCAGGGGCTCTATACGGCCACTTATGAGCCGTTAAACGAAAGTCCGAACAACTTTGTAGCTATCGGCGTTCTAGATATGGGAGTATCCAGACTTGCCTGCCTGTGGCCCATGACATGGCCCCATCGATAGCCTGGTACGGCCCAGCTTTGACATCGACAGCTCAAGACCCTCGCGAGGGGCCAAGCCTTGCGAGGAGGACGACGCCAAGACCCCCAAGGGGATCGTCCTCTCCAGGCTGGCTCCCGAGGGGCGGAGAGTTCTGTGCAAGGTCCACCTCACAAGGCTCAGCTGACGTGAGCCATGACGACCAAGGCCAGGCGGGCGCCAGCGGGCGCGGAGTGCCAGTTTCCTCTTTGGTGCAAGGAAGGCAAGCCGCAGGCATGGAGTCCCAAGGAATCGGCCAAAGGTTTCTGTTCTGGCGCAACAAGACCAAGACCTCCAGGACAGCAGGATAGAGGTCATCACCGAGCCCACCACAGCGTCAGGACTAGGGGCTATTCACAGGCGAAGACAACTTTTGTTAGGATAAGCTGTACTACTTGTCCCCTTTCAAATCCGGCCATTGTGGGACCCCTTCCCACCAACATTTGGGAAGAGGACCAAGGCCACTATAAATAGGACTTAGCCACCACCATAGAGGGGGATCGGGTCCACTCTCACCCGACCACCTCACTAGCTCTCTTGAGCTCAAGAACACCTCACTTCCTGAGGCCAGTTCATCCACTGTACTAGTTCATCCTCAGCCCATCGAGGCAATCCACGAAAACGCTGAAGTAGGGTATTACACTGTGAGGTGGACCGAACTAGGATAAACTGCTGTGTCTCTTTGTCTTTTCGAGCTCATCGCGCTAGGCTTAGGAGAATCGCGAGTAGGCAGGCTGGGTAGGTTGTGGATCCCCTTATCCGACATTTGGCACGCCAGGTAGGGGTGCATCGGAGACCTTCTGCCCGGTACGCCAGATCGCGCCGACGACTTCAACGACGGGCGCTCCTCCATCAACTCGGCTGATGCGCGCCTTCGAAGAAGTGTCGGGGTTGCGCTGTTTCACCCTCTCCTTGCGGCAGGTGGAATGGCAACCCAACTTCAGACCGGAGATGATGCCGCACTACGACGGTGCGGCGGATCCGGCCGCTTTCCTCCATGCGTACGAAGAAGCAGTTTGGGTGGCCGGCAGAGACGACAAGGTGAAGGCCAACTGGTTCCCCATGGCCCTTGTTGGTGCACCACGCGCCTAGTTGCTCAACCTACCGGAGTCCTCCGTGCCTCCTGGGAGGAGTTGCGCGGCCTCTTCGTCGCACGCTTCGCGGCGCCGGTGCCCCTTGTCATCCCAGCTCTCTTAGGTGGCTCACAGACACCGCCCTCCGACCGCCACATCAAGCAGTTCTACCGACAAGTAAGTGCCACCCAGGCGGGCCCGAGGGCTCCCCTGGGCTGGGCGGCGCCCAAGGCCGACCTCACCTTCGGCCCCGAGGATCATCTGGCCGCCACGAGAGGAGTTGGCGCGCTCCTAATGCTTTGCACCCCCACCATCTGCAACGTGGCAGTCACGAAGACCCTCATCGATGGTGGAGCCAGCCTCAACGTGCTCTCTGTGGAGACATTTGGCCTGCTGCACATGCCCCCCGGCCGGCTACGCCCCATCAAGCCCTTTTCCGGGGTTGGCGATGGCTCCACCAGCCCCCTAGGGCAGATCCGCCTCCCTGTCACCTTCGGGACCCGCGACAACTACCGCACCGAGCTCATCGACTTCGACATTGCCAGGATCGACCTGCCATACAATGCCATCCTGGGGTACCCGGCCTTGGCCAAGTTCATGCCGGTGACTCACCCAGCTTACAACCTCATGAAGATGACTGGCAGCAATGGTGTCCTCATGGTGACAGGGTACACCAAAGACGCACTGCAGGCCCTCAAGCTCGCCTTCAAGTCAGCGGCATCTACATTGCCTGATGAGAAGGGAGGTCCTGGGGCCCCGGAAGCGGCACTGGCCAAGAGGAAGCAGTTGTTCTCCCAAGACCGAGCCAAGACAAATCAAGTGCTGGTTAGTGAGGAGGGGACAACCGGCGCCACCTTCACCATAGGGGTTGGCCTCCCTCAGGACCAAGAGAAAGCGTTGGTCGATTTCTTGCATGCCAGCAAGGATGTATTCGCCTGGGAGCCCAAAGACCTGGCTGGGGTCCCGAGGGGAATAATCGAGCACCACCTGAAGGTATGCCCAAACGTGCGGCCAGTGAAGCAGAAGGTTCGTCGTCAGTCCACCGAGAAGCAGGCCTTCATTGTTGTCGGGGGCGATGCTGATTCCACCAACACCTATGGGGACAGGGCCCCTTTCGGTTCGGTGGGGGGGCGGAGAGCGCACAAAGAGCGGATCGAGGCAGTGCACGCGGGCGATTTTACCCAGCTTCGGGCCGCACGGATGCATAAAACCCTACTGCTGCTTGTTTGTGTATATTGGATTCTTGCTCAGGAGCGATGGACGCTGCCAGACTGAGTGTGAGAGTGTTCCTGGTGTTGAATGAGCCGAACTGGCCGAACCTACGAACCCTTTCTACGTTGCGCTTGGGCCTCCTTTTATACTCTCAAGGGGTCACCGACAGGGGGCAACGTAGACAAGAAGGGTAAAAATGGAAAAGGATGCGGTAGGTGCAGCTACCGCTACTGTGGATACAGTGCACCCTACCTAACTCTGACGGCAGGGGACAAGGGCATTAAATGCCTGTCTGAGTCTCCTAAATAGTGCAAAAAGTGACCGTTTGGAGCGCCACCATTTGCCACGATGGGCTTCTCTTCATCTCCGCTTGCCACCACGTACCCCTAGCTGCACGGCCTCCTGACACGTGTGCTTGGGAGAGTCCCAAAGCGACACGTTGGCAGGTGTGCTCGAGCGCGGGCATGAAGTGGGGGTTTCCCACGGCAAGCTCCTTGCCGCGGCCGTCGTCTTGTCGCGTCCGGAAGCTTGTCGCTCGCCAGATCTTGCCGGGACGCAGGGTGCGTCGCGGCAAGCTTTCTTGGTATGCCTTGAGTGGCCTTCCCGGCAAGCTCCTCTTGTCGGGGTCTTGTCTCTTCCCGGCAAGCTCCTCTTGCCGGGGCCTTGGTTGGCCTTCCCGGCAAGCTCCTCTTACCGGGGCCTTAGTTGGCCTTCCCGGCAAGCTCCTCTTGCTGGGGCCTTGGTTTGAGTACTTTGTTCTTGAATGGTCTTCAAGGGAACCACGGAGGGTCCTGGCGGTCACCCGGCAAGCCTTGCCGCGGGGCGCTGCAACTGCCCATGCACGAGTTCGGGGTAATAGGGTACCCCTACTCTAGTACACCGACAGGAGCCCCCGGGCCTGGGCCATACACGGTGCCGAGCGCTGTTGGGCCAGGCCCAAAACAGTGCACAGGCACGCGCGGCCTAGGTCACGCCGAATCTAACTCCGCTCCCACCGCGCACGCCCAGAATGGCACGCGTCAAACGCGGCGTCGTGGGTGAGATCGTTGGTGGCGTTCGTGGGGCTAAGCCCCCCGAGCATGCGTCAGGCCACGATGATGGGGACGGTTCACGCCCTCCTCCTTAAACGGAGGTAGGTGTGAGGGCGTGGTGCATTTACTGGACGGGGCCGGTGCGCGGTTTTCGGGATGTCCACTCCCCGCGTTCACGGGGCGGAGCGAGGCCGCCTCATCTGTCGCCTTGGTTCTGCATCCCCGCCACGCGGCTCCCATGCGCTTGGGGTCACGGACGGTGGAGTGGGAAACTGGGCCGTCGCGAGCGGGTTGGCCCCGACTCCCTCCCCTTCCCGTGCCTTGATTCGCTGAGCGGGGCGGCCGAGCCCCCACCTCGCTCCTTTATAAAGAGCGGGATGGGAGCATAGGAACCCGCACTCTCTCATCTTCTCCTTTCTTCAGCTTCTGCTCCCCTTTCTCTCATCTGCCATGGAGAAAGGGAACCCAGGCCCTTCATCGGTGGCGGCGAGGGTCGCCGCCAGATAGCGCATCTCTCCCTCTTCCGCGCCCGTGGTGGCAGAGCCAGCCATGAGGGGAAGAGGGAGGGGGCGAGGTCGCGGACGAGGACGAGGACGAGGTCGAGGCGCTCGGGGAAGAGGCGGACGGGGCGGCGCGTCAGCTTCACCTCCGCCGGCGGCTCCTCCCCCCACGACGGTCCATATAGGGGACGACCCTTGCGAGTTCTTCGTCAGGCTGCGCCGGGCGCCTCATCGTCGCCTCCGGCTTCCAGCTCCGTTTGCGCGCGCGATGGAAGTGGACCCGCCCGAGACGCTGAGACTGCACATGAGGGGCTGTGGGATCAGCGGCACGCGAGTCCGCGTTGCATTCCCAGCCCCTAATGTGATGTATCTTGATCGAGGGTGGAAGACGTTCGCCCGCATCCACAGCTTAACGGAGGGGTTTACCCTCCATTTTAAGTTGATGGAGGGCGATCTTCTCTCCGTCAAGGCCTTCGGGTGCTTCGGCACTCGGGCGAAGTGCTGTGTGGACAGCTCCTCCGACAGTGAAGGCTCCTCCTCGAGCGAGAGCGACGAGGAGGGGAGCGACAACGACGACGAGGGTAGCGGGCGGCGGGGTAGCAGGTCCGACTAGGCGTCGGGCGCCGCTTTGCGCGGCACCGGCGACCCCATCATCCGCGTCGCCGGCTTCTTGAACTCCCCGGGGTCGTCTCCTTGGGCGGCTGGCGTAGGGAGGCTGCGGAAGGGGAAGAGGGCAGACGACAAGGCCGTCAAGCCGGAGTACGAGGGCGTGGTGCCCTCGACAGCGTGCTGACGTCCTGCCGCCCCGTCTTCGAGCCCCGCTTCCAGCGCCGCCATCGCCGTCCAGCCTTCGGACGACCCCCGGGATGTTCCCTTGGTGTCTTCTGGCACCCGTAGCTCGCCTAGGCACTCCTTTTTTCCCTTTTCGCCTCCTTGACCTGTCTCCTGAAAAGGGGGACAGGAAAGGGATTACGGGCATCTTATCTTTTTAATTTGTAAGCCTTCGGGCCTTAGCTGTATCTAGAACTTGTAATCCTCTCTTTCATGTTTTTCATCCTCTATGGACTGTACCTGAGTGGGATGTTTTTTAATGAAAAGGGGATGCTTGCCGGGTTATTTGTCTCGCGAGTTAAACCCACGCTAAGGAGCGAATCCTTGGTATCCCTCGGACAGACATTTCATCTCCCGGCAACAGACCCTGCCCGCCTTCCCACGTCGCTCGACCTTTCTCACGCTTTTGACGGAGGCAGGAACGACGTGGGTGCGGTATCCTCGTTTCATCCCTTTGCTGCCGCGACTACGACCAAACTTGGCCCCGAGAACGAGCCCCAGGGCCTAGAGTCGAGGGAGCACGGCAGTTTCCGTGAAGAAACGTGGTTTCGCATTCCCCAGTCCATAAGAGGATGCATGATGAGGGATGAAAAACTTATCTGATATTGCAGCCCTCGGCAACTCTGGTTTGCCGTGGATGATTCTCGGCACTCACAGCCCCCAGCGATACTGGCTTGCCGGGAAGGCTTTTATCTTTAGCAGAGAACTTTGTCATTCTCGATGCCGGCTTCCGGCAAGCTCGTCGCTAGGAAGGCTTTTACCTTCAGCAGAGAACTTTGACGTTCTCGATGCCGGCTTCTGGCAAGCTCGTTGCCAGGAAGGCTTTTATCTTCAGCAGAGAACTTTGACGTTCTCGATGCCGGCTTCCGGCAAGCTTGTTGTCAGGAAGGCTTTTATCTTCAGCAGAGAACTTTGACGTTCTCGATGCCGGCTTCCGGCAAGCTGGTTGCCAGGAAGGCTTTTATCTTCAGCAGAGAACTTTGACGTTCTCGATGCCGGCTTCCGGCAAGCTCGTTGCCAGGAAGGCTTTTATCTTCAGCAGAGAACTTTGACGTTCTCGATGCCGGCTTCCGGCAAGCTCGTTGCCAGGAAGGATTTTATCTTCGGCAGAGAACTTTGACGTTCTCGATGCCGGCTTCCGGCAAGTTTGTTGCCAGGAAGGCTTTTACCTTCAGCAGAGAACTTTGACGTTCTCGATGCCGGCTTCCGGCAAGCTCGTTGCCAGGAAGGCTTTTACCTTCAGCAGAGAACTTTGACGTTCTCAATGCCGGCTTCCGGCAAGCTGGTTGCCAGGAAGGCTTTTATCTTCAGCAGAGAACTTTGACGTTCTTGATGCCGGCTTCCAGCAAGCTCGTTGCCAGGAAGGCTTTTATCTTCAGTAGAGAAATTTGACGTTCTCGATGCCGGCTTCCAGCAAGCTCGTTGCCAGGAAGGCTTTTATCTTCGGCAGAGAACTTTGACGTTCTCGATGCCGGCTTCCGGCAAGCTCGTTGCCAGGAAGGCTTTTACCTTCAGCAGAGAACTTTGACGTTCTCGATGCCGGCTTCCGGCAAGCTCGTTGCCAGGAAGGCTTTTATCTTCAGCAGAGAACTTTGACGTTCTCGATGCCGGCTTCCAGCAAGCTCGTTGCCAGGAAGGCTTTTATCTTCAGCAGAGAACTTTGATGTTCTCGATGCCGACTTCCGGCAAGCTCATTGCTAGGAAGGCTTTTATCTTCAGAAGAGAACTTTGACGTTCTCGATGCCGGCTTCCGGCAAGCTTGTTGCCAGGAAGGCTTTTACCTTCAGCAGAGAACTTTGACGTTCTCGATGCCGGCTTCCGGCAAGCTTGTTGCCAGGAAGGCTTTTATCTTCAGCAGAGAACTTTGACGTTCTCGATGCCGGCTTCGGGCAAGCTTGTTGCCAGGAAGGCTTTTGGCGAAGAACTTCGTTGTTCTTGACACCGGCTCCCGGCAAGATCGTTGCCGGAAAGGCTTATGGCGAAGAACTTCGTCGTTCTTGACACCGGCTCCCGGCAAGATCGTTGCCGGAAAGGCTTATGGCGAAGAACTTCGTCGTTCTTGACACCGGCTCCCGGCAAGATCGTTGCCGGAAAGGCTTATGACGAAGAACTTCGTCGTTCTTGACACCGGCTTCCGGCAAGATCGTTGCCGGAAAGGCTTAGGGCGAAGAACTTTGTCATTCTTGACGCTGAAAAGATTGGCCCTAAGGGCGTTGCCAGCCCCCGGGCCATAACTGCGTTCAAACATAGCAAGTGATTAGCATCCGAAGTGCACTTAACTTGCTTGCGAATTTTGACTTTTGCTGCATATTCCCTATGCCTGCTGGAATGCTTTCCAGTGCGTACGATCCAGCCAGTAGCGCTTGAGGGAACGGGCCCTTAGCGGCTATTCGGGAACAACGCCTCCCGGAAAGGTTTACCTTCTTGGTTCTAGCGCAACCGCACAAGTTGCCGAGTGGACTCGAGGCAACATGGAGCGCAACTAGCCCCGAGAAGGCTCCTCGGCATACAGGTCTATGCAGAAATCTCAAATAAATAGCGCATGCTATCTTCCTGTTCAACCCCTCTTTGTACGTCCACCCTACGTTTTCTAGGGAAACTTGCCGGTGCAGGCACCCTTGCCGCAAGCGCTGAGTGCGGAACTTCAGCAGCCTGCTGCCGGGGTCGCTACCGACAAGCAATCTTGTCGCAACTAGTTGCATCTCGCTTAAGTTGTTGAGCGGATTCGAAACAAAGTAAGGGCGCTAGCGGCTCACTTAAGTTGCTGAGCGGACTCGAAGCAAAGTAAGGGCGCTAGCAGCTCACTTAAGTTGTTGAGCGGACTCGAAACAAAGTAAGGGCGCAACTAGCTACGAGTTGATTCCTCCGCGCACAGGTTTTCCGTACAAAGAACAAGATCTCCGAGGCGGATAACCTTATATAGAAAGGAAATATCTAAAGTTTTGCATGACTTAGCTTTTTCTATTGCCGCACTGGCATCGTTCTTTTGCTCGCCCGCTCCTTGGGAGCCATGACGATGAAGATTTAGCTTGCGTGCATGCCGGATCGGGTTCGCACGATCTCTACGCCCCCTACCTGGCGCGCCAGAGATGTCGGGGGCGATGCTGATTCCACCAACACCTATGGGGACAGGGCCCCTTTCGGTTCGGTGGGGGGCGGAGAGCGCACAAAGAGCGGATCGAGGCAGTGCACGCAGGCGATTTTACCCAGCTTCGGGTCGCACGGATGCGTAAAACCCTACTGCTGCTTGTTTGTGTATATTGGATTCTTGCTCAGGAGCGATGGACGCTGCCAGACTGAGCGTGAGAGTGTTCCTGGTGTTGAATGAGCCGAACTGGCCGAACCTCCGAACCCTTTCTACGTTGCGCTTGGGCCTCCTTTTATACTCTCAAGGGGTCACCGACAGGGGGCAACGTAGACAAGAAGGGTAAAAATGGAAAAGGATGCGGTAGGTGCAGCTACCGCTACTATGGATACAGTGCACCCTACCTAACTCTGACGGCAGGGGACAAGGGCATTAAATGCCTGTCTGAGTCTCCTAAACAGTGCAAAAAGTGACCGTTTGGAGCGCCACCGTTTGCCACGATGGGCTTCTCTTCATCTCCGCTTGCCACCACGTACCCCTAGCTGCACGGCCTCCTGCCACGTGTGCTTGGGAGAGTCCCAAAGCGACATGTTGGCAGGTGTGCTGGAGCGCGGGAACGAAGTGGGGGTTTCCCGCGGCAAGCTCCTTGCCGCGGCCGTCGTCTTGTCGCGTCCGGAAGCTTGTCGCTCGCCGGATCTTGCCGGGACACAGGGCGCGTCGCGGCAAGCTTTCTTGGTATGCCTTGAGTGGCCTTCCCGGCAAGCTCCTCTTGCCGAGGTCTTGTCTCTTCCCGGCAAGCTCCTCTTGCCGGGGCCTTGGTTGGCCTTCCCGGCAAGCTCCTCTTGCCGGGGCCTTAGTTGGCCTTCCCGGCAAGCTCCTCTTGCCGGGGCCTTGGTTTGAGTACTTTGTTCTTGAATGGTCTTCAAGGGAACCACGGAGGGTCCTGGCGGTCACCCGGCAAGCCTTGCCGCGGGGCGCTGCAACTGCCCGTGCACGAGTTCGGGGTAATAGGGTACCCCTACTCTAGTACACCAACAATTGTCCAGGGAACCCACAAGCTGCAAGACGCAGGGGTCATCAGGGAAGTACAATACCCGGAGTGGCTGGCGAACCCCGTCATCATTCCCAAGAAAGGAGGGAAGGAGCGCATGTGTGTCGACTTCACCAACCTCAATAAGGCCTGCCCTCAAGATCCCTTTCCGCTTCCTTGCATCGACCAGATTGTGGACTCCACCACTGAGTGTGGCCTGTTGTGCTTCTTGGACGCCTTCTTAGGCTACCACCAGATCAAGATGCCCGTACAAGATGTGGAGAAGATGGTGTTTCTGACCCCCTGTGGGGCGTACTGCTAGACCTGCATGCCCTTTGGGCTGCGCAATGCCGGGGCTACCTTCCAGCGGCTGATGCATATCACCCTGGGCACCCAGCTCGGGAGACACGCAGAGGCCTATGTTGATGACATAGTGGTGAAGTCTCGGGAGGCCAGGACCCTGATAGTAGATCTGGAGGAGACGTTTGCCAGCTTGCGCAAGGTGGATCTTTGGCTCAATCTCGAGAAGTGTATATTCGTGGTTCCTTGAGGCAAGCTTCTGGGCTTCCTGGTATCACACAGAGGGATCAAGGCCAATTCGGAGAAGGTCAAGGCAATAGAAGACATGAGCCCCCCATAGAACCTGGAGGAGATGCAGAAGCTGGCGGGCTGCGTAACCTCGTTGGGGCGCTTCATCTCCAAGTTGGGGGAGCGCGCCCTCCCGTTCTTCAAGCTGATGAAAAGGAAGGAGCCGTTCAAGTGGACCCCAGAGGCAGACGCAGCTTTTCAAGACCTCAGGAGATACCTGACCAGCCTGCCAGTGATGGTGGCGCCGGGCCCTCTCGAGCCCTTGGTGCTCTATCTGGCAGCCACCCATCACTCAGCCAGTGCCACCCTGGTGGTTCTAAGGAAGGAGCGCCCGTCCAAGGACCCTCGGCAGGACACTCAACCACCAAGCAAGGCGCAGCACCCTCAGGACAACGCGCATGGGGCCTCGGCTAACCCAATGGTCGATGTTCCTCCTGAGGCTGCAAATGACCCCACAGCTAGGGGGGCTCCTAAGGACGGGCCTCGCGAAACCATCGCAGACCCGCACCCTCAAGAAGAACAAGACTCCACCGACGCCTCTCCCCAATCGAGCACCCTGTCTACTTTGTCAGCACGGTGCTGAGGGAGGCACGGGCCCGGTACCCCATGCCTCAGAAGCTCTTGCTCGCGCTCCTCGTCGCCTCCCGGAAGTTGCGCCACTACATCTAAGGCCACCCCATCAAGGTCGTTTTGGCATACCCACTGGAGAGGGTGCTCGGGAGCCCGAACGCCGCCGGGCGGGTTGTAGAATGGAACATCGAGCTTTAGGCATTCCATCTTGAGTTCAGCACCACCAGGGTCATCAAGGGTGTGGCCCTCGCTGACTTCGTGGCCGAGTGAACTAACCTCCCCGACCACGGGGTGAGCAAGGACCGCTCCCTCATGTACTTTGACGGAGCATTCGCATGACAAGGTGCAGGAGCAGGGGTCGTCCTCATCTTGCCCACCAAGGACAAGCTCTGCTACGCGGTACAACTCTACTTCCAGCAAGATGAGAAGGTCTTCAACAACATTGCAGAATTCAAGGGCTTGCTCGCCGGTCTTAGGGTCGCGGCAGCGCTGTGGGTCAAGCGCCTCACCATCAAGGGCGATTCTCAGCTCCTCGTCAACTTCTCCAACAAGGAGTACACACCCAAGGACAAGCACATGGAGGCATACTTAGAAGAGGTACGCAAGATGGAGAAGCAGTTCTTGGGCTTGGAACTGCAACACGTGCCGCGAGAGACGAACAAGGAGGCAGACGTTATCGCCAAGAGAGCCTAACGAAGGCTCCCCTAGGAGCCGAGGGTGTTTGAGGAGCGGCTCTTCAAGCCATCCGTGGCTCCTCCCCACCGCGACTCCAGCACTACCTTAGGAGGACCTGCCTCAGGCACCTGTGACTGGCGCCCTAGCATGCGGCCATCCCACAGGGGCTCGCCTACTGCTGGCACTCGAGTCTCAGGAGGGGTGATGGAATGAAGAGTTCAAGGCGTACCTGCTTCAGGGGACCTTGCCGGAGAAGGAGGAGGATGCCAAGCATGTGGCTCGTCAAGCCACCGCGTACTGCATCCAAGATGGTGAGTTATATCGCAAGAGGCCCAATGATGTTTCATTGCGATGCATCTCCAGGGAGCAGGGACTTGAGCTACTAGCGGACATACATTATGGGGACTGCAGGCATCATTCCTCGTCACGCACTCTGGTGGGCAAGGTGTTCCGCGACTGTTTGTACTGGCCCGCCATGCTCAATGACGCCACAGAACTAGTGCGTTCCTGTGAAGCGTGCCAGTTCCACACCAAGCAGATTCACCAGCCTGCACAGGGCCTCCAGACAATCCCGCTCACATGGCCGTTTGCGGTGTGGGGGCTGGACATCTTGGGACCATTCCCTCGAGCGTCGGGGGGCTACAGATACCTCTACCTCGCCATCGAGAAATTCACCAAGTGGGCGGAGGTAGAAGCCGTGCGCACCATCCCAGCTGGATCGAACGTCAAGTTCATCAAGGGAATCGTGAGCCGGTTAGGGGTTCCCAACCACATCATCACAGACAACGGCTCGCAGTTCACTAGCAACCTTTACAAAACATATTGTGCTAACCTTGGAACGCAAATATGCTACGCCTCGATGGGACAACCCAGGAGCAACGGCCAGGCCGAGCGGGCCAATGCAGAAGTCCTAAGGGGCCTCAAGACAAGGACCTTCAAAAAGAAGCTCGAGGCCTGTGGCAGGAGCTGGCTCGACGAGCTACAGTCCATGTTGTGCTCCAACCGTACCACCGCGACCAAGCCAATGGGAGAAACGCCATTCTTCCTTGTCTACGGAGCAGAGGTGGTTCTCCCAATGAGGTCAGGCATCACTCCACGTGGGTCCTGGCATTCGACGAGGCGCGTTAGGACGCCACGCGGGGGATGGATCTCGTGCTGGGGGGAAGAATGCCGCCATCAAGTCTCGCTCCGGGCGGCGAGATACCAGCAGGCGCTACGGCGGTATCACTACCGCAGCATCCGCTTCAGGACATTAGAGGTGGGCGACCTCGTCTTGAGGCGGGTGCTCTCCAGGGAAGGGCTGCACAAGCTCTCTCCCATGTGGGAGGCCCGTTTAGGATTGCTCGTGTCTCCAGGCCTGGCGCCGCGCGCCTGGAGACACAAGACGGGGTCCCCATCTAGAACGCTTGGAACATCCAGCACCTCTGGAAGTTCTACCCCTGAAGAAAGGCTCCAACTTGTGAAGCAAGGCTCCGGCCTGTGAAGGTCTCCGCTCGTGACACTCTCACATAATAATGAGTGGGGTTGTACACGCCCTGGAGTCTCCCGAGAGTCGCCCTGGGGCCTCATGGGGGCTCCCTCCCACGTCTTAGTGGCAGCACTTAGCTCCGCGCTGGTGAGAAGACTAGATTAGGTGCCGAACGCGGCTGTTCATTTGCTTTCTGAAGTTTCTTGCAGTTTTTAGTGATCTTTCAATGGATTTGGTACTTTCATGTTTTGGTTCGCCGAGTTAATTTCTTCTCCTCCCGCTCGGTTGTTTTTTACCTAAGGACAGGAGAGAGGTGGCAGTTGCCCATCACTCTTTCTCGCACGCCTCGCACGTGGGGGCTAGGCAAGTGTGCGCGCCTTGGGCCTACCCTCACGCGCGCACACCACGCCGAACCCTGCCACCCCTGGTACTTTGGCTTTTTCCTTGCGAGGAGCCCTCGATCAAGCTCACGCGCATCAGCACCCCTCATATCTGTGCCCCCCGGGCAGCGCGATGCGGTGCATTAAGTCAGAGCTAATCTATGACAGGGGGCTCGCATAAGGAGGAGTAAGGTGCTCGTTAGTTTTTCTCTTCCTTTAAAAGCCGCTCTGTGGCGGTTTCACGTCGGCTCCTAAGACCCCGAAGCATCTCTCGAGGTCTGTGACCTTAAGCTCCCCAGGAAAGGGGCCTCGTTGAGTACCTGGAACCAGATCTTCATGAGGCGGAAAAGCTACTACGCATATATAAGGCTAAGTTTTCCTATCCTCACTAATGCAGAACGCAAACTTTACAGCACAACATCAAGATAGCAAGCATAGCATAAAGGGCATAACTGCCATAGTTCATTACACAACCCCACGGTGTACACCATCTTTTATTTCAAATTACAGGAGAAAGGAAAGGCTAAACAAAGAAGACCCGAGGGCGTACGAACCCGGCACCAGCGCCACATCCTATAGCACCGCCTCAAGGTGGCCCGGCACTCCACCAGTTCCCCCATAGGCGACCTGGGGCTGCGGCCGGTCTTGATTCCAAGTTCGGCGGCCCCCAAACTCACGTCGGGCTCCTCTCCAGCTTCACTGGAGCGCTGCGGTGGGATGAACCACCGAAATCCTCGACACGAGCACGACGACGTGGGGGCGGTCATAGCCACCACTGCTCGAGCTCTCATCTGAGGAAGAGCTGTCGTCGCGGGAAGAGCAGCACGCGCCGCCAAGGCCAAGCTCCCCTTCGCCACCCTCGTCCTTCCTGCCATACTCCGGGTAGCACCCCACGTGGCGGCCGTCCTCCCTGAACACCCTCACGTAGAGGGTCGCCAGACTATCGTACTTGAAGTGGAGGGTGCACCTTCCGCCTAGGCCTCACGCACAGGCGAACGTTTGCCAGTCGCGGGCAAGGACCACACTGCCGGAGGCGGTGACCTCTGCCTGACCCTGCTGCAGCAGCCGTCAGCCTGCAGCCAGAGACCATCGAGCCCCGAGGAGGGAAGCTCGCCAGAGAAGAAACGTGGAAGCTGGAGCGAGGTGCCGGCCAGGCTCTCCGACCAAACCATGAATTCAGGAAGCATGTCCAGTGAGGAGAAGTGCGGCCGAGGCGGGCGCACGATCACGGCGCGCCTCCCCTCATCATGGGGGCTGCCCCGAAGCCGGTGGCCCCACCGCTAGAAGAGGTGCCATCGGAGGCACCAAGAGAAGCACCGGCTCTGGGGGTGCACGCACGCGCCGGCTCTGGGGGTGCGCACCCGCCCCCCTAGTGGCCACCGCAGGAGCCGCGGGATGCTTGTGGGGACGGCCGCATCCTCTCTTAGGAGGCGGGAAGGCTGGTCACTCCTTGGAAGCCTTCCCCTTCTCGGCTGCTGAAAACCTCCTCGGCGACACCATGGAAGCAAGAAGAAGAAAGAGAAGAAGCAGGCGGCAGGAAGATGAAGGAGAGATGAGCGGGGGGCTCTGCCCCTCCCCCCCATTTATAGCCAAGGAAGGCCAGCCGCCAGCCTCCATGACCTCGCGCCATGATGATCTCCTGCATGTCGCATCGTTCCGTCAAGTCGAACAGTTGCCGAGGTAGCATGGGGAAGTGGAGACGCCCACGTCCCATCAATCACCATGCGTCATCAAGGCCGTAGGCGGTTAGGGCCCGCGGCGCTCCGCACTTGCCCTTTGGCTTCGCCTGGAAGCCAAGTCCGAGCGCACCTTGGGCCCGGGGGCTACTGTCGGTGTTCTGGATATGGGGGTATCCAGACTTGCCTGCCTACGGCCCACCATGTGGCTCCATCGACGTCCTGGTATGGCCCAGCTTTGACATCGATAGCTCAAGACCCTCGCGAGGGGCCAAGCCTCATGAGGAGGAGGACACCAATACCCCCGAGGGGATCGGCCTCTCCAGGCAGGCTCTCGAGGGGCGGAGAGTTCTGTGCAAGGTGTACCTCATGAGGCTCAACTCATGTGAGCCATGACGACCAAGGCCAGGCGGGCGCCAGGCGAGCGCCAGCGGGTGCAGAGCACCAGTTTCCTCTTCAGTGCAAGGGAGGCAAGCCGCAGGCGCGGAGTCCCGATGAATCAGCCAAAGGTTTCCATTCTGGCGCAACAAGACCAAGACCGCCAGGACAGCAGGATGGAGGTCATCACCGAGCCCACCGCAGTGTCACGACCAGGGGCTTTTCACAGACAAAGACCACTTTTGTCAGGATAAGCTGTACTACTTGTCCCCTTTCAAATCCGGTTGTTGTGGGATCCCTTCCCGCCAACATTTGGGAAGAGGACCAAGGCCACTATAAATAGGACTTAGCCACCACCATAGAGGGGGATCAGATCCACTCTCACCTGATCACCTCACTAGCTCTCTTGAGCTCAAGAACACCTCACCTCTTGAGGCCAGTTCATCCACTGTACTAGTTCATCCTCAGCCTTTCGAGGCAATCCACCAAAATGCTGGAGTAGGGTATTACACCGCAAGGTGGCCCAAACCAGGATAAACTGTTGTGTCTCTTTATCTCTTTGAGCTTGTCACGCTAGGCTTAGGATAATCACGAGTAGGCAGGCTAGGTAGGTTGAGATCTCCGCATGCACCCCAGAGTTCGAACCTCTCAAGGGTTTGCAGATCCCGTAATTCGACAGTAGCGCACTTAAGCGTCCCGATCTTGGAATTATATGCATCAGCTTCGAATCATGTCTTTGGTCAATAGTTGGGTTGCCCGGCTCCTATGTTTGCTACCTTATGTTCCGTTTGTTCGGCTAGGGTAGTAAAGGGAGAACTACTGCGATTGTGTTTCTGGTTCATCCGGTCAAGCACCTCAGTAGAGAAAGCCGAAAATTGGCTGTCATGATGCGGCGAGAGCTGGTCAGTCGATCGGTGACTTACTAAATCTTTAATGATTTTTTCCGTTTTAAACGAAGGACTGTTTTGCCAGTCATACATGTAACGCATCTGCATTTGGATAATCACATGTGTACCATGGGCTATTTTATAGCCCCATCGTCAAACTCCTATGGCTAAGTAAGAGCGGTAAAGCCGTATAGTCCGATTGCCTGTTTCAACGCACTGACACCTCCGTCACGGACCAATACGTTGGGTCAAGAGTGTTAATGTGCCATTCCGAACACCTCCGTAGTATCTACGTGGGGGTCGAAGACAACGAATGGAAAACTCTCAGGCATTCAAAGAAAACGGCGTCACAGGAGGAAAGCAAATTTTAGATAATGGTGCAAATATATTACACAACCTTAATGTCTACAATACACACGATCGGGTCATTTGAATACATTCATTCAAACATGATGTTTTTTGAGCATTGACCCTCTATCAACTGAGCACCCTCTAGGACATCATTTAAATAACGCTCCGGCGTGTGGTGGTCCTTGCCTTTGGGGGGACCCTCCACCGCAACAACGGCGGCTTTCGACTTGGCGCAGTGCACCTTGACACGGGCGAAGGCCCTCTGCGCACCCTCTATACGCACCGACCGTTTGATGGCATCTATGTGGGGCAGGACATCGACGAATCGCCGCACTAGGCCAAAATAATTGCTCGAAATGGATTTAGCCGGCCACAACCAGAGTATAATCTCCTTCTTGGCTGCTCCGGACATCTTGTGCAGCTCGGCCCACTGCGCCATCTGGTCATTCAGCAGCGTCGAATGCTCCTGCGTTGCATATTGTGACCAGAACAGCTTCTCCGTCGCATGCCCCTCCTGGGCCCGGTAGAATTGCGCTACATCAGCGGAGCTCTTCGGTAGATCCGCAAAGGAGTCTGGAGAACTCCATAGTTGATTAAGTAAGGCATACCTCTGATCGCCAAACTTAGACTGTAAAAGAAAGGGCTTACCAGCCGCTATTTGTCCAGCCTGTCGAAGATCCTCGCGAGCTGCTCGGGATTTGGACCTCGACTCTTGGGCGTCCTTAGGGGCCTTGGCGAGTTCAGCTGCCTTTGCTTTATTCCCCTCCTCGAGGACATCCCACTTGCGAGTGGTGTCCTTGAGCTCTTGCTCAATCTTGGACACGCGCTCCTCGAATTGGTGTTGGGCGGCCTGTTCATCCTTCAATTTGGCAGCCGCTTTCTCAGCGGCCGCATCGCTCACCCTTGCCTGCTCCTTCATGCGGGAAAGGTCACTTCTGAGGGTCTCGACCTCAGCAGCGCCATCTGCAATTATGCAGCGCGTGAGCTTCACTTAAGCATTCACAAATTAATTCAATGAAATATAAAGCATTTGAAACATACCCTGCGCTTCGTCGAGCCGCTTGTTAATCCAGATAATGTCCTCATCGACCAGCTGCAGTTTCTGCTTTAGTTCGGAAACTTTGGCAGCCTGAGCGGTCGCCGCCAACAGTGAAGCCTAATGTTTATCAAGAAGGTTAAGTATGTTATTTACTGCGGATACCTATAGACCCTCTGTTCGCCCTCCTTCATCGGCCAAACAGAGTCTCAGGGGCTACTATATATATATAGATGGATTAGTTATGAAAAGCGGTTGTCAGTGTCAAAACCGGCGGATCTCGGGTAGGGGGTCCCGAACTGTGCGTCTAGGTAGATGGTAACAGGAGACAAGGGACACGATGTTTTTACCCAGGTTCGGGCCCTCTCGGTGGAGGTAAAACCCTACTCCTGCTTGATTGATATTGATGATATGGGTAGTACAAGAGTAGATCTACCACGAGATCAGAGAGGCTAAACCCTAGAAGCTAGCATATGGTATGATTGTTGTTCATCCTACGGACTAAAACCCTCCGGTTTACATAGACACTGAAGAGGGTTAGGGTTACACAGAGTCGGTTACAATGGTAGGAGATCTACATATCCATATCTCCAAGCTTGCCTTCCACGCCAAGGAAAGTCCCATCCGGACACGGGACGAAGTCTTCAATCTTGTATCTTCATAGTCGAGGAGTCCGGCCGAAGATGACAGTTCGGCTATCCGGACACCCCCTATTCCGGGACTCCCTCAGTAGCCCCCGAACCAGGCTTCAGTGGCGATGAGTCCGGCGCGTAGATTGTCTTCGGCATTGCAAGGCGGGTTCTTCTCCAAATCCTGTGTACCTGTTGAATAGCGCCCGGCTTCCTGTGAATAATGCGCTCCTCGGCTTCTACGCCCAATAATGGCCATCTTCCATGTGTTGAATGAATGTGAAAAGTTAGGGTATTTTTACATTTTACCCCCCTAGCTGCGCAAATGAGCTGTCTATAAAAGAGACGAGGATCTAGATCCGAATCACACCATCCTCCCTTCACGAGCATTCATCATAGCGCATCTGACAGAAATCCATTCCATCATGGACAGTCGACGCGGCTCCTCCTCTCGCCCTCCCAGCCCTTAGCTTGGAGATTGGGAGAGATGTTCTGTCCCGCACAGTGAGCTAGTGGTGCTTCAAACCAAGGGATTCCTTCCCCCAGCCCTCATGGTCCCGGTTCGAGCCAGACTCGCCACCTATAAGGGCGGAAAGCAAGCGGAGAGCATCCCCAGCCCCTCCAAAGGAGAGCGGGTATGCCTTGTCTCTTATTTGATAAGAGGGCTCGGATTTCCAATTCATCCGTTTCTTCGGGGGCTCTTGGAGTTCTATGGCCTCCAGTTGCACAACCTTACGCCTGCCTCCGTTTTGCATATCGCGGGCTTCGTGGCCCTTTGCGAGCTGTTTTTGGTTATCGAGCCTCATTTTGTGCTGTGGAAGAAGGTGTTCTGTCTTGTGCCCCGTTCTCAAGAGGGGTCGATATATCAAGTGGGCGGAGCCGAACTATGGCGCATCACCGGGACCGGATATCTGTCCGAAACCCCAAAGAAGGCGTCCGAAGATTGGCCTTCAGCATGGTTTTATATAAAAGATGTCCCCTTGCCGGACCCTATTCGGGTCGGCCTCCCTGAGTTTAATAACGCTCCTTTGAGGAAACGCCTAAGCTG
The DNA here is from genome assembly GCF_018294505.1 of Triticum aestivum. Lineage (NCBI taxonomy): Eukaryota > Viridiplantae > Streptophyta > Magnoliopsida > Poales > Poaceae > Triticum > Triticum aestivum. The sequence continues at coordinate 230,504,261 of NC_057807.1, forward strand.
GCGTCCACGGAGCCCTCAGAGGGAAAACAACAGGGACGTTATTTATCTGATGAGCCGGATAAGGTTGCTAGCTCATTCTGGACTGACCATGATGGGAGTCATGGCCAGATGCATTATGCGGGGGGTGCAGCCGCTCCAGTATAGAGGCCACCCCATGTGGGATTTCAACGGGGAGGACGATGCCACCCGCTGTGGTCGTAAGGGGCCGGGATCGGTCGCCGATCTGACGAAGATCTTGTCCGCATTGTACAAGGGAGAAGAGGAGGAGTTCCTCCGCATCAATCCACAGGGCGGATTTTCTATGAACAATCCTCCAAGCTGGGTAAGCGGACTTTCATTTTTGCCTATCCGATCCGTACTCCCATAGTCAAGTATCTCATTTTGTGATTTTGGCGCAGGAACTGCGCCGGGCCGTAAAGGATATAAACAGCCCGCCTCCACAACCTGAGGATCCGGAACGGTTCCTCGATTCGAACTCCCAAGAGGATCCGGACATATCAGTGGAGTTGATCGATGGGGTATTTCACCAACTGAGCATCGATAATGCCTTGGTCGCCATTACGGCCGATTACCCCGAAATACTTCCCGCTTCGCAGGTAACTGAGACTGAAGTCCCAATACTTTGAAAATGACCCATCCGTGCGTGTTTTTGACCACCGTATACCAATGGTGTTTTGCAGGGGGCGCCCTTGAGGCAGAGGGCCGAGCCTGCGGCGGCTAGCCAACAAGGGGCAGCACGGCCCAGCAGGCTAAAAAGAGGTGCAGTCTAGATCGAAACTCCAGTGCAACGGTATGGCGCGTCACCTTACTCCCCGGCTTTATTCCCGGGAGGCATACTAATGCTCGTGCCTTTTCAGGAAGAAGAGCGCTCGCAGGACTGTATCCGGAGAGGTTGCCAATCAGTCCTCCGCTCGCCAGGCTCCAAAGCCAGGTCCAGAAGCGGAGGCGAACACGGGGCGTGCGTCGGATGTTCCTCCAATAGAGGATGTCGACAGGTTATCTGCCACCAATTCCGAGGTGGAGAGTGCCATGAATCATAGGCGCCGCCGGACAGCTCTTCGTGACGCGTGTTTCTCCCCAGAGGCATTAGATGCCTTTAGTTCGGGAGATGCGCAACTCCGTGCCACTCAAAATGGTCTAGCCAGAGCCACGGAGCAGTATGTAAAAGACATACGGGTGAGAAGATTTGACTATTATATATGGCAGTAGCCCCCGAGACTTGAAATAGTTAGATTAACTGATTTAAGGATCATTTGTTGAGCAGGGTCTTACCGAAAAGAATACCCAACTGTCCCAGGAGCTGGAGGAGTGCAAAGCCCAACTTGAGGCCGCACTAGCCGCGGCGGGGGAAGCCAAAGAGACCCCCTCTGGTAGTATATGATTCAAAAGACAAGTAATTTGTGAAGTGCGGCGTGTGTATAAGTCTGACAATAATATTGCAGATGGCACCGGGATAGATCCGGACAAGCAATAGCTCATGCGCCGGTTAAAGGCCGGTGAGAGTGTGCTTACAAGGGTGAGGCAGGAGAAAAATAATCTCCAAGATGCCAACACCCAGCTAGGTGAGGAACTAAAGGATGTTTGTGCCCAGCTATCTGACTCCGTTAAGGAGAATCAGCGACTTCGACGCGGCATTTTCAATAAGTGCTTGAACGAACTTTGACAAAGAGTTCGGCGAGGAAGTCATCTAACAGAGTTATGTCTGTAGGTATGCTCACACGCTGTCCTGTAGAGGAGATGCCCGGTTCTACGGGTGACCTGCTTCCCGAGCTCTTGCAATTGCACGAACGAGTTCGGCAGGTGATGAAAGGCGTCGCCCAGGCCTTGTGGCCATCTGTCTCCCTGCCCGAAGGCCTTGTAGAGCTCGCAGAGAGGCTTCAGGGAGCACGGGAGCGCTTCCTCTTATGGAAGATATCGGCCTGCCGTCAAGGCGCCATGGAGGCCTGGGCCATGGTGAAGACGCGGTACACGAAGGCTGACCCAAACCACATGGCCGAGGTCGGACCTGCGGGGCCCGATGGGAAGGAGATCCCTGTGAGCTTAGTGTACAGCCAAGTAGAATTGGCAGCAAAGTATTCTCAACAGGATTGTAAACTAGACAGCCTGCTGGATGGCATTGAAGAGGAATATGCCCAGTCAAGTTGACTATGTAATTTAAGATGACATGTAAAATGCCTTCTAGCCGGATTGTAGATCGTTTGTCATAGCGGACCTTTTCGCTTCAACCTCAGGACCCAATAGTCCGGAGTGTTTCCGAATACCCTCGCGGTTATATAAGAACCGGGGCATGCATGGAGACCAGGCGTAGGGGTCATTAGTGTTGTATCAGACAAGTGCCCAACTAGTTATGTTATATTACATGATTAGTAAGAAACATCTTCCAGGGAGAATAGTTCCATTAGGGGTTCCTTTCCCTGGGAGGCATGCCCTAAAGTGCATGTCCAGACTGCAAAAAAAGCAGAAAAACATCTGGGGGCAAATGAATAAATAGGTAAGAAATCGTCTTTTAGTTCACCGACCGAATATTCCCTTAAGAACGCTAGCTTTCGGCTTCACCCAGTCTGAGGTACACATCCGGCTGACCTGGCAGTAACAATCGCAGAGGTGCTCCCTTTACCACCTAGTCGAACAATCGGGAACGTAGGGGTAAGCACAGGAGCCAGGCAACCCAGCTTGGCCAAAACTTAAGTCATATCGATGCATATAATGGTGAATAAAAGGTACATGCGGAAGTGTGACACATGTGTTGGGCATGAAGCCCGTATAAATAAGCTTCTGGTGAAGAAGCCCCCAGGTATAATGAGCGTGGATAGTGCGTCAAGTGTGTACGAACAATGCGCGAACAAGCTTTCAAAGGCTGTAATAGTAAAGGGGGAAGAAGGAGAGAAACAAAAGACAGCTAATATGTAAAATATAGACGGAGGAAGGAGACGAACTCAGAATCTGGCGCTAGGCGTAGAATCTTCGGAGACGGGCTGTGTTCCATGGGTTCGGCTCGAGTCAGTTATCCGATGCGTTTCGCAGACGGTACGCTCCACCGGTCAGGATTTGGTCAATGATAAAGGGACCTTCCCATTTGGGCTTGAGTTTGTCCTTTTTCTTGTCCGGCAAGCGTAGAACTAACTCGCCAATGTTGTAAGTTTTGGCCCGTACTTCTCTGCTTTGATATCTTCGAGCTTGCTGTTGATAGAATGCGGAACGGGCTTTTGCTACGTCACGCTCCTCCTCCAATGCGTCCAAACTGTCCTGCCGATCGAGCTCGGCTTCTCTTTCTTCATACATGCGCACGCGAGATGAGTCATGAATTATGTCACAGGGCAGAACTGCCTCTGCGCTGTATACCATAAAGAATGGTGTAAATCCGGTCATGCGATTTGGAGTTGTCCGCAGCCCCCAGAGTACGGAGTCGAGCTCCTCTACCCAGTGCGTGTTAGATTCCTTGAGGGACCACACTAATCGGGGTTTGATGGCACTCATGATTAGACCATTTGCTCGCTCGACTTGACCATTAGTTTGAGGGTGATAGACTGAAGCATAGTCGAGTTTGATGCCCATGTTTTTGCACCAGAGTTTAACCTCGTCGGCCATGAAGTTCGTGCCATTGTCAGTGATGATGCTGTGGGGGACACTGTAACGGTGTACGACCCCTGATATGAAGTCTATCACCGGCCCGGATTCGGCCGTCTTGACAGGCTTGGCCTCTATCCATTTGGTGAACTTATCCACCATGACCAGTAGGTATCTTTGCTTGTGGGTTCCTCCTTTAAGGGGTCCAACCATGTCAAGCCTCCAGACCGCGAAGGGCCAGGTTATGGGTATAGTTTTGAGTTCGGTGGGTGGCATGTGGCTTTGATTAGCAAAGAGCTGGCAACCGACGCATCGTTGGACTAAGTCCTGAGCATCTGCCCGGGCCGTCGGCCAATAAAATCCTGTATGGAAAGCCTTGCCTACAAGGGCCCGGGCTGCGGCGTGGTGCCCGCCGAGTCCAGCATGAATTTCAGCCAGAAGGTTCCGCCCTTCCTCTTCGGAGATACACCTTTGAAGGACTCCTGTTGTGCTTTTCTTGTAAAGCTCTCCCTCATGGACCTTATAGGCTTTAGATTGCCGCACTATGCAGCGGGCCTTGTTTTGGTCCTCGGGAAGTTCCTGCCTGGTTAGGTAGGCTAGGAATGGTTCCGTCCACAGGGCGATGACTGCCATTATTACGTGGGCTGAGGATGTTACTTCGTTGGCAGAACCGCCGATTGTGTCAGAATGTTCGGTGTCGGGCAGTGCGCTTGGGTCTGGATTATTATTTCCGGATTCCCCTCCCATACTATGGATGGCTTGAACTCTTTAGGGAGTTCGGCTTCAGTCCATTCGGTGATGAAGTCGGCCAAAACTTGCGACTTAATGGCTCGCTGTGGCTTATAGGTTATGTCAAACGGGAGGAGCTCAATGGCCCATTTGGCAATCCGGCCCATCGCGTCGCGGTTGTTTATAATGTCATTAAGAGGTACTTTGGAGGCTACTGTTATCGAACACTCTTGAAAGTAGTGTCGCAGCTTCCGGGATGCCATGAACACCGCGTACGCTATCTTCTGATAATGCGGGTACCATGACTTGCATGGAGTCAGGACAATGGACACGTAGTAAACTGGTTTTTGAAGGGGGAACTTGTGTCCGTCGGTTTCTCGTTCGACAACGAGCACCGCGCTCACCACTTGATGAGTTGCCGTGATATATAATAGCATTGGTTCGCCTATGTTGGGCGCGGCCAGGACCGGATTTGTTGCCAATATGGCTTTTGTTTCTTCGAATCCGGCCGTGGCGGCATCCGTCCACTCGAAGTGTTCAGTGCGTCGGAGAAGGCGATAAATGGGTGATGCCTTTTCTCCTAAATGGGAGATAAAGCGGCTTAAAGCTGCCACACATCCCGTCAATTTTTGTATTTGTTTGAGGTCCTTTGGGATATCCAATTGTGACAGAGCTCGGATCTTGACTGGGTTTGCTTCAATTCCTCTACTGGATACAATGAAGCCCAAGAGCTTTCCGGCTGGTACGCCGAAAACACATTTTTCTGGGTTGAGCTTAATGTCATTTGTTCGGAGATTATCGAACGTGAGCCTCAAATCGTCTACTAGAGTTTCAACGTGCTTGGTTTTGATGACTACATCGTCTACGTATGCCTCCAGTGTTTTGCCGATCTGGTTTGCCAGACATGTCTGAATCATGCGTTGATATGTTGCGCCGGCATTTTTGGGCCCGAAGGGCATTGTGTTGAAGCAGAATGGGCCGTATGGGGTGATGAATGCCGTTGCGGCCTGGTCGGACTCTGCCATCTTAATTTGGTGGTAGCCGGAGTATGCGTCGAGGAAACACAATGAATCGTGTCCTGCGGTAGTGTCGATAATTTGATTGATGCAGGGGAGGGGAAGGGATCCTTTGGGAAAGCCTTGTTGAGGTCTTTAAAATCGACGCACAGGCGCCAAGATTTGTCCTTCTTTGGTACCATCACCAGGTTTTCTAGCCAGTCCAGATGTTTTATATCTCTGATGAATCTGGCCTCCAATAATTTGGCTAGTTTCTCTCCCATGGCCTGTCTCTTGGGTTCGGAGAAACGCCGAAGAGCCTGTATGACTGGCTTGAATCCTTTTATGATATTTAGGCTGTGCTCGGCCAGCCGTCGTGGGATTGCTGGCATGTCTGAAGGGTGACAGGCAAAGATGTCCCAATTTTCGCATAGGAATTCTCGTAGTGCGGCGTCTACATTAGGGTTTAATTGTGCCCCAATGGAGGCCGTTTTTGTAGGGTCCGTTAGGTTGACTTGGAATTTGACTATTTCGTCTGTTGGTTTAGAGGAGGTGGACTTGGATCTCTTATCGAGTATCACATCGTCCCTATTCACCGTGGAGCGCAACGTAGTAAGTTCCTCGGCCGCTAGGGCTTCGGATAGTGCCTCCAGGGCCAGTGCGGCTGTCTTATTTTCGGCGCGGAGTGCTATGTCCGGGTTACTAGCGAGAGTGATGATTCCGTTGGGCCCGGGCATTTTGAGCTTCATGTACCCGTAATGGGGTATAGCTTGAAAAATTGTGAATGCCTCTCGCCCCAATAGAGCGTGATATCCGCTGCTAAATGGGGCCACTTGGAACGTGACCTCCTCGGACCTGTAATTATCCGGCGTGCTGAACACCACATCCAGTGTCATTTTTCCTGTACAGCATGCTTCCCGACTGGGGATTATTCCTCTAAAGGTTGTGCTGCTTCGCTCAATGCGGCTCCAGTCTATTTCCATTTTTCGAAGGGTTTCCTCATAAATGAGGTTCAGTCCGCTGCCACCGTCCATGAGTACCTTGGTAAGGCGAAAGCCGTCCACTATTGGACTGAGAACCAATGCGGCTGGTGCTTGGGCTATTCGGAATTTAGGTTCATCACTAGCATTAAAGGTAATAGCCGTGTCACTCCATGGGTTTATTGTTTCTACTTGGTAGACTTCGGCAAGGCTGCGGAGTGTTCGTTTCCACATATTATTTGATGCGGAAGTCTTGAAGACTCTTAATACCATACTGGTATCCTTGGACTGGTATTCTGGAGTTAGAAGCTCTTCGCCACTTTTGGCCACCTGCCGTAGTATCCAACATGCTCTAAGGCTGTGAGTTGGAGTGGCACCCTCTGTACTATGAATTTTGCAGGGTCCATTGAGCCATCCTTCCAGTGTGGTTCCATGCCCTATAGAGGGTTTTTGCTTTTTGGTATTTAACCCGGGTGCCTGGCAATGATGCACCCTTTTATTTCGGACTGGGGTTGTATTCCGGGCCGGACTGTCCCAAAAGTTGATTTCGGTTTTCCAGGCGCTTTCCATCACACAGTACTTTCGTACTATGGACGCTAAGTCAGCGAAGCGTGTGCTTTCACGATGACTTACGGCGTTGAGGATTCCCTTGTCCGTGCAATTATTGCAGAAGAATGAAATTGCGTCTTCCTCGCGGCAGTCCTTTATCCTATTCATAACAAGGAGGAATCTGGCCCAGTAATGGTGTACTGTTTCTGCGAGCTCTTGCCGGATTTGGGATAGATCGCTTATGTTTGGGTGGGCGGGTGGAATTAAATTCGGACCCCCGTCCACTTTAAAACTTAGGGGCCAAGTAGTTTCCGAACTCGGAAGCTTGGGTTCTTGGATGCTGTCCAATGAATCTGGCCCGCTGCCTGACTTTAGGTTCAGGGCTTGAGTGACGTCCTCCCCTCCGCGGGAATCCGGCATGGAGGGATCAGGAATCCGGACATAGCTAGTCCTTAAGATAGAAGAAGGGTTGCCGCATTGTTCCTCTACCACAGCAACATGGTGGGTAACCTGGGGAGAATTAATCTCTCTCAGATCGGGTTTAGGCCCAATCTGATTGTAGTCTGTAGCGACTCCCAGGGCGGCGATGCGATCCAAGAGCTCATTTAAGGAAGAGAGCTCCATCGGATCTAACTGCTCGGCGAGTTCCGAGTTAACATGAAGATCGCTTTCGATGACCCGAGAAGTCAACGTCGGCGCGGAGGCCGAACGGGCGGTCATAAGGAAACCTCCTATCCGGAGAGTTTGGCCGATAGCCAAAGCTCCTTTAGCCGCAATGCCGCTTTAAAGATGGGACGGGGCATCCTTCCTGATGGTGACGGCACAGAGGAACTCTCAATGAAAGCACCAATGTCGGTGTCAAAACCGGCGGATCTCGGGTAGGGGGTCCCGAACTGTGCGTCTAGGCGGATGGTAACAGGAGACAAGGGACACGATGTTTTTACCCAGGTTCGGGCCCTCTCAGTGGAGGTAAAACCCTACTCCTGCTTGATTGATATTGATGATATGGGTAGTACAAGAGTAGATCTACCACGAGATCAGAGAGGCTAAACCCTAGAAGCTAGCCTATGGTATGATTGTTGTTCGTCCTACGGACTAAAACCCTCCGGTTTATATAGACATCGAAGAGGGTTAGGGTTACACAGAGTCGGTTACAATGGTAGGAGATCTACATATACGTATCGCCAAGCTTGCCTTCCACGTCAAGGAAAGTCCCATCTGGACACAGGACGAAGTCTTCAATCTTGTATCTTCATAGTCCAGGAGTCCGGCCGAAGATGATAGTTTGGCTATCCGGACACCCCCTATTCCGGGACTCCCTCAGCGGCTAAAAGACATTACATCGCATACCTCGAAGCCTGTTAGTAGGCTCATGAAGGCTTCATCCAGTCCGCTCTTGGCGGACTGAACTTTTTCAACCACCGTACCCATTAAGGTACGGTGCTCCTCCAAGACGGATGCACCTTGCAGTGCATCCATCAGCTTGTTCGGCGCCTCTGCATTCGTAGAGGTCGCCGTCTCCCCCTCCCACAGAGGTGGCTGCCGATCCGATTCCGAAACCGTTTGGGTCTCCGAAACAGTAACCGACTGAGGGTCGGATGACCCAGGACCCCCAAGGCCAGTCTCCATAGGGGTTGTGCCCTCCATGTTATCGGCAGCCTCCGGTGCCGCATTGGTCCTCTCCCGTACTTCTCTGGACCCGGAGAAATCCTTTGGGACGACACCTCAGGATCGTCCACTCTAGGAGGTGAGGAAGCTCGTGGAGGCATCTCGCTCTCCCTCTTGTCCAGCGAAAGATCCCCCAATGATGACGATTCTTGAGGAATGTCACGGGCTGGATTATGATGTGAAATTAGATATTATTCTTATAATCTATAAAAATAATTAGATTTATATAAAACATCTTAGGAAGCTCACAATTCGGCAAGGGCTTAGTGCGGGGGCGGTGCTAGGGAACGGCTTCGGTGCCCGAATCCGAGTCATCGGAGAGGAATACCCTTTCCCTCTTGGATGCCCCCTCCTCCGGATCTACGGAGGCTGCTCTCTTCTTCCCTTTGGGAGGAGGGTTTTCTACCTCCTATTCGCCCTCCTCCTCCTCCTCCTCCTCTTCATCTTCCTCGTCAGAGGAAGGGGCTTTGGTTTCTCCGGACACGGTGCCCGAAGTCTCTTCGGGATGGAGGTCGCCTTGAGCCTCCTTGGTCTTCTTATTCTTCTTGTCCTTCTTTGCCGGCGCTTGATAGGGCGCCGGGACCAACATCTTCATTAACAGAGGATCGGTTGGGTTTTCGGGGAGTGGGGCCGGACACTTAATCCGCTCGACCTTCTTTAACCAGTCCTGTTTAAGAGATGGAATTCTCAGGACCCCTCCTTAAGATTAACATGCTAAGTAGTGTTCGCCAATATGATACTTACTGGGGATGCCGGATTGTTGTAGTCGAGGCCGGTGTCATCGGACGTCCGTGGCCACGTCTTCTGCTTCTTAAAAAGCAGCTTCCATATCTTCTTGTGTGTCGTGCCATAGAAGTGCTGCAGAGTCCGTGGCCCCTCCGGATTGAGCTCCCACATTTTGAGAGGTTGTCATTGGCAAGGGAGAGCTCGGCGGATGAGCATCACCTGTATCACATCAGCAAGGGTGATGTCCTTGTTTATCATGCTCTTGATACGCTTCTGCAACACCGACACATCGTCCAGGGACCCCTAATATAGGCCCTTGTTGGTCTAGGATGCAAGCCATAGCGGAGGTCCGGATCTAAAGGCAGGAGCAGCAGCCATTTGGTGTCGCGGGGTTTGGTGATATAGAACCACTCCTGCTGCCACACCTTGACGATATCCACAAATATTCCTTTGGGCCAAGAAACCCAATTTAACTTGCTCACCATGGCGCCGCCGCACTTGGCGTGTTGGCCTTCAGCCACCTTCGGCTTCACACTGAATACTTTGAGCCATAAGCCGAAGTGTGGAGGGACGCGGAGAAATGCCTCACACACGATGATAAATGCCGAGATGTGGAGGAAGGAATTCGGGGCCAGATCATGGAAATCAAGCCCGTAGTAGTACATAAGACCTCAGAGGAAGGGGTGAAGGGAGAACCCGAGTCCTCGGAGGAAGTGAGGAATAAAAACCACCCTCTCACCGGGCTCTAGGGTGGGGATGATCTGCCCTGGGGTTGGAAGCCTGTGTTTGATCTCCGCCTCAGGTACCTCACCTCCCACGGATCCTGGATGTTCTTCTCCGTTACGGAGGAGGCCATCCACTTGCCCTGAAAGCCAGATCTGGCCATTGCTGGAGAAGATGGGGTGGAAGGAAAGTTTGGGGCTTGGGCGCTGGAGCTCGGGGAATTGAAAGGCAGAGCAAGGAGAAGGCGTGAGGTGAACAGATGGGTCTTTGTCCTCTTATAGAGGCGGCGAATATCAAGCGCCCCCTCATAATCCTTAAATCTTGCCTATTCCCAAGGGGACGTGTGAACGGCACGGTTGGATTACCCAAAAAAAAACATTGATGAGAATCCCGTAATAAGGAGACATGATCTCTGCTTTGACAAGACGTGTCATTGGCCGTACCTCAAAATACGAAACAAGGCTGTAAAATGGTTCAGAATAATAATAAGGCTAGAAAATAACGTCTCGCTGGAAAGGTGGCCCATGGACATGACTTATTTTAAGTATTATTGCTTTTTAAAGCTTAGGGTTGTACGTGTTTAGCAAGGCCGGACACTGCTCTTTGTGAGCGTAAAATTGCTTTGGAGTATTCGGAAAGGGGAACCCGCCTTACAATACCGAAGACAATTTGCACGCCGGATACATCGTCATTGAAGCCTAGTTCAGGGGCTACTGAGGGAGTCCTGGACTAAGGGGTCCTCGGGCGTCCGGGCTATGTGATATGGGCCGGACTAATGGGCCATGAAAATACGAGAGAGAAGAACCTTCCCCGTGTCCGGATGGGACTCTCCTTTGCGTGGATGGCAAGCTTGGCGGTCGGATCATGTACCTTCCTTTCTTTGTAACCGACTCTGTACAACCCTAGATCCCTCTAGTGTCTATATAAACCGAAGGGTTTAGTCCATAGGGGAAATCACAATCATACAGGCTAGACATCTAGGGTTTAGCCATTACGATCTCAAGGTAGATCAACTCTTGTAACCCCTATACTCATCAAAGTCAATCAAGCAGGAAGTAGGGTATTACCTCCGTTAAGAGGGCCCGAACCTGGGTAAACATCATGTCCCCTGCCTCCTTGTTACCTTCCATCCTTAGACGCACAGTTCGGGAACCCCTACCCGAGATTTGCCGGTTTTGACACCGACAGCTATCCCACTCAGAGGATGATTGTTGATGGGCCATGTCCGTAGCCGGTGGCTCGCACACACGGTATGGTTGGTTTGATGGTCGTCTGTAGTTTTCGGGTGCATTATATACTCTGACTCAATGGTCTAGCAGGACGAGATGCTTTGGGATGTCTTCTTGGAGTTCAAAAACCAACTACGTGAAGTCATCAATACCGATGAGACAGAGATGAAACATGACCTGCCTTGATTAGTTCATTGTTTTACTAATGTGGTGCACAAGGTTTTAATGGTGAGGGGATATAATTAAAATAAGTAGCCACCACTCTATTTTTCACACAAGATGCCAAACATACTTACACCCTCTATAGGTGTTTTGTTTGGTGGTGGCACATCAGTAGTTGCACGCGTGTGGTGTCTTGGCCACCATGGTGTTTTGCTGGTTGGGGGTGACATCATTGCAAATGTCATTTACCATTTTTTTTGGGACAATACATCTATGCTCGGTTCATCCCGGCTATTGTCACTGACTGGCTCGTAAACCTATTTAGCTTTGCCTTCTGTTGGATCTGGCAACACGGGTATGTGTATGTCGATGGCTTCGGGATGCGTTGTGGCTTGCAGCTATGGTCTATGGTGGGTGGGGGTGAAGAGGCAGCCGTGGAGGCAGGTTGTCACTCGTGTAGAATGGGCATGTCCATAGAACACGTACAGAGGCACCCACCTCCACATTTATCCTTTGCCATCGCAACCAGCCATTCGACTACGCTCGGCGCAGGAAAAAATTAATTGCTCGGTTATTAGAGTCGGCCACTCAACAGGGCCAAAAGCATACACAAAAATGGTCGAGTGTGCCCCTGCCAGTCGGCTCAAACTTGTGTTCTATTTTCCTTGACAATGATCATTGCCCATAGCTTTCTTTCAAGATTTGTTTTTGATGACATGACACTCTATCAATTTTTTTCACACATGTCTGCAACTATGCAAAGACCAACTACAACTAGAAGTTAAGCAAGCTATGGTTGGCAGCACCTGTGGCAGATGCACCTTCCATAAATCACCCCGAAAGGGTGATCAAGAAGGTGAAGTTACTATAAGTCTTATTACTTCATGCTCCAGTTGGGATAAAAGAAAGTTGAGTGCCTATCCCACAGCAAATAACCCAGAGCAAGCGAACCGAGAACCCCATCCAGAATTACACGAGAAGAAGGAAATCAGGAAAACCAACAAGATGATCGACAGTCCAGTGAAGAGGCACCAGCAAGCATGTGAAGCACACACGACAATCGGTCAGAAAGAATGGGTAAAAGGCCGGGAGAAATGGTAGGACATGCCATCTGGCTAGCCGGAATGGTCCAATGTCGGGCAGCACAACACGTGATCCATCAAGCCGCAAGGATCTCAAGGTATGTGCAACACTAAAAAAGCGCACCCATAGAATAAAACAACAAGCCACCGACTCACTGCCTAGACCCGTTATCTATAGTGGGCAATGCACGTGTAGACTCTGGAGTACATGGTTGTTCAGTATGATTGTGTGTTCCGCATACGCATATTTGTTTTGCTGGTCGGATGTTGTGTACGGTTATGCTGGGCACAACCATGTGATGGTTGTGGGTTTGGCATTCATGGATCTCACTCGGCTATGCTTCTCAGAGGACGATGGTAATGGGCCTCAGATATAGCCGCTAGCTTGCGGGCATAGTACGGATGGTTGGTTTTCTCATCTAGGCCCTGAGAAAGAATTGAATTCATTTGGACGGGATAGGAGAAGAAATAAAGTGTTGCATGGTCATCTCTATACCTGACTAGAATAGAACAACCAGGCGAACCTGTTGATATGTGCCCAAGAAATTCCTTGTACATGTAGCAGATATTCTTGGTACCTCATTTATTTTCACTCACCCGATGAGCTGTAGGTGGTAACCATTGGTGTGTGCCGCCAAGTAACAATCGATCTAGAAGTTACCTGAGTAGCTAGAGCTAGGACGGGCCACGCCTGCCTTGCCAGGCATGCCCAAGCTCCCTTTGCCTCCGGCATGCCTACATGGACCATCCGCATCATGTGGTCCTATGATAGGATGGATAACCCAAATTATGGTTGTTCGTGCCGCATCTCTGGCTATCCATGCCATTAGAGCAGGAGAAATACAGCAGTGCATAGTCATCTCTATACCCGACCGACGCAGACCGACCAGCGGCCCCTGCAGCTATGTGACCAACCAATGCCTTGTGCATGAAGTGGCTCATCTTGATGCCACATTTATTTCCACTCACCCGACAAACTCCAGGTGCTCACCCTTTTTTGTGCAACCAGGTAAGTATCGAGGCAGAAGTTACCCGGAAAATGGGACCTCCCGGGTACAGCCATACGCATTGGGTGGGGTTAAATGGTACGAGTAACACCCACCTTGCCCGACACGCCCAAGTTCCCTTTACCTCTATCAAGTGTGCATGCACCGTCCACAACGGGAGGGCCCATGATGGGATGGATAGTGACCATCATGGCTACCCATGCCACATCTCTGGTGCTACACGACACTGGAGTAGGAAAAACTGTTGCCTAACTTACTCCTTACCCAGCTGCTTGCCTTGGCGTGTGTCTGACTAGCAATCATGGCCAAACGTACCCATCAACGCAAAAACACCATTAACCCTACCCGACTTCTGACATTATCCATGTTGGAGATATGCCGTAGTGGCAATCATGTGATGATGATATTTCCCTATGTATTCATGAGTTTTTTGTATTGTCCTTGAACATCATCTGTGATATGTATCAATAAGTTTCTGACTTGTTTGTGGAACTATATATTGTATGATGATCGCTCTAATGGTCCCTAGTTGATAATTAAGGTTATGCGAACACATACCCTTTTACTAGTATATAATTTGGTTGACGACTATGTTTCACTAGTCATGGGCATAGAGGTGCTAAACCCATAGTATGGATTCGGGGATGGAGATCACCGAGTCAGACAGACCCACTTTGAGACACAGCGAGCTATTGTCATCTACTAGTCTCAAGTATGTCATGTCCTAGACCTGAGGTCCTCACATGTTCTCAGGATGAGGAATCAAGTCACTTAGGGTCTATAAAACGCTACTCCATAACTGGGTAGTTATAAAGGTAGCTTTCGAGTGACTCTGAGACATGCCACGAGACATGGTTGGCCAAGATTTGATTCGCCCTCACGTAAGGAGAGATATTATTTGGGGCCTCTCAAGTGATCAGATTCGGAAAGCATGGCCATGCGACTTAGGTCAAGAATTAACTTAGTTCGGGAATCTGTATCATAGTTTCAACAAGAGAGGTTGAGCTACCACAATGGTGACAAGTACTGGCCTTGAGCTCGACAACATATATCATGAGGCAAAAAGGAATGTTGAATATAACACATTGTCAAGGTTCGTATAATGACTTTATGCACACGTGGGAGTTGGCACGTTCTGCTAGGAGCCGCTACCAACTACCATCTTGGGTCGTGTCCATGTGTATGTTAATGTGGAGCATCCTACGGACATCACCATGTCAAGAGTCCGTTTGGCAAGTGACACGTTCGACATCTACTTCATATACACAAAGGTGAATAATCTCCTTTACACGTGTTCACTTGACCCCTTCGAGGATGGTATACTACTTGACATTCCTCTCGTGTGCATGCATATGTATTACCGGAGCTTCACGGACGACAAGGAGTGCAAGCACCAAGGAACAACTACACCATCCATGAGGGAAGCATGGAAGAGAAGACGGAAGAAATGGAGCCGCTTCAAGCTACATACCTCGGACATCCGACGACCTCCGGACGACCGACGATTTCCAGACATCCAACGCCTGGAGACTCCACCAGCCAAATCGACTACAGGGGATGAAGACGCTACAGTGGTCGGACGACTGACAACCACCGGATGTCCGACAAATCCCAGGGCCCGGACGACCGGTGCCACCAGTCCAGAGAAGAAACGTCGGAAGTCCGACACCCTCCGGATGACTGGACCCCAGCGAGCGACCGAACATCCGACCCCGAGCGGACGTCCGACTCTGCGTGTGCTCAGTCGGGCCTTTAGCCTTGTATCTCTCTCCCACTTACCCCTTCGTGGCTTAGACTATAAATAGACCACCTCCACCTCCTTTCCGGGGTTAGCAAAGTGATATCTCATTTGTATGTGAGCTTTGCTCCTACCTCCTCCTCTTGAGAGAGAGAGAGAGAGACCACTCCCATGGAGTTCAAGACCTCCATGTGAGAAGATCCCAAGGGATTCAAGCCCCCATTCATGGGAAGATCCTTCTAGCATTAAAGCCCCCATCTTCTTTGGATTTGGGATGAACTCCACCTTGTATCTTTCTTTTGTCGTTCATGTATTTGTGATCTGGTATGTTTGATTGTCTAGTGGATGTGTGATTGGACTTGTTCTTGAGTGTTTCCCCTTCTGATTTCTCTCCGTTCTTCCCCGTGTTCTTAGTGTTCTTCGAGGGAATCCACTCCAATCATGAAAGATCGGCCTACACCGGGTTAGCCCCATAGCATATGGTATCTTGAGCCACACTGATCACTTATTTGGAGTTCCTCCCATCGTTTTCTAGCCTTCTTTTGCTTGATTTCGTCCTAAATTTCAAAAATCCCCACCAAAAATAGCCCCAATTTTTTTGTGATTTGTTGGTTTGATGATGTTTTGTTGATTTTGATCCATGGATTTTCTTGGTTTTAAGTGGATCTAGCATCTCCCCAAGTTTCCCCACTTTCCATCCATGAAATCTCATCAATTTTGACCCCGAAACCCCCAATTTCCGCCCAAAATCGCGTCCCGGATCTAAATCCCTAGTTGACCTAGACCCACCGGACGACCGACGTTTTCTCGAATGTCCGACGCCCCCAGAACCACGGGACGTCCGACACCCCATATCCAAAACGAAAACATCAGATTTCCGGTCTTTTCCGGACGTCCGTCCCGCGCTCCAGTTCTCGGAAGTCCGACGTTTCTCGGACGTTCGACACCTGTAGATATCAACTTCGGCTGATTCTTGTTTCGGCCATAACTAATTCATCTGAACTCCGATTTTGACTTTCTTTAGCTCGTTTTGAAGCTCTTGACATCCCCCATACCAAACAAATACGATCAACATCATTTGACTCCATCAATTTTTTGGAACTTTAGCATCTTTGCCTCAGGCCTTCACCACATCATCCGCTATACCACCTCCGACTTTCGCAACCTAAACCATTTTGTTCACCATAGCATTTGTGGTTGCTTGAGTAGTGATTCGAGTCTCCTAAGCTGTTTCGGCTACTTAGGGACGGTTACTTCTTCATCAACCACCACCATACCTTCTGAATAACCTAGTCCACTATACATTTTCACCACCAAACTTAACCCAATTTTGTTTGAGCTTTATTGAGTTGTGGCTTGTGTCTCCTAAGGTGTTTCGGCTACTTAGGGACGACAACTTCAACTTCCACTCGCATAACCCATCACTCCACTTTCGCATTGCCGAGTGCAAAACCACCACCACTTTCCGCTACCACCATTTGACATTTGAGATTTTGAGTTCGCGGTTTTTCCGTTTCCTAAGTTGTTTCGGCTAATTAAGAACGGTTCTACATCAATAACACTGCCACTCATCATCGCCACGAGGTCTTAATCATAAATAAGGACGGTAACCTTGATGACATCATTGTATATTCCCTTTGCCTTTGCATTGTTAACCCCTAGCCCATTTTGCGTCACTTGCCTCTTGAGACTAGCCATTGAGTATTGCTGGCAACGTTACTTGTGCACATTAGTGATCATCCGCCCTTCCGTTGCATACATGCCATATCATCTTGGTATCATCATCTCTTGTGTCACGAGATTGTTCTCGCATATACACAATTGTTATATTGGTTTGTGCATTTCGCATAGTGGCCATACAAAAAAAGAATAAGCTTTTAAGCAAAGAGAAAACAAAGAGCTTGTAAGCAAGAGCCATAGCATCGTATCATAGTGTATTACAATATATCATATGTTATCATACTTGATCATCTTGGATCATCGTGTGAGAAACACCAGGAACCATACATACATAGCATACTTGGGATAGAAAGTTGATAGAGTTTGCATCTTATAGGTTGTGCACAAGTGTCGTATCCGCCTATTGAGCAATCGTGCTAGCGTCTCTCTTGATTTGTGCAACATGAGCGTTTTCCATGGACTCCACATTTGTGCTCATTCCTTGGTTGCACAACCCCATTTATCTATCCGTGTGTGTGCGTTTCCGTGTGCCATTCATTGCTATTGGTTTACTTGTTTCACTTGTGAGTTTGTGAATCTCTTTCAACATTATTGACCCTTGCTAACATTTTGCATCAAATTTTTGTGCCACTATCCTCACCGAGCTCCACCATAAGCTTTACTTGATAGGTGTGAGTGAACAAGTCCGGTACCAATTCCACTATTCTTTCATTTCACATTGAGTGAAACGGGATACATCTTCAACTTTGGGAAAAGGTAACTTGGTATTGTTTATCTCATTTCCTACTCGCCTCTACTCAAGTCTTGTGATGGATAGGCAAAGCACACCCCCTATGGTCTACAACAACGACGACGAGTTTGATGCCACAAACAACTTGAACGCCAAAATGGATGCTCGAATGGATGAGATCAAAGACCTCATCAAGTCCTACAAGCGATCTTCCTCATCTTCGAGAAGATGCTCAAGAGCACATCCTTCAGAGCTACCATCTCCGGCAAGATCACGTCGGCATCGACACAATCACCGACAAGAACGTGAAAGTCAAGATCTCAACACCAACAACCGCTCAATGACTTTACCATCTCCCTTGGCATCTTCGCCAAATGACTTCAAGGCATCTTCACCTACGGACATACGGCATCTTCTCCAACAAGCACCTCAAGACTACACTCAAGACAAGCTCCCAAGCTCAAGTCCGCGACTACCACGAGCTACTACAACCTCGACATCGACCACAAGATTCCTTTCTATGGGACTCTAGAACCCGACGAGTATCTCGAGTGGGAGCGCTTGATGGACGACTACCTCAAGCTACATCAAGTTCTTCTCGAAGATCAAGTGAAGTGCGCCACAAGAAACTTCCACGACTACGCGTCAACATGGTGGCTTCACACACCTTCAGAGAGCTACGACATGAGTTGGCCCAAGACGAAGAGAGCTATGCGGCGAGAGTTCGTGCCTCCAACCTACACGGAACAACTTCTACGCTAATTGGAGAAAACCATCCAAGGATCCAAGTCCATCGACGCGTACTTCAAGGAGATGAAGAATGCCTTGCGATGAGCCGACGTGGATGACCCCATCTCGATGAAGTTCCACTTCATGATGGGATTGCACAACGACATCTCCAAGACTTTCTTCCTCGAGAACTACAAGTCCCTCGACGACAACTACATTGGTGCTCTCAAGGCGGAACAAGAACTCATGAAGGCCAAGGCTTCTCCACCCCAAGCACACTTCTCGAAGACCAAGCTCCAAGACAGTGAGCATGAGGCTAGTACCACCATGATGTCCAAGCATGATGAGCTCCAAGACGATGCTCCCAAGTTTGACTTCACTGCCATCCCTCTTTGTGGCATTGATGGTGTCGAGTCTACTTCGACTCTTTTTCAAGACGGCGCGGCGACGACTACAACCATGGAGCCAATCAAGGAACATGCTTTGGATGTGAGCGACATGGTGACGAGCAAGGATGATGCTTCCATATTAGGAGGCGAGAGTGATGATGTGCCATCTTCAGCCTTCATCCACGGCGACGGTGACGAGATGATCGAGCATGGGATTTTCCCTTCGGTCATGGAGGAGATTGATGATGTGCCATCTTCGGCCTTCATCCACAACGACGGCGATGAGATGGTTGAGCATGGGATTTTCCCTTCGACCAAGGCAACGTATGATGACTTGAGTGAGTTTTGCCACCATATTGAGAGTGAGAGCGACTTCACCCCTAGCCCCACATATGAAGAGTTGCTTCAATTCCCATGTGAGGAGAGCCACAACCCCCACTACTTGAGTGAGATGAGTGACTACACCATATGTGACTTTGAGTGCACCTATTTTGAGGGAGTGAGTGAACCACCACATACAGAGAGTGAGATAGTTGATAGGTCTTGTGAGGAAAATTTCAACACTAATGACTTGACCTCTACTTCTATTGTGTCTTCTCATTTGGTGCTAGGTCCCATATACGATGACGCACCGATTCGCGACGACTCTGTCCTTCCTTTGGACAAGACGATGGCCATGGTGGAATATGATGCACCCCCCGCATGGTTTCATCAAGATGAAGATGACCACCATTTGGTCTTTCCCACCTCACCTACACTACTTGAGTGGAATGAACAAGGTAACATAGGTGAAGGTGATGCTCTAGTCCCACTAGTGGACATTCTTGACATTGATTGCTTGCATGATGTTGATCCACCTAGTACCATGCTTCATGCTAGTATGATTTCCAGATGCGATGATTTACCCATTTATGATGAGTTTGATGATTTCCATGTGGACTCTATTAGTTGTGATGCCATCTTACATAGGATTTCTTGCGATAATTCTCTTGGTCACATCATGTTTGACAATCCGCTTGACTTGTCATATGCTATGCATGAGATCAACCATATGTCATATTTGCAATCTCTTTGCAGTGACTATGCATATGCCATTAAAATAAACCCAATTTTCACTTATGGCATAGATGACAAGCCCATGGTTATTAGCATTTGTTTTTCTTGCGATGATATTGATATGCTCCATTTGCATCATTTATCTCATATGCCATGCCATGACCACCTAGCTTCGAATATGCATTGTTTTGGATGTTGTCCATTTTCTCCATATGATGTTTTCGATATTGCTCATGAGGAGGCCCCCATATTTTCCTCATACATTTTAGGAGATTTTGATCCATCCCATCCATTGCATGATCCCAATAATTATGTGCACAATATGCTCCCCGTGAATAAAAATGCTATTGTTGTGCCATTTGTGTCCCCATCATGATATACATAACAAATATTCTTTCATGATGGATAACATGTTCTTGTACCATGCATCAAATTTCTTTGAGCGATGCTTATCTTGTGCTAACTCACATGTGCACATACACATCATGATGGATGATGTGTACATTTACCACGCACACAATTTCTTTGGTTTGTGTCTCTTTTGTGTAGGTACCCATGAATACTTGTTAACCTCACAATCCCATGAGTTGACAAAACAAGCTCTAGAGAGCAATGATGACTTGGGATCCCATGGATTGTCTTTCCGACTGCTCTCTTCACGCAAAGACTTTGCACAGTTCTTCTACATGGCCCTCACATGGTTATGGGTTATTGTCTATTACATATTCTATGCCCATCTTGCCATGTTCACTTTGTATGATATGCTTATTCATATGCCCTTGCCATGCATTAGTGACCCATGCTTTGCATTACACATGATGATTGATTCTCATACTTGTATGTGTATTTTCACGCTTGGTGGAGATATTGCTTGTTAGTGCCATGTTCCATTTATGCCCCATTCCTACGATGATACTATGATCTTGCTTTGCGCTCATGCTTGCGATATGTCATGTGCATTGCATATATCTATTATTTTCTCACATGGCATGATTGCCATTATTTCTTCTAGTATGTTGCATCTTCGCACTACTAGCTTGCATGACTTGATTGCTATGATTGCTTGCCTTGTTGCATCCCCCATGATTCATACTTGCTCATTTCATGCAGTTGATGACAACCATTACCATGCTTTGCACATGATTCATGTTGCTTCTTCTCATATATCTCCATATGTTGCCTCTTTCACGCTCAATGATTTTCCATGTATTGAGTGCAACGATGCATTTAGCCTTGCTAACGAGATTGCCCCCATAGCATTCTCACATATGATTGGAGATTTGGACATATTTCTTGTGAAGCATGCTTGTCCTTCTTTTTTTGCACCATATGCATCGTGCCATGAACATAAAGATTGCATCATATTCTTCATGCACTTTTGCTACTAATGATTATGTGCAAGAGATGAGAACCATCATGATGGATGATGTGTTTATCTACCATGCGCATATGTTTTTTGTTTTGTTGTGTGCATGTGTAGGATACTTGGCCTTCGTGTCGACTTCCACTTCAGGTGAGTTGACCATTCGAGCTCTTGAGAGCGAGCCTCATACATTCTTCCATGACTCGCTTCTACACCGCATTTGCTTGCGCTTCGGCATTGTAAAGAATGCACAAGGACATGCCTTCAAGGTGACATCTTTCTTGAGCATGGATATTGCGGATCATACTACTTGTGTTGCTTGTACCATGTGACCTATTGGCCATCTTGGACAAATTGATTGCGCACATGTTAGAGATCTAGCTTCGACTTGTCATTTACACATTTCCATGCCTCATGACATATATACCTTGTGTGTTGCATCCAATTCTTGGATTACTTGCCCCTATCATATGTTTGGTTGCAACAATGTCATTTCTTCACATATGCCATGTCCCATTGCTTGTCACATGATTGTCTTGATTGCCTCACACATGATGAACAATTGCTCTTTCTATTGTGGTGAGTGCCACACTATCTTCACTACACCCTATGCATGTCATGCTTGGATTGTCTTGCACTTGACCCATGTGTTTAGACACTTCATTTTATTTTGTGTTGTGAATGATTCGTATGCCTACCATAGACCTTTCATTGAGCAATTTGTGAACACTTGCTATGAACTTGAGGTAGATGCTTATTCTCTTATCACACATATTTACATCTCTACCTCACATTTACATGCTTGTTTCTATGACGTCCTTGATTGTGCTCAATTCATATGTTTACATGCCATGACACAATCCCTTGTCACACCTTATGCTATGCCTGATGACAACACTTACTCCTGGCTACTTGCCTAACTTACTCCTTACCCAGTTGCTTGCCCTGGTGTGTATCTGACAAGCAATCATGGCAAAACTTACCCAACAATGCAAAAACACCATTGACCCTACCCGACTTCTGACATGATCCAGGTTGGACATATGCCCTAGTGGCAATCATGTGATGATGATATTTCCCTATGTATTCATGAGTTTTTTGTATTGTGCTTGAACATCATCTGTGATATGTATCAATAAGTCTGTGACTTGTTTGTGGACCTATATATTGTATGATGACCGCTCTAATGGTCCCTAGTTTATAATTAAGGTTATGCGAACACATACCCTTTTACTAGTATATGATTTGGTTGATGACTATGTTTCACTACTCATGGGCATAGAGGTGCTAAACCCATAGTATCGATTCGGGGATGGAGATCACTGAGTTGGACAGACCCACTTTGAGATGCAGTGAGATATTGTCATCTGTTACTCTCAAGTATGTCATGTCCTAGACCTGAGGTCCTCACATGTTCTTAGGATGGGGAATCAAGTCACTTAGGGTCTATCATACGCTACTCCGTAATTGGGTAGTTATAAAGGTAGCTTTCGAGTGAGTCGTGAGACATGCCACGAGACATGGTTGACCAATATTGGATTCTTCCTCAGTTAAGGAGAGATATTCTTTGGGGACTCTCAAGTGATCAGATTTGGAAAGCATGGCCATGCAACTTAGGTCAAGAATTAACCTAGTTTGGGAATTTGTATCACAGTTTCAAGAAGAGAGGTTGAGCTACCACAAGGGTGACAAGTACTGGCCTTGAGCTCGACAACATATATCATGAGGGAAAAGGAATGTTTCATATAACACATTGTCAAGGTTTGTCTAATGACTTTATGCACACATGGGAGTTGGCACGTTCTGCTAGAAGCCTCTACCAACTATCGAGTCGGGACATGTCCATGTGTATGTTGATGTGGAGCATCCTACGGACATCACCATGTCAAGAGTCCGTTTGGCAAGTGACACGTGCGACATCTACTTCACATACAGAAAGGTGAATCATCTCCTTTACACATGTTCACTTGACTCCTTTGAGGTTGGTATACTACTTGAAATTCCTCTCGCATGCATGCATAGGTATTGCTGGAGCTTCACTGACGACGAGGAGTGCAAGCGCCAAGGAACAACTACACCATCCATGAGGGAAGCGTGGAAGAGAAGATGAAACAAACAGAGCTGCTACAAGTTACGTCTCTCAGATGTCCGACGACCTCCGGACAACCGACGATCTCCAGATGTCCGATGCCTAGAGACTCCACCAGCCAGATCGACTATAGCAGACGAAGACGCTATAGCAGCTGGACGACCGACAACCACTGGCGTCCAACAAGTCCCAGCGCCCGTACGACCGACGCCGACCAGACGACTGGTGCCACCAGTCCAGAGAAGAAACATCGAAAGTCCAACGCCCTCCAAACGACTGGACCCCCGCGAGCGACCGGACGTCCGACATTGGGTGTGCACAGCTGGGCCTTTGGCCTTGTATCTCTCTCCCACTTAACCCTTCATGGCTTAGACTATAAACAGACCACCTCCATCTCCTTTCTAGGGTTAGCAAAGTGATAGCTCATTTGTATGTGAGCTTTGCTCCTACCTCCTCCTCTTGAGAGAGAGAGAGAGAGAGAGAGAGAGACCACTCCCATGGAGTTCAAGACCTCCATGTGAGAAGATCCCGAGGGATTCAAGCCCCCCTTCGTGGGAAGATCCTTCTAGCATTCAAGCACACATCTCCTTTGGATTTGGGATGAACTCTACCTTGTATCTTTCCCTTTGTTGTTCATGTACCTTGTGATCTGGTGTGTTTGAATGTCTAGTGGATGTGTGATTGGACTTGTTCTTGAGTGTTTCCCCTTGTGATTTTTCTCCGTTCTTCCCCATGTTCTTCATGTTATTCGAGGGAATCCACTCCAATCGTGAAAGATCGGCCTACACCGGCTTAGCCCCGTATCATATGTGAACCTATGGGGTCGCAGACTTAAGGGGTTATGGCCCATTCGGATTGGATCTGAGTGGAAATGGGTTTAGACTCCTAGTGGGCCTCAAGTGTTGAGCCCATCTTGGAGGTCTATGATACATCTCCATAGTATCTACTTTTCCAAACTCTTTTGCCCTTGTTTTGGACTCTAATTTGCATGATTTGAATGGAACTAACCCAGATTGACTATGTTTTCAGCAGAATTGCCGTGGTGTTAGTTTTGTGCAGAAATCAAAGTTCTCGGATTGACCTAAAAATTTACGGAGAATTTTTGTGGAATATATAAAAAAATACTGGCGCAAAAAGATACCAGAAGGCCACAAGCCCTGGGGGCACGCCTACTCCCCAGGGTGCGCCTCCTAGGCTTGTGGGGCCCCTGGACCGCTTACAACCCTAATCCAACTCTATAAGTACCTATTCATGGAGAAAAAATAGAGAGAAGGATTCATTGCGTTTTACAATATAGAGCCGCCGCCACCTCCTGTTCTTCATCGAGAGGGCTGATCTGGAGTCCATTCGGTGCTCTGGAGGGGGAATCTGTCACCATCGTCATCATCAACCTTCCTCCATCACCAATTTCATGATGCTCACCGCCGGGAGTGAGTCATTCCTTTGTAGGCTTGCTGGACTGTGATGGGTTCGATGAGATTTATCATGTAATCGAGTTAGTTTTGTTAGGGTTTGATCCCTAGTATCCCCTATGTTCTGAGATTGATGTTGCTATGACTTTGTTATGCTTAATGCTTGTCACTAGAGCCCGAGTGCCCTGATTTCTGGTCTGAACCTATTATCTTTTCATGAATATTTGTGATTTCTTGATCCTATCTTGCAAGTTGTAGACACCTATTAGGAGTTATGATCTGCATACCCCAAGGTGACAATAATTAGGATTCTTTCCGGTGATTATCGTAGTTTGAGAAGTTCATGTATTCAGTAAGTGCTAACGCTTTGGTCTAGTTCTCTATTAAAAGGAGGCCTTATTATCCCTTAGTTTCCATTAGGACCCTGCTGCCACGGGAGGGTAGGACAAAAGATGTCATGCAAGTTATTTTCCATAAGCATGTATGACTATATACGGAATACATGCCTACATTATATTGATGAATTGGATCTAGTTCTGTATCACCCTAGGTTGTGACTACTACATGATGAATATCATCCAGCACAATTATCATTGCCATCCAACACCTACGAGCTTTTAACATATTGATCTTATTAAGTAACTTTTGCTATTGCTATTGTTACAATCACTACAAAACTACTACGGTTACTTTTGTCACTGTTACCATTACTTCCATACTACTTTGCTACTAAAAACTTTGCTGCAGATATTAAGTCTTTCGGGTGTGGTCGAATTGACAACTCAACTACTAATAGTCATGAATATTCTTTGGCTCCCCTTGTGTCGAATCAATAAATTTGGGTTGAATACTCTACCCTCGAAAACTATTGTGATCCCCTATACTTGTGGGTTATCAGTCTATATAGAGGGGAGTGGGTGCACCACTTAGGGTTGATCTTTTTCCTCCCTCCACAATCGCGACCACTCCCCACACCCCATGTCGCGTGACCTGACCTAGCAGTCTGTCGCCTGATACTGCTCTTCGTACATGTGGATACCTTGGTGGCATTGTATCGGTGGTGCTTGGAGGAACCATTCGAGGGACGCAAGGAGCCGTTCAAGGGATCCATGAAGAGTTGTTTACAGGACTTTGTCGTTCGTGGGAGATCGGCTGAACAACTACCCGCGTCACCAAGTCTATGCTACTTGTGAGCTGTGTTGGGATTTCCCTGAAGTGGAGAGGATGATGGAGTATAGTAGTGATAAGTACCCCCCCCCCCCGATACAATCCATAGATTCATCAAAACAAGCAAACAACGCAACGAAAACATAATCTGTCAAAAACAGAACAGTCTGTAATGATTTGAACAATTTCCATACTTATATAGCTCCAAAAATTCTAAAAACTTAGGACAACGTGGGAAATTTATATATCAATAATGTGTAAAAAATCAGAACTTTATCATGCTCCAGTAAATTTTAACAATTCTGCTACTGGGCAAAAGTTTCTGTTTTTTCACAGAATCAAAGCAACTATCATCCAAATCATCCCAAAGGCTTTACTTGGCACAGACACTAATTTAAACAAAAAAACACAATCATAGCAGTTGCATAATTGTGTGCACACCAAAAAAATGAGAAATAACTAGATAAAAATGAGATAACTCTTGGGTTGCCTCCCAACAAGCGCTATTGTTTTATGCCCCTAGCTAGGCATAATGCATAGTTTCAAGTGTTGCCATCTTTAGTTTCAATGGCCCTAGCAACTCCTATTTCACTCTCTTTTCAGTTATCAATAATATGAACTAGATGATCAAGCTTGGTGCTAAGGGTTTTTATTTCTTTCAAAACATCAAATTTCTATTTTGTGACACCATGTTATTATTTGTGTTTTGAAATCTTCTATTTTTATGTTTTCCATACAACTCCTTTGTGCACCGACCTAAAGCCTCAATAATATTTATAGAAAGGAGTTGTATGGAAGGGAGGGGCTAGACGCCATGGTTTATGACGTCTACCCCTGGGCCAGACGCCGGTGTGTGTGGCGTCTACGTAAATGTCGGGATCCGTGGGATTTAGCCCTGAAGTACTAGAAGAACTCATCTTTGCGTTCCAAACCAACTTTGGGGAGGCCCCCTCTCAAGTTATGACCCCATGGCTCAACGTGTAAATTGAGGGGCAAGGCTAGCCCCTAGAACACAAGTTTTGGAGTCTCCTATAGTACATCTAGCCCTAGTTTTGGTTGGTCCTAGTTGACTAATTAGAGCTTGGCCTAGTCTCTAATCCTCATAGTTAGAAGCCTAGTGTGGTTCTAATCTCCTCCCTCTAGTTCTCTGGCAATGATTAGCTCTGGACGGTGAAGCACTTCTAGATTGTTAAGACCATACGCTTGCAACCAAGTAGAGAGGTTGTGCTTTCGGTCTTCCATTCGAGGGATCGTTCAAGGGCGGTCCGCGGGATCATCATGAACGGTTTGAGGGACTTCAAGTACGATCTACACTGACTAGTTCTTCTTTCGCCGCTACTCCGGAGTCGGTCATGGTCGTGATCCAAACCCTATATGTATATTCATATTGTTCATGGGTGATCATAGGGCGATTTTTTTTGTTTTCTACTACTTTTCCCAACACACTTGACCTTTTTAGGCGTACTGTAATTAAATTGATTATACCGTTTGCTAGAGAATATTATATATAATTTAACATCACTAAAAACATTTTTCAACTATATATTATTTATCGGGGTAATATCAGGTATTGCGCGATAAACACTGAAACCCTTCCGATGACCCCGAAACGCTTCCCGATCCTCTCAGAACTATTTTGGATATTAATGAAACAATTCCACAAATAAATCCTCCATACTATTGTCCTACTAACACTTCACAGATCATGATTACCTTAAGCTTGTGACCCTATAGGTTCAGTAAATCATAGAAATGAACGAAACCCCTTCGTTCAATGACCGACAGCAGCAGAACCGTGGACCTCCATATCGATCCCTATGATTACACAAATGACATTTGAGTGAACCTTTGGTTATTATGTGATGTTCCCTTTGCTTCGTGATACTTTACAAAACCTTGGATGCATTGGTGTCCTCCTAAGTCATGCGCATGCTCACTATATCGTTGATCGCGTTGCCGGTGTTGTTCTTCTTTCTCGTTAAAGTGTTCAGGTATCCCCTTGACATAGTCACCTACGTCTGGCTAGATGATGATGGATGCAATAACACTAAGAGGGCCCTAAGAATATCTCTCCATCATTGGAGGAGCAAATACCACTCTCGAGCTATCTAGTACATGTCAAACTTTCCGATGAACACGTAAGTTGTCGTTATGATCACCTGGTTATAGATGACGTTTGAGCAACCCCAAAGTCCACCGTATGGTAGGAAGTGACTATGATACTCTCGTGATCTGAGGAACTAAAACACATGCTAACACTATGTGTTCTAACAATTAATTTCAGACGATATTATCTCAAACTATAACAAAAAAGATTGGGTTGATTCAATATGATCATTCTTCTAACCGCATACTCTCAATGTTGTTTCTGGACTATCCTTACACTTAACTGTACCTTGAGATCCGGAAAACATGATCACCACCAACACTTGATCAAGTCTTAGAGGCAAGACTAGGAACCTATTCTTTACCATTTATCATTCCACATGTGCATATTAGTTTTCCATTGAATCACATATTCTAGGATCAGAGCAGTTATAGCATGAAATATAAACTCTTAATTATGAAAATGGAAATAAAATAATACAATATTATTTCCACTAGGGTATATTTCCAAGACCTGCATCATCTCAATTAACTTTGATCTAGTAAAAGAGAAACTTTGGAATTATTCTTTCCACACTTTTTGTTGATATATCATGGGTTCGCTGTGTTAATGAATTTAAGAGTTGGCACTAATGAAAGTATAAACCCTATACCTTGTCTCCAAGCATTGAGACACATTTTACTCACTTTTACTATTGTTTACCTTGGTGCCCTATTTTAGTCCAAAAGTAAAAATATTGTCACCATCCAAACTATCAGTTATCACCCAAATTATAAATCTCTTCACCGAATTTAGTGCATCTATACAATTAACAATTGTATTGGATGTGTTGTGACACAAGAGACAACTTGTATTTGATTGCAGGGTTGTTTGAGAGAACACTTTCAACCTACCTTAGGTTATCCATTTGAGGGAAAATTGATACTTCCCTAGAATCCTCTCTCGTTGGAGGGCCAACAGTCTACAGGAATACAAGTGCATAATAGACATTAGCTATGTAGTTATTGTTGCAGGAGCTTGTGGTGCAGAGGATTCGACATGTAATGTAGGAGAATTGATCTGCACAAGAGATGTCGTGCCATTAGTGTTGTGGGATAGAGAGGTGGATCCATGTGGCAGGGGGCATCCACAAAGGCGAGCCGATTGGTACCGGGGTTCTAATTGGCGCACAAGATTTAGCCAGGCCCCCTACATATTATCCTTCATGGGAACTGCATCCCACGAGCTAAGGAGGAGTTGTGGGGCAGATCAGGCATGCATGTCATTCAAAGTGGTGTGAAGCCACCCACATTTGCTTGGGCATCTAGACTAGAGATAGAACACCCCAGTTGTCACGTTTTGTTGGTGGATTAGTGTCGGTGCTGGTTAGTGCCTAGTATCACACGAGGGCTGCTGCTTCCATCTGGGTGCGCCGACTGGAGCGGAATTGGCTATAGTTTTCTGTATGTTGGATCCTAAGGTGGATTCGCCTCATATTTCTCCACCAGCTATGTTCCGTGCTAAGGGACACATAAAATATCCTTGTTTTCTCTGTTATTTGCATTATTTTCTCAAATGTTTGGACCTGTACTGTCACCATAATTGATGGAAATATGCCCTAGAGGCAATAATAAAATGGTTAATTTTATATTTCCTTAATCATGGTAAAGGTTTATTATTCATGCTAGAATTGCATTGACCGGAACTTAAATACATGTGTGGATACATAAACAAATATTGTGTATCTAGTGAGTCTCTACTAGACTAGCTCGTTGATCAAAGATGGTTAAGGTTTCCTAACCATATACATGAGTTGTCATTTGATAATGGGATCACATCATTAGGAGAATGATGTGATGGACAAGACCCATCCATTAGCTTAGCATAGGATCATTCAGTTTATTGCTATTGCTTTCTTAATGTCAAATACATGTTCTTCGACCAAGAGATCATGCAACTCCCGGATACCGAAGGAATACCTTGCGTGCTATCAAACGTCACAACGTAACTGGGTGATCATAAAGATGCTCTACAGGTATCTCCGAAGGTGTTTGTTGAGTTGGCGTGAATCGAGATTGGGATTTCTCACTCCATGTATCGGAGAGGTATCTTTGGACCATCTCGATAATACACATCACAAGAAGCTTGCAAGAAAAGTGACTAAGGAGTTAGTTGCAAGATGATGTATTACGGAACGAGTAAAGAGACTTGCTAGTAACGAGATTGAACTAGGTATAGAGATACCAATGTTCGAATATCGGGCAAGTAACATACTGACAGACAAAGGGAATTACATATGTTGTCATAAAGGTTCAACCTATAAAAGATCTTCGTGCAATATGTAGGAATCAATATGGGCATCCAGGTCCCACTATTGGTTATTGACCGAAGATGTAACATCCCAATTTTCAATTTGGATGTTATACATAGATCAACATATGCATATCATATTTATTCTTGCATTTTGCTATGATCCTAGAAATCTTAAGCAACTCAAGGACCCAAGGATAGAGTTAGAGGTTTCACAAAATTCATATTTGAAATTATTTTCAGATTTGAAGAAAGGATCAATTTGATTTTATTATTTTCTCTCCAATTATTTCCAATATTAAAAATAAATGAGAGAGGATAATATGACTTCTTCAACCTAAGAGAAATATTGGAGAAAGAATTTTAAAATCAAATTAATTATTTTATTGGTATTTTATTTGCTATTTTATTTGAATTAGAAAAATATTGCATTTTTAAAAATTGTATTTTAGTCCAGAAAAATGTTCATCTTGTCCTAAATATTAGGTTTGGACGGTGAAAATTGTTTCTGGAATTTTTAGATTTTTTTATAATTATTTAGGGTTTTATTTCTCTTCGGTAAAATTATTTAAAAAAATCGGACCGACTAGGCCGAAGCCCAGCCGGCACAGCGTCGGGCCACCGCCTCCCGCCGCCGCCAGCGTGCGAGTGCCGGACTCCCGCCGGACTCTGGGTCGGTCTCGGCTTCCGCGCCCCCTCGCGCAAGCCACACCCCCCCTCCGAGGCCCTTTAAATACCCCGCCGCCCCGCCGCCTCTCCCCATCAACCCGCACTCGCCGCCGCCCCAACCCGCAGCCGCCGCCCCGCCCGCCACCGCCGCCGTCTTCCGCTGTTGACCGCCGCCGGTTTTTCCAATGAACTTGTATAACCCGAACCGTCCCAGTTTTTTAGGTTTTCTCAGTTCTTTTAGATTAGATCGTTTTTTTTTTGGATTTTCCTATTTAACAAACGTTCGTTCGTTCGTTTTAATGAACGATTTTCGTTGGATTAGTTCTATTAGCGAATGTTCGCACCGTAGTTTTTTTTCTTTTTAGTTTATTTTCGGCCAGGGACCTATCCGTGAATAGTTTTATGGCGATTTAGCCCCTGATCTTAAAACTAGTGTAAATTTCTACTCGTTTATCCAAATTAGATGAAATCAGCGCCTAAATTTTCGTTATAGTTAACCAACTTGAAAATGATTTTGGTATTGTAAAATTTGAGTTTAGTTCAGATTAGTAAAATGATCTTATTTCGTTCGTATTTTGAGTTTCGTTTCTCCGTTTGAGTTGTTTCTTTTTGCAAATCATAGCTAATCACATGTACCTACTGTTAAAATCTAATCAACATGTTAATAATGCTGTTAGGTTTTACTTTTGTTAGTTTAAGCCGCTTGCTTGTTTCGTGTTTGATTTGGATCTTTTCTCGGTTTTTCCGTTGTTTTATTTGAGTGATTGCTTATGTATGCTACTGTTTGTCTATGCAGATTACCCGGAGTGCGAAGCTTGTTACTATGAATCTCTAGAGTTTGTAGATCGTAAGCAAGGCAAGTTACACTTTGATCATACTCTTTTATACCCAATTTTTACTATGCATTAGTTTTGCCCCTCAAATATTTGCATGAGTAGGATTGGGAAGCATGTGGTTAGGTTTAGTGTTTGAGGTAGGAACCTAATACCTTTTGATCACCCTAGGAATATACGTTATGCTTATTTATTGCTTAGCCATGATCGTAGACGGGGATTGGATCGTTATTCACACATGGAAGTTTGACAGTTATTTAATCATGGATAACATTAAGGTGGCAACTATAATATACATCTGGGTGGATTGGTTGAAGCACCTGGGGAACCTAGTGTTGCCTATTTTAGGAAATCTGGAGTACCCGTGTGAATTTTCCTACGGTTTGCCACCTAGGCTCAAAGGGATCATAAGATTATTCATGCTAGAAACTTCCGTGTGCAGCCACAAGCCATTATGGGCTCTAGCATAGTTGAGTAAGTTGTGTGAGCTCTTGAAGAGGTGGACTAGCAGATGTAGGGGAAAGTAGGTGTACCGGTCCGCCTGAAGTACAGAGTTAATGCATCAGAAAGACTATGTCTCGATCATCTAATCATGGATGCGGTCGAGTCTTGTGGGGAAAAGTGCGCAAACCTCTGGAGAGTGTATAAACTAATCATGGTTAGCCGTGTCCCTGGTTATGGACATCTTGAGTATCTGGTATTTGAATAATTGATGTTGATCTCATCACTCTTTAATTAATTTGAATTGGGTTAATGATGATATGTTTAATTGGGATTCGAGTTGGGGTTACCTTCTCAAATATTGGGCAACTTGGGAGTAGTTAAATAAATTTATTCCTTTGTTGTAGGGAAAAACTAGCTTTATGCAAAATCATAAACTTACAGCCTCCACCAGCCAAATATTGCATGTAGAGATAGTTCTTGCATTTCATTTGCTTTACAGTGTAACTCTGCCAGCATATTCAATGTGCTGACCTACATGGCTACAACGTCTCATGTTGCAGACTACTCAGACGATGAATAAGGTGCGATAGGTCGTTGTTTTGCACTCAGCTATGCCGTTGGAGTTGATGGACTCATTTACCTTTGAAGCTTCCGTAGTTATTTAGTTTAGATGGCCTTCAAACATTATATTTTTGTGTAATCATACTCTTTAAGAGGACTCGATGTAATAAGTGTGTGGTTGAACTCTGTTATAATTCCTCGAGTACTGTGTGTCAGCATTACCGATCCAGGGATGACACTGATGCACAGAGGCTTGACCGTTTGAGGTCAGGTCGCTACAAGAGGTATCACATCACACGCTGATTGTAGGACGCGACCACTAGAATAAGCCACAAGATTTCTCTTCTCTACTCATTTCTAATTCTCATCTATTTCTACTCTATAGATGGTGGATCCCAGGAACAAGTTCACTCAGTCGGACGACGACACCCCTTTCGGACGACACTTGAAGGAAGTCACTGTGTATTTGAACATTAGACTACCAAGCTTCACGGGGACTTTCTCTACATCTGTACCAGAAGAGGAGTGCTGGAAGATCAAAGTCTGAGTACCTGGGAGGACATTTGCACCAACAATGGAGCCTATTGATTTCTAGCTGGATGCACCAAGCTGGAGTATAGGAAAGAGCATGGCAGCCCATATCACTTTTGGACGCATATGTGAAGTGTATCACAAGGAGTTGGAGAACACCATTTATCAGATATGTGGCCGCCGAGATGAAGAATGGGAGATGATTCGTACCAAGAGGGATGGATCAATTGCAGCCTACATTCAAGAGATGGGAGATCGTATTCGTCGACAAGAGAATCAACAAATTATCCACATGAAGAAGATCAAGAAGCCGATGAGAAACAATGAGCTGGAAGAGGAACTCAAGTCTACCCGCGATGGATATGAGGAAGAGATTGCCGTACTACTGGAGAAGCATGAAGACCTGAAGAGGAAGCTAGGACTAGCAGTGGAGAATCACAAGCAAGAACCAGCCAAGGAGATCCGTTTGGAGGACTACATCATCATGGATGACACCGACACAGATAGTGATGCAAATGATGATAGCGATGACAACTACATTGACGAAGCTGGAGCAGATATTATGGACTCTTCCTCTGATGAAAATTTCTAGATGACCACCATGTAACTAGTAGTATTCCTCCAAGTAGTTAGCAACGATCGAGTTTGTAATCATAGGTTAGATCGTTTGTGTGAATCTTGTGTACTATTGAATGAAGTGAATTGATCGTGTTTGTCTCATGAGCATATGGGTAGTGAATCTCTCTTAGACCTTATTCTTTTCTTTTTTCACCCCTTCTCACCCATCAGATGCCTCCAAGACGTGACAATGGATTTGCTTTCCCACCGGAGCTCACTCAGTTGATCCAGCAGCAGAATGCCTTAATGCAGATACTAGTTCAGAACCAAAACCAAGGCAACAACAACAACAACCCACCACCACCAGCCCCTGTTGATCACCTAGCCCGCTTTCTAAGGTTGAATCTGCCGGTGTTCTCTAGTAGTACCGAGCCAATTGTTGCAGATGATTGGCTCCGCAAGATTGGGAGAGAGCTGACCACTGAAGGATGCACAAATGCGCAGAGCGTTCACTTTTCCGCACATCAGCTTGATGGACCCACAACATCTTGGTGGGAGAATTTCACCGCCACTTACCCCATTGATACAGTGACATGGGATCAGTTTCAGTAGGCTTTTCGCACTGCCCATGTTTTAGCAGGAGCTATGAGCATGAAGAAACGCGAGTTTTGCAACTTGCGCCAAGGAGGGCGTACAGTGGGCCAGTATGTGGATGAGTTTAGCATGTTAGCATGTTATGCCCTAGATGATGTAGTTACAGATGCCGCTAAGCAGGAGAAGTTTCTGGAAGGACTCAATGATGAGCTGAGCATGCAGTTAATGGTGGCAACTTTCAATAACTACCAGGAGTTGGTAAACAGGGCCCTCGTGATTGAAGGAAAGCAGCAACAGATTGATAATCGCAAGAGGAAGTATGGACAGGGAAGGTACACTTCTAGAGCTCAGCAGAAGCCCCGCTATTCCCCGTACTCGGGAGGACATAACCACAACCATGGAGGCCATAACCATGGAGGACATACGCACAATGGAGCAAGCTCGCACAACCATAGTGGCCCCAAGAATGGCAATGGGAATGGAGAAAGCAGCAGCCAGAACCGTTCCAACCCCGCAACACCAGCCAAGAGGGATCTGAGCCACATCACTTGTTTCAAGTGCTAGAAGACCGAACATTATGCCACTGAATGTCCTGAAGCAAAGAATGGAAATGGCAATGGAGGTTCCGGGAAGAAGCCCAACCCCTTCACAAAAGGTCAGGTAAACTACGTCAGTGTGGAGGAGATTGAGGATCAACCCGACACAGAGTTGGTAAGTTTTTGATTAATGCATTTACCGCACTTGTTCTTTTCGATACTGGTGCATCACATTCTTACATATCAAGGGGATTTGTGGGTAACTATAACCTGCCAACCATAGCCCTTAAGTCACCTACGTAGTAAGTTCCCAGGAGTGAAGTATATGGCTAGTAGGGGATGCTATCAGTTGCCACTAACCATAGGTAGACATGTTTTCCCCACCATCCTAATTGTTCTGGAGTCGCAAGGATTGGATGTGATACTAGGCATGGATTGGCTATCCGAGTTTGAAGGGAACATTGATTGTGCCAGTAAATCAATTCTTCTCACCACCCCAGAAGGAAAGAGGATCAAGTGTGTATCCCGGCATGCGCCGAGGAGAACTCGGGTGAATTCCTTATCAGGAGTTGTATAGGAGGAAGTACCAGTGGTGAAGGATTATCCCGACGTATTTCCGGAAGAATTACCAGGCATCCCACCGGGTCGAGACATTGAGTTTTTGATTGAGCTATTGCCAGGCACCGGACCAATATCAAAGAGACCGTATCCGACGCCCGCAAAGGATCTGGAGGAAATTAAGAAGAAGATTAAGGAGTTACTGGAGAAAGGTTATATTCGACCAAGTTCATCACCTTGGGGAGCCCTAGTGCTTCTAGTGGAGAAGAAGGATGGATCTTTCAGGATGGTTGTTTATTATCGTGCGCTGAATGAAGTGACGATCAAGAACAAATACCCTCTACCGATGATCAATGATTTGTTTGACCAGTTGCAAGGAGCTAAAGTTTTCTCCAAGATCGATCTTCGATCAGGTTATCACCATTTGAAGATCCGAGAGCAAGATATACCTAAGACAGCTTTTACCACAAGGTATGGGCTATATGAGTATACAGTTATGTCATTTGGCTTGACTAATGCCCCTGCCTATTTCATGAATATGATGAACAAGGTGTTTATGGAGTTTCTGGATAAGTTCGACGTGGTGTTCATTTATGATATATTGGTTTACTCAAAGAATGAAGAAGAGCATAAGGAGCATTTACGTTTGGTTCTTGAGAAGCTCAGAGAACATCAGTTGTATGCCAAGTTCAGCAAATGTGAGTTTTGGTTAAAGGAAGTTGGATTTCTCAGACATGTTATATCCGGAGAAGGAATAGCAGTAGACCCTACTAAGGTTGCTTCTGTCACTAAGTGGTTGGCACCCACACCAGTTGGAGAGATCAGGAGTTTTCCTGGACTCGCAGGTTATTACCGGAGGTTTATCGAATTTTTTTCCAAGATTGCAAAGCCCATGACGGAGTTATTGAAGAAGGACACCAAGTTTAAATGGACTGAGGATTGTGAGGCCAATTTCCAGGAGTTGAAGAAATGTTTGGTTACAGCCCTAGTGCTGATTCTTCCAGACCAACGTAAGGATTACCAAGTATATTGCAACGCTTCACGTCGAGGACTTGGAGGTGTGCTTATGCAGGAAGGAAGAGTTGTTTCATGTGCCTCACGACAGCTTCGACCTCAAGAATTGAATTATGCTACGCATGATTTGGAGTTAGCAGTTGTAGTGCATGCGCTGAAGACATGGAGACACTTTCTCGTCGGAAACCATTGTGATGTATACACGGATCATAAAAGTTTGAAATACATCTTTACGCAGAAGGAATTGAACCTCAGGCAAAGGAGATGGTTGGAACTCATAAAGGATTATGATATGAAATTGCACTATCATCCCGGAAAGGCCAATGCCGTAGCAGATGCATTGAGCCGCAAGATACATGTTAACACCCTAATAACCGGAGCATTACCAAAGGCGTTAGCAGACGATCTTCGAGAGCTATGTTTGGAGATAGTTCCGAGAGGTTATGTTGCAGCTTTGGAAATTCAGTCCACTTTGATGGGTAAGATCAGAGAAGCCCAGAAGTCTGACAAGGAGATTGCCGAGATAAAGAAAAGGATGAGCAAATGGAAGGCTAAAGGATTTCGTGAGGATGAGCATGACACTTTATGGTTTGAGGATCGCATATATGTGCCTAATGACCCCTAGATCAGGAAGTTGATTCTACAGGAGGTCCACGATTCACCATACTCGATTCACCCAGGCAACACTAAGATGTAGCAGTATGTGATGTATGTCAGAGAGTCAAGGTAGAGCATTAGAAGCCAGCTGGATTGCTACAGCCATTGTCGATACCAGAATGGAAGTGGGATAAACTTGGCATTTATTTTATCACTGGATTACCCAGGACTCGTTCAGGCTATGACTCTATCTGGGTTGTAGTCGATCGTTTGACGAAAGTAGCTCATTTCATCCCGGTGAAGACAACTTATCCGAGTGCTAAGTTAGCAAAGATATACATGACAAGGATCGTATGCCTGTATGGAGTTCCGAGGACCATTGTATCAGATAGAGGAACCTAGTTCACTTCAAAGTTTTGGAACCAGTTGCATGAAACTTTGGGTATCAGGCCGGAGTTCAGTACAGCCTTTCATCCACAGACAGATGGACAGACCGAGAGAGTCAATCAGATTCTGGAGGACATGTTGAGATCTTGTGCGCTAGATTATGGATCTAGTTGGGATGACAATTTGCCATACGCAGAGTTCTCTTATAACAACAGTTATCAAACCAGTTTGAAGATGGCCCCTTTCAAAGCCTTGTACGGAAGGAGGTGCAGGACACTGTTATCATGGGATGAAGTTGGAGATCAACACTTGTTCGGACCAGACTTAATCAAAGACTCGGAAGAGAAGGTTAAGTTGATTTGTGACAGACTCAAGGTAGCCCAGTCCAGGCAGAAGAGTTATGTGGATACTAAACGCAAGGATATAGTATACAAATTCGGAGACAGAGTATGTCTTCGTGTGTCCCCACTTCGAGGAGTTAAACGCTTTGGAGTCAAGGGAAAGCTAGCACCACGTTTTGTGGGACCATATAGAGTTTTGGAATGCATGGGAGAAGTTGCATACAAGCTGGAATTGCCAGAAGGATTGTCAAGAGTTCATGATGTGTTTCATGTTTCCCAGTTGAAGAAGTGCCACGCAGAGATGGCCGATATTCCTCTAAGAGATACAGTGCCACTGGAAGAATTTCAGTTAGATAGTGATTTAACCTATGAAGAGAAGCCAGTCAAGATTCTCGAGTTTTCCAGTCGAGCTACTCGCAGCAAGGTTATCAAGTTTTGCAAAGTTCAGTGGAGCCACCATACCGAGGAGGAAGCCACATGGAGGCGAGAAGAAGATTTCCGCAAGGACCACCCAAACCTCTTTGCTGACCAACCCGAATCTCAAGGGCGAGATTCATCTTAAGGGGGGTAGGTTTGTAACATCCCAATTTTCAATTTGGATGTTATACATAGATCATCATATGCATATCATATTTATTCTTGCATTTTGTTGTGATCCTAGAAATCTTAAGCAACTCAAGGACCCAAGGAGAGAGTTGGAGGTATCACAAAATTCATATTTGAAATTATTTTCAAATTTGAAGAAACGATCAATTTGATTTTATTATTTTCTCTGCAATTATTTCCAATATTAAAAATAAATGAGACAAGATAATATGACTTCTTCAACCTAAGAGAAATATTGGAGAAAGAATTTTAAAATCAAATTAATTATTTTATTGGTATTTTATTTGCTATTTTATTTTAATTAGAAAAATATTGCATTTTTTAAAATTGCATATTAGGACGGAAAAGTGTTCATCTTGTCCTAAATATTAGGTTTGGACGGCAAAAATTGTTTCTGGAATTTTCAGAATTTTTATATAATTATTTAGGATATTTTTTCTCTTCGGTGGAATTATTTTTAAAAAAAAGTTTTGGACCGACTGGGCCGAAGGCCAGCCGGCCCAGCATCGCGCCACCGCCTCCCGTCGCCACCAACATGCGAGCGTCGGACTCCCGCCGGAGTCTGGGTCGGTCTCGGCTTCCGCGCCCCCTCGCGTAAGCCGCACCCCTCCCCCCAGGCCCTTTAAATACCGCGCCGCCTCTCCCCCTCAACCCGCAGCCGCCGCTGCCACGTAGCCGCCCCGCTTCATCGACGCCCGCGTCGCCACCGCCGTCTTCCGCCATTGACCGCCGCCGGTTTTTCCGATGAACCGGTATAACCCCAAACCATCCCGGTTTTCTTAGGTTTTCTCGGTTCTTTTAGATTAGATCTGTTTTTTTGGGGTTTCATATTTAACGAACGTTCGTTCGTTCGTTTTAACGAACGGTTTTCATCGGATTAGTTCTGTAAACGAACTTCGCACCCTAGTCTCTTTCTTTTTCGTTTATTTTCGGTCAGGGACCTATCCGCGAATAGTTTTATCGCAATTTAGCCCCCGATCTTAAAACTAGCATAACTTTTTACTCGTTTATCCAAATTAGATGAAACCAGCGCCTAAATCTTCGTATCATTCTGTTCTTTCTAGTTAACCAACTTGAACACGATTTTAATACGGTAAAATTTGAGTTTAGGTCAGATTAGTAAACGATCTTGTTTCGTTCGTATTTTGAGTTTCGTTTCGCCGTTTGAGTTGTTTCTTTTTGCAAATCGTAGCTAATCACATGTACCTACTGTTAAGATCTAATCCACATGTTAATAATGTTGTTAGGTTTTACTTTTTTAGTTTAAGCTGCTTTCTTGTTTCGTGTTTGATTTGGATCTTTTCTCGGTTTTTCCGTTGTTTCGTTTGAGTGATTGCTTATGTATGCTACTGCTTGTCTATGCTACATTACCCGGAGTGCGAAGTTTGTTACTACGAATTCCTAGAGTTTGCAGATCATCAGCAAGGAAAGTTACACTTTGATCATAGTCTTTTATACCCAGTTTTTACTATGCATTAGTTTTGCCCCTCAAATATTTGCATGAGTAGGTTTGGGAAGCATGTGGTTTGGTTGTAGTGTTTGAGGTAGAAACCTAATACCTTTTTATCACCCCGGGAATATATGTTATACTTATTTATTGCTTAGCCATGCTCGTAGACGGGGATTGGATCGTGATTCACACATGGAAGTTTGAGAGTTATTTAATCATGGATAACATTAAGGTGGCAACTATAAGATATATCTTGGTGGATTGGTTGAGGCACCTGGGGAACCCAGTGTTGCCTATTTTAGGAAATCCCGGAGTACCTGTGTGATTTTTCCTACGGTTCGCCACCCAGGCTCAAAGGGATCATAAGATTATTCATGCTAGAAACTTCCGTGTGCAGCTGTGACGCCCGGGTAATCATGCTACAGTAATCCCACGTTAATGATGCCACGTCACCGCGGTTACTGTTGTTAAATCTCGCGTTAATTCGAAACCGCTTCAAAATTCAAATTTAAATTAATGCCAAACAACAAAAGTTTTTAAAGGTTAAAACAAAAATGTTCGGGCGGTGCCATATTTTGCTTAAGTAAATATGGTGTAATAAACACATTTTTATAAAGTGCCTAGATAATTTAAAATGATTTGAAACAGGAAAGAAAATAAATAAAAAGAAAAGAAACTACAAAAACAGAAAACAAAACTAAACTAAAAAGAATAAAAAGGCCCCCTGGCCAACTGGATTAGACAGCCCAGCTCACTGGCCAGGCCGGCCCACCTGGCCCAGCAGGCCGACCCGCCCCTGCTTTATCCCCACGAGGGGGGGAAACCCTAACCGACACTCCCCCCCCCCACTCCCCACTCGCTCTCCCCCACCCCCGATGGATCTGGATCGGGAGCCCGATCCCCTTCTCCCTCGCTCGGTGCCCGACGCTGTCACCCGTCGTCACCAGTGGACCGCGCCGGCGCCCGGAGCAACCCCGCCGACCTGCTTCCTCCTCCCCACCGGCCTGCTCCCACGTCGCCCGTCGTCCCTGTCGCCCCCCTCGACCCACGCTGCCACGGACCCCGCGAACCCCTGTGAGGCCTCGCCCCTCTACACTCCCCTCTGCTCCCTGCGCTCGCGCCGTCGTCGCGCTCGACCGCGCCCCCTCCCACGCGTCCTGGCCGCCCAGTGCGCGCGCTCGGCCGCTCGGTCGCGCCCGTCGCCGCACCGACCCGTTGTTCCCTCGTCTCGTCCGCGCTCACCGCGCACTACTGACGCTGCGGGCGGCGCCCGCCATGGCCGCACTCGGCCACCACTGCCGCCTGGCCGCCCCTGTTTGCGTGCGCGCCGTCCACCGCGTCGACCTCCTGCTTCCCCGACGCTGCCCCCTGTTGCTCCGGCCAAGCAACCCCTCGGCCACTGTCACGGCTCCCGTAGGGTTGCAGCCGTTGCTCCGCCGTCTCCGGCCACCGTCGCTGCCTCCACCGCTCGTCCTCACCGCTGCCGCCTCAGGCGACCGGCCTGGCCGTGGCCACTGCCCCCCTTGCCTTGGCGACCTGCCGGGTCTGCCGACCCGCGCCCCCCTGGGCATGCGCCCGCTCGGGCGGTGCCATGCCCAGCATTCGCTAGCACCCGCTAGCGTCCGAACCCACTAACACCCCAGGGGCCTATGACAGGCAGGCCCCACCCCAGAACGTATTTAAAAATAAAATAAAAATAAAAATAATTAATTAATTAATTAATAAAAGAAATAATTAACTTAATTAATTTTGATTAATTAAATTAAAACAACTAATTAAACTAATTACACATTAGCTACCTAGTTAACCTGATCAGTTAATTAGTTAATTAAGTAGTCAATGGCAGTGGGGCCCACTCCTAATTAAACCTGATTAGGTTAACTAAAATGTTTAATTAAAATGTGTCACTGACCGGTGGGACCCACGGTCAGGTTGACCAGTCAACCACTGTTGACTGCTGACGTCAGCATGACATCATGCTGACGCCATAAATCCATTTTCGAATTAATTTAAATAATTAATTAAATTCCAGAAATTAATGAAATCTTTAGAAAATCATATAAAATAATCCGTAACTCGTATGAAAATACTTTCTACACGAAAGTTGCTCAGAACGATGAGACGATTCCAGAAACGTAGCCCGTTCATCCGCCACGCATCCCTAACCTATCGAACCCGCAACTTTCCCCCTCCGGCTCCTCTGCCTGAAAACACGAAACACCGGGAATACTTTCTCGGATGTTTTCCCCCCTTCACCGTTATCACCTACTACCGCGTTAGGGCACACCGAACACCGCGTATTGTCTTGTTACGCTTTGTGATGCTTTGATTGCTCTGTTATTTATTGTGTTCCCTCTCCGTTACTTCTTTCCGATAGACCCCGAGACTGCCGGCGACCCCCAGTTCGACTACGGTGTTGACGACCCCTCCTTGCCAGAGCAACCAGGCAAGCCACTCCCCCTTGATCACCAGATATCGCCTATTCTCCTCTATACTGCTTGCATTAGAGTAGTGTAGCATGTTATTGTTCGGTTACTCCTATTCTGTTGCA
The DNA here is from genome assembly GCF_018294505.1 of Triticum aestivum. NCBI lineage: Eukaryota > Viridiplantae > Streptophyta > Magnoliopsida > Poales > Poaceae > Triticum > Triticum aestivum. Next base: position 230,546,657 of record NC_057807.1, read on the forward strand.
TAGCCTGACATTGTTGCTACATGTGTTGATACCTTACCTGCAATCCTAAATACTTAGTGTAGGATGCTAGTTTATCATCATTGGCCCTACATTCTTGTCAGTCTGCCTTGCTATACTATTGGGCCGTGATCACTCGGGAGGTGATCACGGGTATATACTATATATACATACATACTATACAGATGGAGACTAAAGTCGGGTCAGCTCGATGAGTACCCGCAAGTGATTATGATGAGGGGGCTGAAAGGACAAGTGGCTCCATCCTGGTAGAGGTGGGCCTGGGTTCCCGACGGCCCCCGAATGTTACTTTGTGGCGGAGCGACAGGGCAGGTTGAGACCGCCTAGGAGAGAGGTGGGCCTGGCCCTGGTCGGCGTTCGCGGATACTTAACACGCTTAACGAGATCTTGGTATTTGATCTGAGTCTGGCCATTTGGTCTATACGCACTAACCATCTACGTGGGAGTAGTTATGGGTATCCCGGCGTCGTGGTATCAGCCGAAGCACTTCAGACGTCAGCGACGGAGCGGCGCGCGCCGGATTGGACTGGAACGCCTGCTAGGCTAGGTCTGCTTCCGGCCGCCCTCGCAACGTGTAGGTGTGCTACGGGCGATGGGCCCAGACCCCTGTGCGCTTAGGTTTAGACCGGCGTGCTGGCCTCTCTATTGTGCCTAGGTGGGGCTGCGACGTGTTGATCTTCCGAGGCCGGGCATGACCCAGGAAAGTGTGTCCGGCCAAATGGGATCGAGCGTGTTGGGTTATGTGGTGCACCCCTGCAGGGAAGTTAATCTATTCGAATAGCCGTGATCTTCGGTAACAGGACGACTTGGAGTTGTACCTTGACCTTATGACAACTAGAACTGGATACTTAATAAAGCACACCCTTCCAAGATCCACAGACAACCCAGTGATCACTTTTCCACAGGGCGACGAGGGGAGGATCGCCGGGTAGGATTATGCTATGCGATGCTACTGGAGATGCTACTTGGGGATGCTACTTGGAGGACTTCAATCTACTCTCTTCTACATGCTGCAAGACGGAGGCTGCCAGAAGCGTAGTCTTCGACAGGATTAGCTATCCCCCTCTTATTCTGGCATTCTGCAGTTCAGTCCACTGATATGGCCCTTTACACATATACCCATGCATATGTAGTGTAGCTCCTTGCTTGCGAGTACTTTGGATGAGTACTCACGGTTGCTTTTCTCCCTCCTTTCCCCCTTTCCCTTCTACTTGGTTGTCGCAACCAGATGCTGGAGCCTTGGAGCCAGACGCCACCGTCGACGACGATCCTACTACACTGGAGGTGCCTACTACTACGTGCAGCCCGCTGACGACGACCAGGAGTAGTTAGGAGGATCCCAGGCAGGAGGCCTGCGCCTCTTTCGATCTGTATCCCAGTTTGTGCTAGCCTTCTTAAGGCAAACTTGTTTAACTTATGTCTGTACTCAAATATTGTTGCTTCCGCTGACTCGTCTATGATCGAGCACTTGTATTCGAGCCCTCGAGGCCCCTGGCTTGTATTATGATGCTTGTATAACTTATTTATGTTTTAGAGTTGTGTTGTGATATCTTCCGTGAGTCCCTCATCTTGATCGTACACATTTGCGTGCATGATTAGTGTACGATTGAATCGGGGGCGTCACAAGTTGGTATCAGAGCCGACTGCCTGTAGGAATCCCGCTTTCCAACTCCTTGGCCAAAGTTGAGTCTAGTCATTGAAAAACTTTTACTAACATGGCTGTGTGGCTTACGGGCCCACGTCGCCATTGGGTGGTATTAGGATCTTTTACTCCTTGACCTTTACTCTGGGACTCTGATCTCTCCTATATTCGGGTTAAATGAATTTTACTAAATCAAACATTAGGATCTTGTTATCACTTTCACCCGGAGAGCCCCTTATTACTGATGATCGTCTGCTGCACCAGAAGACCCTGAAGATGCTCTCCGCTGTTAACTCGAGAACTTGTGTTCATCGCGTTTGCAATTCCCCTTCCACCGTAAACCCTTATGGATAACTACTTGCAGTTGTTATTCTTACATTCATCCCCAGTTGGTCTTGTTATTACAAGATGCCCCGTAACACTCGTCGTTGTTTGATAATCCTTTGAGCTTACTGCCCTGCTGTTCTTTGTCACCTGAATACCCCTACAGTTAATTCTCGCACTTATCGAGTATCCGCTCATCCCCAGTTGATTCTTGTATTTCACAAAAGTCTTCGAAATACCATTCGATATTCCATAAATCCTCAGCAATCTATTGCTCTGGAATTTCTTGTTTGCTTTCATTATGATTAATCCCATAAGTATAGTAATCATATTGGCATCCTTTATCACCATCATTTTTTGAGTCCGTTGATTCAATACGTTGTGAATGTTCACAATCATCAGTCGAGTCCTAAGATTATCTTTCCAGCTCAGACGTCATTTTGATACTGAGTTGGTTCTCGACCAAACTATCTGTCGTCGATTGTGCCTCTGGTATATTCAAGTGATCCATCCTTGATCAGAACATCTGCTTCTGATCCCTTGTTTTGGAAATCATAATTCCTTTGCATTTAAGCTTCGAATTATTCAGATGAATCCATAATCTGTTGCATTTGCATTCTTTCTTCCTCTGATTGGGTATCGATACTCACCTCAGCTCCACTGTGGATCACCATATCCACTGTTGGATTATTATATCCGACAGTGTCCTTAATAATTAATCACCTTGTGAGTCCTTCTTCGATACATAATGCCTTTGTTAAATTGTATCCTTTCCTTTGTCAACCTTGCTCTACTTTTGAGCTGGTTATATTTACTCTTGAAGCTTATGGTATATGTTCATAAGAAGCCCCGATGGGATTGAACCAACGCCTTCCCTCATCGGTGTGAACCCGAAAGATTTCACGAGTCATACTTATCTGGTATTGCACCAGGTAAAACTTTCAACAACTAATGCCATTATCGAAACGAGAAGTGAATGTAAGGTTATGCTTTGGAGAAGTGGGAGTCGACCTTGAACTTTGTGTTCATGCCCATGGACTCGAGGTGGAACTTATCATGGAAGCTTCTCGTAGTAATAATAATCCCCTTGTTATAACTTCTTCTCTTATATATGCTTGGTCTTTTGCGACCGTGGTTTTGACCATATTGTTCTTCTTTGCCATTTCTTGGACAAGTTTAAGTGCTTGCCTTCTGCAAATGATTTCACTTGTCTAACCTCTATCCCGCTCTACCCTTGAGTATACCCTCTGGTACCGCGAGAATGTCAAGGAACTACATAACTTCTTATGGGTTCTTCATCAACTGTTATCTCTCACCGATTCCAATTTTCCTGGGTTCTGGGTTGTCGTCAACCGAGAACACCAATAAGTGAATCGATTCCGCACTCCGATTCAATAAATCTAAGTAATTCTGGTTGCTTACGAGTTTAATAATCCTTCAAGTCATTCCTAGCCTTATCGGCTATATCATTATCGTGCAAACTTCTAACTGTGCTACCTGGTCCTTCTTCCCGGAGCACAAAATTTTCGACGATGAGCTAAGCTTACATCGATCTTCCTCGTCATATCAGTTCGCCTTGAACAACAAGCTTGATTTCAAGTTTGTGTCCTACCCATGGTTTCAATAACCTTCCGCTACCTCATTCCTTTGACTTGATGTCGTCGCTGGTTGATTACATCTTCGTGAAATCTCTCGACAAATGTGTTGTGATCATCATCGACCTTATGAGCTCTTTCAGGATATCAATTGAGTTCATGATGAGAAATACCATCCTTGCCCTTGATGATCTGTGTTATCATCGACCACTTTATTGCCTTCCCACCAACACAAGCTTGTTCGTGTTTGGTGTTATACCTTGAGTTCCTTGTTATCCAGTAATTGTTCTTCTTTACCTTGGAACATTAACATCTCTTACGTCCTTAATGTTGTGAGAATTTCACCACCTCTGGAGAATTCTTGATACAAGTGATACTTATCACCATCACCATTCTTTTCCTGGTCACCGTGTTATTTCTAACCACCGACAAATGGACTGTGATGTGTAATCCCAAAACTTCTAGCAACCCTATTGCTTTGAATTTAATGGTCGGTCGTTCATTCTTAGACTGTTGATTATTGAATCACCATTCCAATGTTGGCCGTGCAACCCGGCCCATATTTCGGGTGCACCTTTCAACCAATGTTTAATTGTGTATGTTTTCCTCGAGCATACATCATTATACCATTTGATCTGACAAATGCTATCTCCTTGTTCACATAATTGTGGAAATCCACCTTTTTGGAAATCTCAAGGATTGTTACTGACTCCATCAGCTACCCCGTCATCCTCTCTTTGGTTTAAATGTTGAACTCTTGAGTTGAAACTTGCTTCCATAGTACATTCCCCAATAGTCTTACGATGTCGTCTCGTCAATTTGTCTTGCACCTTTTCTTCTTGGGCATCCTGAGTCTGAGGTATCCTGACACCAATCAGATCTGAATCTCGGTCAGATATGGTGGACGGGACATATTTCCTAGAGTTATAACATTAGCATTTGACCCGATAAGGTGATGTCATGCCTAGCACACCTGACCGGAGGACCTATCGTTATAATTTTCCTTTTAGCAATGCTATCCATTCTTCCGTGAGGAAATTGTTAGACTTATTCTACAAGCTGTTCCTGATGGATCCTTCGAGTATCCAAAGTCTGATCTTTACCCAGTGACCACATCAACTGCTATCTCGAAGCATGTCTGTGATACTCTGATTTTCAACAAGAACATTTAAAGCCCAATGCTAAATGCTTCTTGATCAATTATCCAAACACCGTTGTATGGGTAATGTCATGAAAATTTCTCTTCCCTTTCCTAAAGGGGTTTTCTATGTTATATCCCGTCATGAATATCATGCTTTGCTTGCCCTTGGGGAGGATATACCCCCTGATATATGTGTTTTAACACATTTTTCTTTCCCTTGTTTTGATTAAATCTGATAACCACTTTTCCTTTCCATTGGTTTGTTTAAACCTTCTTGTGATCTATATGATATAAGCAGTAATATTTCCCTGCTTATGTAAACACCTCGTGTACAATTCTGTCAGTAAGACCCTGTTACTTTTGTTGATGACATTCCGGTAGCCACCGAGGGACGAGAACTTTGCCTAATGGTCTGCCTCGTTCAACGAGCAGGAGAATGGTTCTCTTCGTCCCTCGCACTTGGTATCGACATTGTTGCCGACATAACTAACAGACTACCCTCTGACATGCCTTGCTATCGTGACCGTGCGAGATGTCAGCCACCTTCCTACTTTTAACCCACATGGTGGGCCCATAACCCACAGTTCTACAGGATCGAAACCTGACTCTCCTGTACACCCCCTGTTTTCAAAGTTATTCCTCGCGCGTGGACTCGTATGTAATTCACGGACCACCGTCCCAAGTGATCTATTTTGGTATCATACGCAATACTTATTCTCATTGCCCTGAACCCCTTTCACCTTCTGATTAGGCATCGAACGCTTGCCTATTCGTTTGAAACTTCTCATGGTACCTCCTTACTTTGCTCTCGATATTTTCTTAAGATTCAATTCGAGAGTAACTTCCGTCACCTTCCTCGATGTTATCGACCAGATAGTCAACCTTGTAGAGGTCTGTCCCTTTTGAAGCTACCCCTTATCCTTCCCGTAAGTACGATGAAGATCCCCAAGGAAGGACGACAACTTCATCATGATGACCCGAAGCAGAGAACTAAGGACATCAATGTAATGGGTCGACCTCTTCGAGAAGAGTAGCCAAAGACGAGAAGATTCGTTAGGATTTCGTAACCAGACCTTTCCCTCTAGTACCCCTCTTAAATCTCGGGATGAGATTTCTTGTAGTGGAGGAGATTTGTGACGCCCGGGTAATCATGCTACAGTAATCCCATGTTAATGATGCCACGTCACCGCGGTTACTGTTGTTAAATCTCGCGTTAATTCGAAACCACTTCAAAATTCAAATTTAAATTAAATGGCAAACAACAAAAGTTTTTAAAGGTTAAAACAAAAATGTTCGGGCGGTGCCATATTTTGCTTAAGTAAATATGGTGTAATAAACACATTTTTATAAAGTGCCTAGATAATTTAAAATGATTTAAAACAGGAAAGAAAATAAATAAAAAGAAAAGAAACTACAAAAACAGAAAACAAAACTAAACTAAAAAGAATAAAAAGGCCCCCTGGCCAACTGGGCTAGACGGCCCAGCTCACCGGCCAGGCCGGCCCACCTGGCCCAGCTGGCCGACCCGCCCCTGCCTTATCCCCACGAGGGGGGGAAACCCTAACCGACACTCCCCCCCACTCCCCACTCGCTCTCCCCCACCCCCGCTGGATCTGGATCGGGAGCTCGATCCCCTTCTCCCTCGCTCGGTGCCCGACGCTGTCACCCGTCGTCGCCAGTGGACCGCGCTGGCGCCCGGAGCTCCCCCGCCGGCCTGCTTCCTCCTCCCCACCGGCCTACTCCCACGTCGCCCGTCGTCCCCGTCGCCCCCCTCGACCCACGCTGCCATGGACCCCGCGAACCCCTGTGAGGCCTCGCCCCTCTCCACTCCCCTCTGCTCCCTGCGCTCGCGCCGTCGTCGCGCTCGACCGCGCCCCCTCCCACGCGTCCTGGCCGCCCAGTGCGCGTGCTCGGCCGCTCGGTCGCGCCCGTCGCCGCGCCGACCCGTTGTTCCCTCGTCCCGTCCGCGCTCACCGCGCACTACTGACGCTGCGGGCGGCGCCCGCCATGGCCGCACTCGGCCACCACTTCCGCCTGGCCGCCCCTGTTTGCGTGCGCGCCGTCCACCACGTCGACCTCCTGCTTCCCCGACGCTGCCCCCTGTTACTCCGGCCAAGCCACCCCTCGGCCACTGTCGCGGCTCCCGCAGGGTTGCAGCCGTTGCTGCGCCGTCTCCGGCCACCGCCGCTGCCTCCACCGCCCGTCCTCGCCGCTGCCGCCTCAGGCGACCGGCCTGGCCGTGGCCACTGCCCCCCTTGCCTTGGCGACCTGCCGGGTCTGCCGACCCGCGCCCCCCTGGGCATGCGCCCGCTCGGGCGGTGCCATGCCCAGCATTCGCTAGCACCCGCGTCCAAACCCACTAACGCCCCAAGGGCCTATGACAGGCAGGCCCCACCCCAGAACGTATTTAAAAATAAAAATAAAATAAAAATAATTAATTAATTGAAGAAATAATTAACTTAATTAATTTTGATTAATTAAATTAAAACAACTAATTAAACTAATTACACATTAGCTACCTAGTTAACCTGATCAGTTAATTAGTTAATTAAGTAGTCAATGGCAGTGGGGCCCACTCCTAATTAAACCTGATTAGGTTAACTAAAATGTTTAATTAAAATGTGTCACTGACCGGTGGGACCCACGGTCAGGTTGACCAGTCAACCACTGTTGACTGCTGACGTCAGCATGACATCATGCTGACGCCATAAATCCATTTTCGAATTAATTTAAATAATTAATTAAATTCCAGAAATTAATGAAATCTTTAGAAAATCATATAAAATAATCCGTAACTCGTATGAAAATACTTTCTACACGAAAGTTACTCAGTACGATGAGACGATTCCAGAAACGTAGCCCGTTCATCCGCCACGCATCCCTAACCTATCGAACCCGCAACTTTCCCCCTCCAGCTCCTCTGCCCGAAAACACGAAACACCGGGAATACTTTCCCGGATGTTTTCCCCCCTTCACCGTTATCACCTACTACCGCGTTAGGGCACACCGAACACCGCGTATTGTCTTGTTACGCTTTGTGATGCTTTGATTGCTCTGTTATTTATTGTGTTCCCTCTCCGTTACTTCTTTCCGATAGACCCCGAGACTGCCGGCGACCCCCAGTTCGACTACGGTGTTGACGACCCCTCCTTGCCAGAGTAACCAGGCAAGCCACTCCCCCTTGATCACCAGATATCGCCTATTCTCCTCTATACTGCTTGCATTAGAGTAGTGTAGCATGTTACCGTTCGGTTACTCCTATTCTGTTGCATAGCCTAACATTGTTGCTACATCTGTTGATACCTTACCTGCAATCCTAAATACTTAGTGTAGGATGCTAGTTTATCATCATTGGCCCTACATTCTTGTCAGTCTGCCTTGCTATACTATTGGGCCGTGATCACTCGGGAGGTGATCACGGGTATATACTATATATACATACATACTATATAGATGGAGACTAAAGTCGGGTCAGCTCGATGAGTACCCGCAAGTGATTATGATGAGGGGGCTGAAAGGACAGGTGGCTCCATCCTGGTAGAGGTGGGCCTGGGTTCCCGACGGCCCCCGAATGTTACTTTGTGGCGGAGCGACAGGGCAGGTTGAGACCACCTAGGAGAGAGGTGGGCCTGGCCCTGGTCGGCGTTCGCGGATACTTAACATGCTTAACGAGATCTTGGTATTTGATCTGAGTCTGGCCATTTGGTCTATACGCACTAACCATCTACGTGGGAGTAGTTATGGGTATCCCGGCGTCATGGTATCAGCCGAAGCACTTCAGACGTCAGCGACGGAGCGGCGCGCGCCGGATTGGACTGGAACGCCTGCTAGGCTAGGTCTGCTTCCGGCCGCCCTCGCAACATGCAAGTGTGCTATGGGCGATGGGCCCAGACCCCTGTGCGCTTAGGTTTAGACCGGCGTGCTGGCCTCTCTGTTGTGCCTAGGTGGGGCTGCGACGTGTTGATCTTCCAAGGCCGGGCATGACCCAGGAAAGTGTGTCCGGCGAAATGGGATCGAGCGTGTTGGGTTATGTGGTGCACCCCTGCAGGGAAGTTAATCTATTCGAATAGCCGTGATCTTCGGTAACAGGACGACTTGGAGTTGTACCTTGACCTTATGACAACTAGAACCGGATACTTAATAAAACAGACCCTTCCAAGTTCCACAGACAACCCGGTGATCGCTTTTCCACAGGGCGACGAGGGGAGGATCGCCGGGTAGGATTATGCTATGCGATGCTACTGGAGATGCTACTTGGAGATGCTACTTGGAGGACTTCAATCTACTCTCTTCTATATGCTGCGAGACGGAGGCTGCCAGAAGCGTAGTCTTCGACAGGATTAGCTATCCCCCTCTTATTCTGGCATTCTGCAGTTCAGTCCACTGATATGGCCCTTTACACATATACCCATGCATATGTAGTGTAGCTCCTTTCTTGCGAGTACTTTGGATGAGTACTCACGGTTGCTTTTCTCCCTCCTTTCCCGCTTTCCCTTCTACTTGGTTGTCGCAACCAGATGCTGGAGCCTTGGAGCCAGACGCCACCGTCGACGACGACTACTACACTGGAGGTGCCTACTACTACATGCAGCCCGCTGACGACGACCAGGAGTAGTTAGGAGGATCCCAGGCAGGAGGCCTGCGCCTCTTTCGATCTGTATCCTAGTTTGTGCTAGCCTTCTTAAGGCAAACTTGTTTAACTTGTGTCTGTACTCAGATATTGTTGCTTCCGCTGACTCGTCTATGATCGAGCACTTGTATTCGAGCCCTTGAGGCCCCTGGCTTGTATTATGATGCTTGTATGACTTATTTATGTTTTAGAGTTGTGTTGTGATATCTTCCGTGAGTCCCTCATCTTGATCGTACACATTTGCGTGCATGATTAGTGTACGATTGAATCGGGGGCGTCACAGCAGCCACAAGCCATTATGGGCTCTGGCATAGTTGAGTAAGTTGCCTGAGCTCTTGAAGAGGTGGACTAGCAGATGTAGGGGAAAGTAGGTGTACCGGTCCGCCCGGAGTAGAGAGTTAATGCTTCAGAAAGACTATGTCTCGATCATCCGATCATGGATGTGGTCGAGTCTTGTGGGGAAAAGTGCGCAAACCTTTGGAGAGTGTATAAACTAATCATGGTTAGTCGTGTCCCCGGTTTTGGACATCTTGAGTATCTGGTATTTGAATTATTGATATTGATCTCATCACTCTTTAATTAATTTGAATTGGGTTAATGATGATAAGTTTAATTGGGATTTGAGTTGGGGTTACCATCTCAAATATTGGGCAACTTGGGAGTAGTTAAATCAATTTATTCCTTTGTTGTAGGGAAAAACTAGCTTTATGCAAAATCATAAACTTATAGCCTCCACCAGCCAAATATTGCATGTAGAGACAGTTCTTGCATTTCATTTGCTTTACGGTGTAACTCTGCCAGCATATTCAATGTGCTGACCTACATGGCTGCAACGTCTCATGTTACAGACTACTCAGACGACGAATAAGGTGCGATAGGTTGTTATTTTGCACTCAGCTATGTCGTTGGAGTTGATGAACTCATTTACCTTCGAAGCTTCTGCAGTTATTTAATTTAGATGGCCTTCAGCCATTATATTTTTGTGTGATCATACTCTTTAAGAGGACTCGATGTAATAAGTGTGTGATTGAACTCGGTTATAGTTCCTCCAGTACTGTGCGTGTCAGCATTTTCGATCCAGGGATGACACTGATGCACAGAGGCTTGACCGTTTGAGGTCGGGTCGCTACAGAAGAGGTGTCTCGGTCATGACTACATAATTCTTGAACCCGCAGGGTCGCACGCTTAACGTTCGTTGACGCTAGAGCAGTATTGGGATATTTGATGAGTGGTAACCAAATGTTGTTCCGAAGTCCCGGATGAGATCCCGGACGTCCTGAGGAGTCCCGGAATGGTCGAGAGGTAAATATTTATATATGGAAAGTATTATTTTGGGTTCCGGAAAAGGTGCAGTTTTTTCGGTATTGTCCCTGGAAGCTTCCAGACGGTTCCAAAGGATTCCGGATGGGTCCGGAAGTCCACAATTGGGTTCACCATGACCCAGGGGATAGCATGGGTTGTGGGGAGGCACCCTGTCCTTATTGGGCTAGGTGCTGAAAGTCCTCAAAAGCCCATGTGGCTAGGGAAGGCAAAAAAGGATGGAGTCCTAGTACGAATAGGATTGGACTTGGAGTCCAAGTCCTCTCCCCCTTAGTTGTGCCCTAGGTCTTGGAGCGGCTGTTTCCCATGCGCCTCCACCTATATATAGAGGGGAGGGGGTGCCCCAAGAGGATACACCAAGACCTTGGAGCCCCTCTCTCTCCCGTTACTCCGTAGTTCCACCTCCTCGTCCCGGTGACGCTTAGTGAAGCGCTGTCGGTGCTCCACCACCACCATCACCACCACGCTGTCGTGTTGGTTATGGTCCCATCTACTTCTCCTATCCCACTTGTTGGATCAAGAAGGAGGAGACATCATCGAGCCGCACTTGTGCCAAACTCAGAGGTATCGTCCGTTCGGCACTAGATCGGTTGGATCGTGATCGGATCACAAAGAGTACGACTACATCAACCGCGTGATAAACGCTTCTGCTTAGTGATCTACAAGGGTATGTAGATGCTCCCCCCTCTCTTAGCTATGCATCTCCATGGATAGTCTTGAGTGTGCGTAGAATTTTTTTTGTTTTCCATGCAACGTTCCCAAACAGTGGCATCATGAGCCAGGTCTATGCGTAGATGATATGCATGAGTAGAACACAAAGGAGTTGTGGGCGGTGATGTTCATACTGCTTAACTAACGTCTTATTTTGATTTGGTAGCATTGTGGGATGAAGTGGACCGGACCAACCTTACATGTCCACGTACATGAGACCGGTTCCACCTACTGACATGCAACTTGTTTTGCATAAAGGTGGCTGGTGGGTGTCTGTTTCTCCTACTTTAGTTGAATCAAATTTGACTACGACCAGTCCTTGAAGAAGGTTAAAACAGCAAACTTGATAATCACTGTTGTGGTTTTTGCATAGTTAAGAACGCTCCTTGCTAGAAGCCTGTAGCAGCCACGTAAAACTTGCAACAACGAAGTAGAGGACATCTAACTTGTTTTTGCAGGGTATGTTGTGATGTGATATGGTCAAGACGTGATGTGATATACGTTGTTGTATGAGATGATCATGTTTTGTAATATCGACAACCGGCAGGAGCCTTAGGGTTGTCTCTTAATTATTATATGAAATGCAAGCGCCATGTAGTTGCTTTACTTTATTGCTATGCGTTAGCAATGGTTGTAGAAGCAATAGTTGGCGAGACAACCCCGACGCAACGGTGGAGATCAAGGTGTCGAACCGGTGACAATGGAGATCATGACGATGCTTTGAAGATGGAGATCAAAAGCACAAGATGATAATGGCCATATCATGTCACATATTTTGATTGCATGTGATGTTTATCCTTTATGCATCTTATTTCACTTAGAATGACGGTAGCATTATAAGATCATCCCTTCACTAAATTTCAAGATAAAAGTGTACTCCCCGAGTATGCACCGTTGCTAAAGTTTGTCGTTTCGAAGCACCTCGTGATGATCGGGTGTGATAGACTCTACGTTCACATACAACGGGTGTAAGCCAGATTTACACACGCGGAATACTTGGGTTAAACATGACGAGCCTAGCATGTACAGACATGGTCTCGGAACACTAGGACCAAAAGGTTGAACATGAGTCATATAGTAGATATGATCAACATGAAGAGGTTCACCATTGATGACTACCCCATCTCACATGATGATCGAACATGGGTTATGATTTGTATAATGTATCACGTAGAAAACTTGAGGGATGTTGATTTAAGTGGGAGTTCATTATTAATTTGATTAATTGAACTAAGATTATCATGAACATAGTCAAAATGTCTTTCAAGATTATGTTGTAGTTTAATAGCTCGCGATGTAGCTTCCACGTTTTTTGATACATTCCTAGAGAAAATGAAGTTGAAAGTTGATGGTAGCAATAATGCGGACTGGGTCCGTGATATGAGGGTTATCCTCATTGCTGCACAGAAGAATTATATCCTTGATGCACCGCTAGGTGACAGACCTGTTGCAGGAGCTGATGCAGACGTTATGAATGTTTGTCAAAGCTCGATCTGATGACTACTTTGATAGTTTAGTGTGCCATACTTTATGGCTTAGAATCGAGGCTCCAAAGAGGTTTTGAACGCCATGGAACATATGAGATGTTCCAAGAGCTGAAATTGGTATTTCAGGCTCATGCCTGTGTTGAGAGGTATGAGACCTCTGACAAGTACTTTGCCTATAAGATGGAGGATAATAGCTCAGGCAGTGAGCATGTGCTTAGAATGTCTGGGTACTACAATCGCTTTAATCAAGTGGAGTTAATCTTCCAGATAAGATAGTGATTGACAAAATTCTCCAGTTACTATCACCAAGCTACTAGAGCTTCGTGATGAACTATAATATGCAAGGGATGACGAAAATGATTCCTAAGCTCTTCGTGAGGTTGAAATCAGTGGAGGTAGAAACCAAGGAGGAGCATCAAGTGTTGATGGTTAAGAAGACCACTAGTTTCAAGAAAAGGGCAAGGGGAAGAAAGGGAACTTCAAGAAGAATGGCAAGCAAGTTGCCGCTCCCGTGAAGAAGCCCAAAGCTGGACCCAATCCTGAAACTGAGTGCTTCTATTGCAAGGGAAATGGTCACTGGAAGCGGAACTGCCCCAATTACTTGGCGGATAAGAAAGATGGCAAAGTAAACAAAGGTATATTTTATATACATGGTATTGATGTGTACCTTACAGGTGCTCATGGTATCCCCTGGGTATTTGATACCGGTTCAGTTGCTAAGATTAGTAACTCGAAACAGGAGTTGCAGAATAAACAGAGACTAGTTAAGGGCGAGGTGACGATGTGTGTTGGAAGTGTTTCCAAGATTGATATGATCACCATCGCACACTCCCTCTACCTTCGGGATTAGTGTTGAGCTTGAATAAATGTTATTTGGTCTTTGCGTTGAGCATGGACAAGATTAGATCGTGTTTATTGCAATACGGTTAGAGGATAATTGTTGTTCTGTTTACATGAATCTCGATCGTAGTGATACATATATTCATAATATTGATGCCAAAAGATGAAAAGTTGATAATGATAGTGCAACAAACTTGGGGTACTACCGTTTCGGTCATATTGGTGTAAAGCGCATGAAGAAACTCCATGCGGATGGAATTTTGGAATCACTTCATTATGAATCATTTGATACTTGCGAACCATGCCTCATGGGCAAGATGACTAAAACTCCGTTCTCCGGAACAATTGAGCGAGCTAATGACTTATTGGAAATAATACATACCGTTGTATGCGGTCCGATGAGTGTTGAGGCACACGGCGGGTATCGTTATTTTCTAACCTTTACAGATGATTTGAGTATATATGTGTATATCTACTTAATGTAGCACAAATCTGAAACCTTTGAATAGTTCAAAGAATTTCAGAGTGAAGCAGAGAATCATCGTAACAAGAAAATAAAGTTTCTATGATCTGATCATGGAGGTGAATATTTGAGTTACGACTTTGGCCTTCATTTAAAACAATGTGGAATTGTTTCACAACTCACGTCACCTGGAACACCACAGCGTAATGGTGTGTCCGAACATCGTAACCGTACTTTATTAGATATGATACGTTCTATGATGTCTCTTACCAATTTGCCTTTATCATTTTGGGGTTATGCATTAGAGATAGGTGCATTCACGTTAAATAGGGCACCGACTAAATCCGTTGAGACAACGCCGTATGAACTATGGTTTGGCAAGAAACCTAAAGCTGTCGTTTCTTAATGTTTGGGGATGCGACACTTATGTCAAAAGACTTCACCCTGATAAGCTCAAACCCAAATCGGAGAAGTGTGTCTTCATAGGATACCCTAAGGAAACAATTGGGTACATCTTCTACCACAGATCCGAAGGCAAGATCTTTGTTTCCGAGAGTGGGTACTTTCTAGAGAAGGAGATTCTCTCGAAAAAGGTGAGTGGGAGGGAAGTAGAACTTGATGACGTAGTTGTACCTTCTCTCGAATTGGAAAGTAGCTCACCAGGAGCGGCATGGAAAGATATTTCTATGAGTGGACCTGACAGAAGAGGGGTAAAGTTGAGCATATGATTTTTTTAGGGATAAAGATGATAGTGGGTGCAAATTAGAGGGGAAAATGGAATTGGCCCCTATATTATCACCTGAAAGCTCCTTTTCGACTCGCATGCAGATGTAGTCCTCCCTGCTGGAGTCGTAACATGGGTTTTTTTGCTGCTCTGATTATCCAGCAATTTTACCAATTAGAAATATCTTTAAGTTGTGTTTCTTCTCTTTTTCAAAAAGGAACTTGTGCCCTATGTTGGTTTGAAACTCCATAAAAAATCAAGTAATGTGCACTTAAACAAGGGAAGTGGCGTGCGTATGATTCTTTTTTTGTACTATGATAATGTGCAATAATACACAGACTTGTCCCGCGACAAAGATCACTAACCTTTTTTATGACATCACATATGACTGACCTAATGACCCATCCGTACCAAGCACTGCGTTGAATAACTGATTTAGGATGTGCATAACATTTCTCCCCGAATCATCATTGCTAGTTTGCCATTGTTGGAGTGTTGGACCCTTTTTTAGATGACTGTTGGATGCAGAGGAGTAAAGTTATTTCTTGGAATAGGCCCAAAGAAAAATTCCACACACATGGGCGTCGTCGAATGGTATATCCAATAACCGAGAGCTCCTATTCCGCATTAACTTCGGCGCTTCAGGCACCAGATACACAATATTGTGGTAACTGGCGCCCAAGCCCGATCACACGCCGCTAGCAAATGGGTTGGCCCATATATGGACTGTAGTGGGATTTTGTTCTCGTTTTGGGAAGCTTCTGGCAGGTTCTTAGAAGCTTCCGAGCAGGTTTTCTCTTTATATTTTATGGTTTATCTTGACTAGGTCTCTGACTCGTTTTTTGTTCTTTTTGTTTTCTTCTATTATTATTTTCTATTTTCCTCTTTATTATTTTAAATGTGTGAACACTAAAAATCTAAAAGAAAAAATTGTCAATTTTTCAAAATTTGTGAACCATTTTTTAATTTCACAAAGTTTGTTTCCAGGGTTTTGTGAACGGTTTTGCTCAATTTTTATGAACTTTCATATTTGCCAAAAAAATCAAATTGTGTGAACTTTTTTAAATCAATTCTGACCTTTTTTCCAATTTTCACAAACTATTTTCAAAATTACAAACTATCCTAAACTTTTGCAATCGTTTTAAAAAATCAACCTTTTCAAACTTTTGAACTTTTCCCATTACTGGAATCTTTCCCAAAATTTTGAACATTTTTCGAATTTATCATTTTTCTAGTTTTCAATGGTGAAGTGTCAACCAGTTTTCTGAACTTTTTTTCAGAATTGCCTGGTTGTTCAAATTGGTGCTTCTCTTTTTTTTCACAAATTATGTCAGTACAGTAAGAATAGCAAAGGAGAAAAAATGAAGCTGGCAAATTAGAGTGGGAGAGAAAACTGGGCCGCAGCCCATCAACTAGCCTATTGAGCACCAGTGCCCCTTTTCGGCCGCGAACGTTATTTATCGCATTAAGCGATCGCGTGGGGATGTCTCGCTGAAGGTTGATCCTTCTCGCCCGTCGGGCCAGCCCATTCAGCCGAGCGTAGCAAGTAAAAATACCTAAAAGGGGGGAGGAGGGTCCATCCCTGGTCTCCAGGGACAGCACGTGCGTTGCTAGCCACCACACCCAGTTCCCATACGTAAATATTTGCAAGAGCGTATCCTACTTAAGTTGATTCAAGCCAGTTTTTTCGTTTTCTTTTGTTTCTTTTCTTTTTCTTCTCCATTTTTTCCATTCTTTTCATTCATTTTTGCATTATTTTTTCTTTGTGGCTTTTCATTTTATTTTTCTTTAGTTCATTTTGGTTTTCTTATTTCTTTCGGTTATTATTCTACATTTTTTGTATATGTCAAAAACGATTTTACTAATACATGTCTAGCATTTTTCCAGTATAAATTAACAATTTTGTAATACATAATCAACATTTTTCTATACACACTTTTAAACCTTCTTTTCAAATGCTTGTATAATATTTTCCAAAAACGAGATTAACATTTTTTAATACACGGTCAACATTTTTTCTATACTTATTAAAAATTTCTTTAAACGGTTCATTAATAGTTTTCAAATGAAAAGATTAATAATTTTTGAATAAATGGTCAACATTTTTCCTGTACACATTTAACATTTTCCAAATGCTAAATTAACATTTTTCAAACACTTGTTCAACATTTTCTCTGAATGGTTGATTAATATTTTTTTAAATACTTGTTCAACATTTTTTTCAAATACTTGTTCAACATTTTTCAAGTATTTGTTCAAAAAAATTCAAATACTCATTTTTCAACATTTTTCAAACACTTGTTCAACATTTTTTAATATTTTTTCAAGAAAACTTCAAGTACTTGTTCAACATTTTTAATACTTTTTCAACATTTTCAAATACTTGTTCAACATTTTTTCAAATTCTTGTTCAATATTTTTTAATACTTATTCAACATTTTTCAAATACTTGTTCAACATTTTTAATACTTATTCAACATTTTCCAATATTCTAATATATATTTATAATATTTTAAAGTGTAAACAAAAGGAAACAAAAGAAAAAAAAGGAGGCTAGAGCTTCCCGCGTGGAAAAAGGAGGCTAGAGCTTCCTGCGCGGCTGGGCTGCGGCCCATGTCGAGCCCCCCTCGCCCCAACGCGAGAGAGTCGCTCCTGTCTTGCTGAACGCGAGGAATAGGGGTGGCCCTTTCGGCACCTGGAGAGCCGAATAGGAGCGAAAATATGGGCGCAGCGAGGCAGCCTTCTGACTCGCTAAAGTTGCGGGGGTGTATGGGTCTGCACGGAGGAGGGAACTCTCGCGTGAAGGGGAGCCCCAGATGGATTGGCCCAGTCACGGCCACAACCTCTTTTTTCTCTTTCTCATGTTTTCTGTTCTAGTTTTTTTGCTTTATTACCATTATTATTATTTTGTTCATACTTTCAAATATTTTAATTATATACATTACAAAAACACTCAACATAAAAAATTATAAAAATGTTAACCAAGCATTTGAAAAATATTCAATATTAATAGAGAATTTTTTTTATCACCTATACAAAAATTGGATATGAAAAAAATAATATCCATGAAAAAATTGATCATTCATGGAAAAAATCAAGAATTTGAAAAAAAGAATGTAGAACAAGTATGTGAAAATTGTTAATCAAGCATTTGAACGTTACTTGTTTATATAAAACATGTTGACCATGTATTAAAAATATTCATTTTGTATTTGAAAAAAATGTTGAACAAGTATGTGAAAAATTCTAATCAAACATTTTAAATATGTTTAATGTGTACAGAAAAATATTGACCATATATATTAAAAAATAATCTTATATTTTAAAAAATGTTGAAGAAGTATGTGAAAAATGTTAATCAAACATTTGAAAAATGTGAAACATATATAGAAGAAATGTGACCATGTATTAAAAAAATATTGATCTTATATTTGAAAAAAATGTTAATCAAGCATTTGAAAAGTGTTGAACTAGTATGTGAAAAATGGTATTCAAGAATTTAAAAAATATTCAATGTGTATAGAAAAAATGTTGAACATGTGTTAAAGAAATGTTAAACTTGTATTTGAAATTTTTTAATCAAGCATTTGAAAATGTTTAAAAAGTGCGCATAGGACAATTGTCTACCATCTTTTTAAATAATGTTAATCATGTATTTCAGAAATGTTAATCAAGTATTTGAAAAAATTAAAGCTGTGAGTAGAAAAATGTTCACCACGTATTCAATTAAAATTTGTATTTGAACAATGCTAATCAGGCATTTGTAAAAATGTTTAACATGTTTATAAAAACTTGTTGAGCATGTATTCAGAAAAAGGTTAAATTTGTATAATGTTAAACGTGTATTAGAAAATATTCTTGACATATACAAAGAAATGTAAAATGAAACCAAAAGAGACAAAAAACAAAGAAATGAAAACGGAAATTGAAACTAATGGAAACAAATAAAAATGGAAAATGAAAAATAAAACCAAAGAAACAGATGCTAAAAAGAATGGAAAACAGTGTAAATGGATAAAGAAACAAAGAATAAAAAATACGCGGAAAACCAAGAAAAAAGAGAAAAACAAAGAATAAATAAGGAAAATAAGTAATAGAAGAAAAACCGATCAAAATAATGAAAAAAAGAAAGAAAAAACTAAAAACCGGAGAAGACATAGAAAAATCAACCCAAAAACAAAAGAAAAGGAAAAAATCCCAAAGAAAACTAAATAAAAATGAAGCAAAAATAAAGCGAGAGAAAAAAAGGTAGAAACAGGGAAATCGGGAAAAATAGTTGAAACCGGGCTCATTTCACGTCATGAGCCACTCGTGCTGCCTGGTTTTGGGAAGATTCAAGTTGCTTCCCAACCCAATTTTTTTGTTTTTTATTCGGTTTTGCTTCCAGGTTTTTCTAATTCTTTCTTTAGTTTCTATTTTTCTTTCTTTTCTGTTTTTTGTTTATGTACTTCATGAACATTTTCAACATGTGGACTTTGTTTTTCAAATGCATCAACTAGTGCTCCAAGAGAGGATGTATTTGAAGATGTAACACTAGTTCTTGGGCGACATGGCGGCAGCATGGCTGTGGCAGAGCGTCGAGTCCAGATGGGGGCCGGCAGGGGAACTCGAATCGGGCGGCCGAGCTTCAAATTGGTACGAGGAGCGGGGCGGGGCAGTGGCGGAGGTCGAAATGCACGAGTGGTCGAGATTCAAATGTGGCTGGGCGGGCCAGACGAGCTCGAATCGGGCGGCAGCCGAGCTTCAATTGAGGCAGGATGGGGTGACTGTCGGAGGAAAAGCGGTGCGAAGTCTCGTCCTCCGCTAGTGCTGGATGTCGATCACCACGGCGACTAGATGTGGCGCCTGTCGAGCTACATCCTCCGTAGCCAAGTCCAGCAGGCACACCTCGAGGATCCCTTGCGCCGTCGCCATGGGAGGACGAGCACGGGAGTGGCGGCGATGGCCACGGGGTAGGAGGTGGCGGCCTGGTGGCAGGCGTTAGGAGCCGGGGCGGCGAGGAGGTGCCAGATCTGGCCAGAATCGGTCGGCGACGGCGGGGAAAAATGGTGATCATCAGATGGGAACTTTCATGGTGGCGGTTGGGTTGGCGCGTGACTGGCCATTTTGCATCTGGTTTTTCATCTGTAGCGGTTGGAGATGCAAATTTGTATCTCCAAGTGTTGTATTTTACATCACTTGAAGCAGGTGGTAAAATTTATACATCTACATCATTTTTTGGAGCGGCGCTTTTAGGCCTTGCTGATGTAAAGGTAGTTATTTATACATTTACATCATTTATTGGAGATGCTCTAAGGCATCAACGTGAAGATCTCATTCTATTATGTACTCCCTCATCCCAGAAATTTTGTTATTTATCTAGATATAGATGTATCTAGTCACGTTTTAGTGTTATATACATTCGTATCTAGATAAATCTAAGATAAGAATTTAAGGACAGAGATAATACCTTATTAGAGCATGGTTAGTAGTATAGCCAGCTGCTGGCTGTATGAACATGCCATGTCATCAGGAGTTAGTATTATTAATTAATCATACAATAGGGTTAGCTATGGGGTTATAATTTCTTCTCACATTCTTTGTATCTCTTTCCTCACATTAAATACTTTTACCAAGGAGCACGTGTAGAGGCTGGCTCTTGCATGAGAGCCTACTCCGCCATTTTTTCTTGTCTCTCTCCACATAGGTAATAATGCCATGTAAGCAGGCTAATGGTCCACTATTGTACTTGCTCTTCTGCGTGGAATACACGGCCAATCTAGTAAAGGCGTTGCGGATGGACCGGTGACCATTCCAAGACTTTTCCACACCTGGGATCTGAGGATACGAGTGGTTTAGTTCTATGGTAGATTTTTGTTGGGTTCTTCTTTTCCGGTATAAACTAAGATCCATTAAACCAACTCCAGCATACAACCCCCACAAAGAAAGAAACTACAAGTAGGTCCTTGGGTCGCAAATATTCTTCCACTTCCAATATGAGCCCATGGCGCGCCGCCACTGGACGAGCTGACCTGACTTTGTCGATGAGCCCATGACCTTAGTCTTCATGACTGCCCGTCCGTGGATCACGGGCTCCCTGCTCCGCGGACCAGCATACCAGAAGAGAAGAGGACGCTAGAGCAAATCTCATAGATCCAAGCAGCCACCAGACATCAGCGGCGCTGCCTAGGACGCACACTACCCGCACAACACTTGTACACCAACCACAAAGCTCGTCACCGACGTTAGATCGGTCGTCGATGAAGCAGGGCTCGAGCCAGGAGCAAAATCCCCAAAAGTTGCCACCGTCAATGCCACGCTGACAACACCAAGGTAGGATGAATCCGCTAATGTGGTCACCTACTACATGTAGGGTCACAAAGTAGGGCTTCCTAGGGCCCCGCGTCAATAGTCATTAGGGTCCTGGGACACAGATGCATTCAGATGCGCTTCAAACCATATTTCACATGGAAGTTAGTCGACCACTCGGGAGGTGACGACTCACTCGGACGATCAACCATACATTCGGTTGCATCTGTCCCACTCGGACAAAGAATGCCAACGGCCAATGTAGGATCTGGAATGTCCGAAGTTGTATAACTTCAGGCGTTACTGGTCATGATGGGTACGGTTACCAATAGTAAATCCTGTAGTAAACATCATCAACTCTCTCTTTGTAATGTAGACATAATGGGGATCGATGCACTCTATATAATTCACCCTATAACACAGAGAAGAGGGTTCACAATCCATTCGTAATCATCAAGACACAAGAAAAACAGCTCAAGCAGCTCGCTACATACTGTCTTTACCTCTGAGAGGAGCCCGAACTCATAAATCTCTTATGTAACACTTGCGCCGATGACGACATCAATACCATAGTTACACCCATAACCCCTGCTACTATACATATTGGACCAATTACTAGAGCTCGCGCACGCCAATTAAATTATCAAGTAGTTTCGTTTCTTGGGAATAATTCTAATGTTCACGAGAATATGATGTTGCCTAAAATAGATTGTGTTGATTACTAATGAAGGACCTAGCATGGACAACAGGGGATGAACACTGGAGCAGGATCAAGCATAGAGATGAAGTCGCGCATGAAGGGAATAAGTATGGCGTTTCTGATGGAGTTTTCAGCACTTTGAAGCCTCCATGATGGCATACAAGGAACTTGGACGAAATATACAAGATGTCATTTCATAAATTTCGTCCATAGCTTATTTTAGGTGTTGTATCACTTTGGTCTTGGGCCTGGCCCATATAATTTCAAAATACTACTTCATAGGCTGGTTTTAGAGTCTGTATTGTGGGGGAAACGACTCAGGGGGTATTTTGGTCCCACCTTGCCAAGGGAGGACGAAATCCCCTATCTTTTGCCCTATCAATACAACCCTTAAGGCGCCGTTTAGACTTGGGATTTGTTTATTTCAAAGTTAGCCATGTAACTTCATGTACTTCTTATTTTTCCAACGACCAGGCCAAGACCGCTTTCGTATCCCCTCTATATCAATACTTCATATATATTTGCAATATTAAAATTTGATTATCATATTATTGCTTGTTCTTTGATTGCATGCAGGAATAGACCTTCGTGGTCAGGCTGATCGTGCTTCCAGTATCGTTGGTAATCTCAGGAGATTGGTTTAGCGATTGCTAAGGCACAACATCATGCATGTTTTTAGTCGGATCTTCAAAGTCGTCTCCACAGAATCAATAGTTATCATCTTGTCAAAAGATCAGGACCCCCGCCTCTATCAAGTGGTATCATATTTTCAGGTTGCTCGATGAGATTATACCAGTTTTTTTATAGTTTAGATCACGTCTGTCTTCATACCTATAGTCCACGGAAAAGCAACAAAAAAATTAGGGTTAATTCATCGTATCTAAACCACTCTGAGCTTTTGCATAATCTTTTCAGTGTTTTGCTTTGTTGAATTTGCGGTTGCATCATCTTGTCGAGTTGTTGGTCTTAGCGTCTAGTCCTTTAAAGTTTTGAGTTCTAGTCACAGGTTGTCACGCCGCCGCTCCACTGCCATATAACTCCACCACATATCCGTCGCCATCCCATAAAACCACCACATATCCGCCTCCATCACGCCACCAGTCCGAGGTGCCACTAGATACATATCTACCACGAGTCCGAGTTGCCACTAGATACATATCCGCCACCAATTTGAGTTTCCACCAAATACATATCCGCCACCAGTCCGAGTTTCCACCAGATACATATCCACCACCAGTCCGAGTTGCCACCAGATACATATCCTCCACCAGTCCGAGTTCCACCCGATCCATCTTCACCACCAATCCTAGTCCGGGTCCAGTATTTACTTCTCTATTATTGATTTTGAGATCATGCCATGCTACGTGTCGTGATCAAGTCGGACTCTCGAACTTTTGTACCACCCGTAGAAGAAAAATAGTTCAAGTTTAAAAAAACTAACTCTGGAAAATTCTGGCTAGGCAGTTTTTAGACCATTTGTAGACTTCCTCGAAAAAATGTTGCAGAGCAAAAAAGTGAAGAAAGTGCAAAAAAGAGATTCAGACTGTGCTCCTCCCTTGTTTACGTGCAGCGCCATGATTTTGTTAGTGTTCTATGCTCGCGTCTCTAGCATGGTCTAGCCTAGGACCAGCATAATACCGGCGTTGAGCGTTTATTCAACTTTGCATCTCTGAATTGATTATTGTTGATCCTTTTTGCTACCATATTATAAGCCGTCCTAGCTCCACATATATCTACATCGTGCGTTTGACACCTCCTAGCAGTTGCTCTATCCAAGCTTTGAGAGTTTTGACTACAACGGTTGCCGATCACCGCCTGCAGCTTTGGTAAGAACTGGTAAGAATTTGGGATTCGCTTGAAGGATTTGTGACTCTCCACCACACCACCACCACCACTTCCTAGTAGTCTATAGGATCATATTCTTGGGTGTTTCTATTGCTGCTAACCATGATAGGATCACAAGACAATGAGACTGACTAGGAGGACATGACGAATAGGGTGTTACATGATAAATTTTAGCAAATTATGAGTGGACAGGTGCAAGATGTGCTAAACAAATTTGAAGAGGCCATGGAGAACATAGATGCCATTGAGAAGACGTTCGAAACAAATCTAGATAACAAGTTTAATGAGCTGCTCGTGCGTCTTTCACAACCACCACCGGCTGCACTAGTCGCACAACATCGCCTTCCATATCAAGTGGGATGAGCAATACATGTGCCTCTTGAGCAAGGCCAACATTCTGGTGTTGTTGCTACTAGTGCTGCTTCTACGACTCGTGCTGTAACTGTTGAGGACTACAACAACTATGTGGGTGCTTACAAGGATGAGGATCCTGGAAATCAGAACTACGTGCAACCACTAGCACAAGCACCAGGTCGTCCACATGCGTAGAATCGCAACGGTAGGGCTGCACCACCCCCTCAGGTACGAGATCATGACCATATCCCAAACTAAAATTGGATATTTAACCTTTTGAGGGTAGATACGGTCCTCATGTATATATATCTTACTTGGGAGTTAGAAACTAAATAATGTTTTACATGTTTACAATATCCTGAGGATAAACGTGTTGCTGCTGCTATTTGTGCTTTCACTAGTTTTGCTTGTGTTTGGTGGTTTGAACATTGTTGACTATATCATGATCATATCACAACTACATGGGCTGCTTTAAAAAAATGCTATGTGTACTCGTTGGGTTCCACCATATCATCAACGTGAATTATTCCAAAAATTGCAACATTTAAGACAAGGAAAACATTCTGTAGAGGATTATTATCATGAATTACAAACTGGCATGATTAGATGTGGTATTGTTGAGGATAATGAAGCTATGCTTGCACATTTATGTGTGGACTAAATAGAGAGATGCAGACCATTTTAGAGTATAAGGATTATAACAATATCACTTGTTTATTTGCAAAGCTGAACGTGAAGTGCAGGATCGATGGACATTCGTGCGAACTAATTTTTCTACAGGTTGATCTTCATCATGGACACCACGTACATCTTCTACTTCCACACGTCCTGCTGCAGCACCACCTACTTCATCTGCCAACTCCAACTGTGATACAAGAAACCAAGCACCACCACCATCTGCCAAAATCACACCTTTCGGTCCCGCGTAGAGCTCTTCTTCATCCATGGCATCAACAGGGGCAAACACATGTTATATGTCCTTGTTGCAAGGGTCGAGGTCACTATGCGAGCAAATGCCTATCTCCGCGTGTGATGATTGTTACTGAGGATGGTGGGTATGAGTCCGCTAGTACTATGATGAGGAGACTTATTGCAAGTGAAGAACACGATGGAGATGATTCTGAACAAGAGATGCAATACATGGCTACTGAAGATGCTGACAGGTACGAAAGTTTAGTTGCTCAACATGTTTTGAGTGTGCAAGTAACACAAGCTAAGCAAAATCAAAGGCACACCTTGTTCCATACAAAGGGAGTTGTGAACGAACGTTCTATTTGCGTGATCATTGATGGAGGGAGTTGCAACAACTTGGCTAGCATGGAGATGGTGGAGAAGCTGTCTCTCACCACCAGACCACATCATCATCCTTACTACATAGAATGGTTCAACAATAGCAGCAAGGTTACGGTAACACGTACTATTCGTGTGCATTTTAGTATTGCTACGTATGCTGGTTATGTTGATTGTGATGTTGTACCCATGCAAGCATGTTCCCTATTACTTGGTAGACAATGGCAATTCAATTAAAAGAATTGTACACCATTGTAGAAAGAATTAGTAAACTCTTATTCATAAGGACAAACATATTGCATTGCTTCCTATGTCTCCTGAACACATTTTGAACGAGATCTTACTACAGCTAGTACAGCAAAACAGGAGCAAAACAAGAGTGAAAATAAAATTGTGGCAAAAGAATTTGAACAACAAATGAAGCCTAATAACAAACAATCATCTCATGTTGCCTATGAAATTAAATTGAAAAGTGGATATTTACTTGCCACCAAATCTGTTATTGATGATCTAGATTTCAACAAATCTGTTTGCTATGCGTTTGTGTGCAAAGAGGCATTATTTAAATTTGAGGACGTGCCTCCCTCTTTGCCTCATGTTGTCACTAACATTTTGCAGGAGTTCACTTACATCTTTCCACAAGACGTGCCACCGGGATTACCACCTATTCGAGGGATTGAGCATTAGATTGACTTAATTCCTGGTGCTTTGCTGCCCAACCATGCGCCATACGGTACTAATCCAGAGGAGACAAAGGAGATTACACGTCAAGTACATGAGCTGCTCGACAAAGGTTATATATGTGGATCCCTTAGTCATTGTATTGTTACTATTATTTTAGTGCCTAAAAAGGATGGTAAGTCGCGTATGTTTGTTGATAGTAGAGGCATTAATATATTACTATTCATTATTGTCATCCTATTCCTAGGCTAGATGATACGCTTGATGAATTAAGTGGCTCTACAATTTTCTCCAAAGTTGATTTGTGTAGTGGATACCATCAAATTTGTTTGAAACTGAGAGACGAATGGACAACAACATTTAGAACTAAGTTTGGCTTATATTGAGTGGTTAGTCATGCCTTTTGGGTTAACTAATGCACCTAGCACTTTCATGAGATTAATAAGCGAAGTTTTACGTGCTTTCATTGGACGATTTGTGGTAGTCTAGTTTGATGATATACTGATATATAGCAGATCTTTGGAGGAACATTTGGAACATATACGTGTTGTTTTTTTATTGCTCTAGGTGATGCATGTTTGTTTGGTAACCTTGGGAAGTGCAACTTTTGCACTAACCAAGTATCTTTTCTTGGCTATGTTGTTACTCCACAAAGAATTGAAGTTGATAAAGCCAACATTGAAGCTACTGAGAGTTGGCTAAACCCAAAAATGGTCACACAAGTGAGGAGTTTTCTCGGCCTCGCTCATTTCTATATGCGTTTTGTGAGAGATTTAAGCACCATTGTATCATCTCTCAATGAGCTTACAAAGAAGGATGTGCCTTTTGTTTGGGGTACCGCACAGGAAGAAGCCTTCACGGTATTGAAAGATAAGTTGACACAAGCTCCTTTACTCCAACTTTCTAATTTTAATAATACTTTTGAGCTTGAATGTGATGCTAGTAGAATTCGGTTAGGAGGCGTGTTATTACAAGATGGTAAACCTGTTGCATACTTTTCTAAAAAAATTGAGTGGACCTAGTCTGAACTATTTTATTTATGATAAAGAATTATATGGTCTTGTTTGGACTTTAGAAACATGGCAACATTATTTATGGCCCAAAGAGTTTTTTAAACATTCTGATCATGAATCTTTTAAACATATTAAAAGTCAAGCAAAACTGAACTGTAGACATGCTAAATGGGTTGAATTCATTGAGACTTTTCCTTATGTCATTAAACACAAGAAGGGTAAAGAAAATGTTATTGTTGATGCATTGTCACGTCACTGCACTATGCTTGCACAACTTGACTTTAAAATATTTGGTTTGGAGACCATCAAAGATCAATATGTGCATGATCCTGAATTTAAAGATCTAATGCAGAATTGTAGAAGGAAGAACATGGAACAAGTTCGTCATTAATGATGGATTTGTGTTCCGTGCTAACAAGCTATGCCTTCCAGTTAGCTCTGTTTGTCTTTTGTTGTTGTAGGAGGCGCATGGAGGAGGATTAATGGGACACTTTGGCGTGAAGAAGACGGAAGATGTACTTGCTACACATTTCTTTGGTCAAAGATGAGACAGGATGTTGAGCGTTTTGTTGCTCGCTGCACTACATGTCAAAAAGCTAAGTCACGACTTAATCCTCATGGTTTATATATGCCTTTGCCTGTCCCTAGTGTTTCCTAGGAGGATATATCTATGGACTTTGTTTCAGGTTTACGTCGAACAAAGAAGGGGAGGGATAGCACATTTGTTTTTGCGGATAGGTTTTCAAAAATGGCACACTTTATACCATGTCATAAAAGTGATGCTACTGTTAATGTTGCTGATTTCTTCTTTTGTGAAATTATTCGCTTGCATGGTGTGCCAAATACTATTGTTTCAGATTGTGATACTAAATTCCTTAGCCACTTTTGGAGATGTTTATGGGTAAGTTGGGGATGAAATTGCTTTTCAGTACTACATGTCACCCCCAAACTTATGGACAAACTGAAGTAGTCAATAGAACTTTGTCTACTATGCTTAGGGTTGTTTTGAAGAATAACCTTAAAATGTGGGAAGAATGCTTGCCTCATATTGAATTTGCTTATAATCGTTCGCTGCATTCTACTACTAAGATGTGCCCTTCTGAAATTGTGTATGGTTTCCAACCTCGTGAACCCATTGATTTGTTGCCTCTTCCATCTTTGGAGAAGGTTAATTTTGATGCTGAACAATATGCCGAATTGATCTTAAAAATGCATGAGTTAACTAAGGAAAACATTGAGCGTATGAGTGCTAAGTAAAAATTGCTGGAGATGAGGGTAGAAAACATGTTGTCTTTGCACCTGGAGATCTTGTTTGGTTACATTTGCACAAGGATAGGTTTCCTAATTTGTGAAAGTCAAAGCTAATGCCACGTGTTGATGGTCCTTTTAAGGTGTTAGAGAAAATAAATGCTAATGCATATAAACTTGAGCTCCATGTAGATTTTGGGGTTAGTCACACTTTTAACATTGCATATTTGAAGCCATATTTGGGTGAGGAAGATGACCATCCGTCGAGGAGACTTCATTTCAAGAAGAGGAGGATAATGGGGACAGCAATACCATAGTTACACCCACAACCCCTGCTACTATACATGCTTGACCAATTACTAGAGCTCGCGCATGCCAGTTAAATTATCAGGTACTTTAGTTTCTTGGGAATAATTCTAATGTTCATGAGAATATGATGCTACCTAAAATAGATTGTGTTGATTAATAAATGAAGGGCCTAGCATGGACAAGAGGGATGAACACTGAGAAGGATCGAGCATGGAGACGAAGGCGCACGTGAAGGGAATCAAAACGGCGTTTCTGATGGAGTTTTCAGCACTTTGAAGCCTCCATGATGGCATACAAGGAACTTGGACAAAGTATACAAGATGCCCTTTCATAATTTTTGTCCATAGCTTATTTTAGGTGTTGCATCACCTTAGTTTTGGGCCTGGGCCATGTAATTTCTAAAAACAACTCCATAGTCTGGTTTTAGTGTCCGAATTGTAGGGAAACGACTCAGGAGGTGTTTTAGTCCCACCTTGCCAAGGGAGGACGAAATCCCCTCTCTTTTCCCCTATAAATACATCCATTAAGGCACCGTTTAGACAATGGATTTGTTTAGTTAAAATTTAGCCATTGCAACTCCGTGTACTTTATTTGTGTCCAACGATCAGGCCAAGACCGCTTTCAGATCCCCACTATATCAATACTTCATATATATTTTCAATATTCAGATTGCATTATCATATTCTTGCTTGTTCTTCGATTGCATGCAGTAATAGACCTTCGTGGTTTGGCTAATCGTGCTTCCGGTATCATCAGTAACCTTGGAAGATTGGTTTAGCGATTGCTAACGCACAACATCATGCACGTTTGTAGTCGGACCATCAAAGTCGACTCCAAAAAAATCGATAGTTATCATCTCATCGGAAGATCGGCACACTCTCCTCTATCATGCACTGTAGCTAGACCACGTTACTTCATCCTACCCCTCTCTTACTGTCAGATTCATTCCCACAACAGTTGGCACCCACCATGGGGCTGCTCGTCTAGCGATTTATGGTGCAGGTGGAGTTTTCTTCCTGCATCATGTTTTTTGGCGCCAAGATGTGTTTGGCGACGAGATCCGTTTCGGCTCCCTTCACTTCATCGCCGATGATTCAGCGTGGCTCCAAGAGGCCTCGCTAGACACGAAGTCACTGCCCATACGTGGCGCGACGCACTTTTGCCCAAGTTCACTCAGAGTCCTTCTCCGGTAGCCATCAGTTCCGTACCAGACGACCCCCCATACCCCCGCAGGACGCCGCCATAAGCGCTCCAGCCGATCGTGGCTCCAACAGTGGATCAAGCACGCCGTGGATCTTCAAGCCACGGCCGAGCAGCTAGCATCACTCAATCCTAATGAGTCCTTTCATGATTTGTTCGCTTCTCTCCATGAATAGTCAGAAGGCGAAGCCGACTACGAGAGTGTGGAATCCTCCGCAGAAGTTCTGATGGTCAGCCCGGATCACAACCCGCCTGCTTTTCAAGCAATCGGGAAGATCTTGGTGATGCGTCGCATGGCACACTGACGATGGCCTAGGAAATGATCACTAGGTCGAAGATCCGATGCCCCCCCCCTCAGTCAGGAGCAGAGGGATGAGCTCAATCGAAGGGCCGATAAGGCTCTTCTCGCACCTATCACAACGATGACTCTCGAGACTCTGGCCTTGGATTCGACGCGTTTGGTCACCTTGGCCAAGCGCGCGCGCCTTGAACAGTTGCCGAAAACACTTGAAGATCACGTTCGTCAGCAACCTAGTTATAGTCAGAACCAAAGATAGTTGTTCATGAACAACAAAAACCGCAACTACTGAGTGCTCCACACTCCGCTGCAAAACTTGGTGGTTGTGATGCGGATCACCGATTCCATTCAACTGTCCGGCTGAGCAGTGGGTGAGGGGATCAGGCAAATCCAAACGCTTTTGAAGACAACAATGGCATAGAATTATATTGTGTCACAGTCACAGAACCGCATACACAACAAATCAGTGCGAGCAGATATAATCCAGTCCGCTCGCAGCGCGGTCGCACTAGGGAGACACAGGAGGTCCCCTCCCCCAAGAGGACTAGCCCGCACTCGGCGGCCACATCAGTATGGGGATCGAAACTATGATCATATTAGACCCGCTCGACACTGTGACGACCGTTACCTTGACCAGGCAACCCCTCCGCGAGACGTTATATACGTGCACCTGCAGTACGATGACAGAAGCTGGCATGGAGACGATCAAAGGGCCAACCCCCCACGATAGCTGGGTGGTTATCATTTGCAAGACCAAGAGGGTATGTGTTACCATGACCCACAATTGAATGCAAGATCCATGCTTTTCCAGAATGTGGTCGACCGGGGTCAGGCTCACAGAGAAAATTATGACAGGGGCTATCCGAGTGGATCCATTTCCTTGGGTCCAATGTGTTTTAGCGGATACATACATGCTACAGAGATTGCTACTAATTTTAGGCTGGCAACTAGAATTAGCAAATTCATGGGCGAGTCTAAGCCGGAGACATGGCTAGAAGACTATCGAGTGGCCTGGAGATTGGTGGCGGCAACAACGATGTAGCGATGAAGCACCTTCCCTTGATGCTTGAAAGGTCCGCAAGAGCCTGTCTCAATTAGCTACTGCCCAACAACATTTCCAGTTGGGGCGATCTTGCTCGAGTGTTCGTGAAGACCTTCGAGGGCACGTACAAGTAGCCGGGCACACTGGACGAGTTGCAATATCATGTTCAGAAGAATAGTGAGACTCTGAAAGAGTATATCTAGCGGTGGACCACGATCCACAACATGGTCAAGAACGCGAGCGAGCACCAAGCCATTTGCACCTTCGAACAAGGTGTCAAATATTAAGAGCTAATCCTCAAGTTCGGCCGAACGAAGATCCTGACCCTAAGTTGAGCTATGGAATAGCCAGCTAGTATGCAAATGGCGAGGAAGAACACCGACTGCAGAGTGGAAAGGGATAAGCGGGCGATGCTAATCAATTGGGCCACAATGCCAGTCGAAAGCATAAGCGCAAGGCTAACGCAATAGATAATGCCAAAGTGGCGGCCCTAGCCTGACAAGGGAAATGAAAAGGGCCCAAAAACAGAAAAAAGAATGGACCCCAAGGAAGAAGGCCACTGATATTCTTAATAAACCCTATCAAGTTCATACTAAAAGGGATGAGGAGGGCAATTGAATTTTGCCCAAACACTCCACTCGGGAGTGCAAGTTACTGAAGAAGTACTTGCTCGAAAACCAGTCGGATGACAAAGATCAAGACGATAGTGATGGGGGAAAGAAACTTGCCAGCGGGTTCCCCATAGTGGAGAAAGTTTTGATGATTTTTGCCAATCCTCAGTGCAAGAGAAACCTGGAGGTTATAAACCTAGAGGTGAACATGGCCATGCCCTCTGTCACCACAGATCATGGTTGGGCCCAGACACCCATAACTTTTGATTAGATGGATCACCCCGCTTACATACTAACCCCTGGGAGGTAGGCACCGGTGGTGGATCCTTTGATTACTTGAGTCCGACTGCGCAAAGTCCTCATGGACAGCATCAGCAGCCTGAACATCATTTATGCTGACACCTTGAAGGGAATGGGCAGTCCTATGTCCAAGTTGAGCAAGAGCAACATGTAGTTCCATGGGGTCATCCCCGAAAAGAAGGCAAGGTCACTTGGGCAGATATCTTTGGATGTCGTGTTTGGTGATGAACTTTTTTACATAAAGGAGAGCATGGTTTTCGCAGTGTAAACTTTTGGAGTGCATATAACACTATCTTTGGTAGGCCTGCCTATGCACATTTCATGGCCAAACCATGTTATGTGTACCTCAAGCTAAAGTTGCCCGGTCCAAATGGGGTGATTACTATCTTCGGAGATAGGCAAAGGGTCGAAGATTTCCTACAACAAGGTTCCATTATAGCTGATGAACAGATGGCTGTGGCCGAGCTTGAAGAATACAAGAAAGTAGTAGATCCAAGTGAGTTGCCGAAGTAAAAAATGGGGAACGAAGCATGAAAATAAGAAATCCTACAAAACACCTAAGATCTAATCTAGAAGATGTATAGCTGCGAGATGGGAGTGTGTCTACATACCCTTGTAGACCGAAAGTGTTAGCATTGTAACGTGGTTGATGTAGTCGTACTCTTCACGATCCAATCGTGATCCAAACCGATGTAGTGTCAAACGGATGGCTCCTCCGAGTTTAGCACACGTACGGCTCGGTGGCGTCCTCTCCTTCTTGATCCAGCAAGTGAGGGAGAGCAGGTATATGATACGTATCCAATGTATCTATAATTTTTTATTGTTCCATGTTGTTATATTATCATTCTTGGATGTTTTACAATCATTTTATAGTCATTTTATATCAGTTTTTGCTACTAACCTATTGACATAGTGCCCAGTGCCAAGTGCTGTTTTCTGCATGTCTTTTACATCGCAGGAAATCAATATCAAACGGAGTTCAGATGCAGCGGAACTCCTTGAGGATTTTTTTGGGCTAGAAGACATCTAGTGGGCCAAGGAAGCACCTGGGGGGAGCCCCGAGGGCGGCAACACCCACCAGGGCGTGCCTAGGGGCCTAGGCATGCCCAGGTGGGTTGTGCCCACCTCGGGTGCCCCCTAAACCGCCTCTTTGCTCTATAAATACCGAAATGTTCTAGAAAACCTAGGAGAGTCGATGAAAATCAATTCCAGCCGCCGGAGAGTCCAGAACCACTAGATCCAATCTAGACACCATCATGGAGGGGTTCACCACTTCCATTGGTTCCTCTTCGATGATGCGTGAGTAGTTCTTTGTAGACCTACGGGTCCATAGTTAGTAGCTAGATGGCTTCCTCTCTCTCTCTCTCTTTTGATTATCAATACAATGGTCTCTTGGAGATCCATATGACGTAACCCTTTTTGTGATGTGTTTGTTGGGATCCGATAAACTTTCAGTTTATGATCAGATCTATGTTTTTATCCATGGAAGTTATTTGAGTGTTCTTTGATCTCTTATATAGCCTCATATTTCTTCTCCAATATTTGGGTTTTGTTTGGCCAACTTGATCTATTTATCTTGCAATGGGAATAGGTGCTTTGTGATGGGTTCGATATTATGGTGCTTGATCTTAGTGACAGAAGGGGAAATGACATATATGTATTGTTGCTATTAAGGATAACAAGATGGGGTCTATTTCTACATAAATAGATCTTGTCTACATCATGTCATCATTCTTATTGCATTACTCCGTTTCTCCATGAACTTAATACACTAGATGCATGCTGGATAGCGGTTGATGTGGGGAGTAATAGTAGTAGATGCAGGCAGGAGTCGGTCTACTAATCTTGGACGTGATGCCTATATAATGATCATTGCCTGGATATCATCATGATTATTTGAAGTTCTATCAATTGCCCAACAGTAACTGTTTTCCCACTGTTTGCTATTTTTCTCGAGAGAAGCCACTAGTGAAACCTACGGCCCCCGTGTCTCTTTTCATCATATTTGCCTTTGTGATCTATTTTCATTTGCATTTATTTTCAGATCTATTAAACCAAAAATACAAAAATACCTTGCTGCAATTTATTTGTTTCGCGATCTATTTATCCTATCTACCACTTTTAACTCATGTTGTTTGCCTATCTTGAGGCGCCGTACCCGAATGGGATTGACAACCCCTTTAACACGTCGGGTTGCAAGTATTTGTTATTTGTGTGCAGGTGATGTTTACGTGGTGTGAGAAGGTTCTCCTACTGGTTCGATAACCTTGGTCTCATCACTGAGGGAAATACCTACCATCGCTATACCGCATCATCCCTTCCTCTTTGGGGAAATACCGATGTAGTTCTAGCAAAAATCAGTATATGAGATCGGGACCAACACAACACCGTGGTGGTGGTGGTGGCAGCAGAACCGGGCTTCGCCAAGCGTCTGCGCGAGGTGGAGGTGTAACGGGAGGGAGAAGAGCAAGGGTGGAAGGATGGCTACCCTCGACGCCTCCCCACCTTTACATAGGCATGGAGGGGGCTGGTGGCTTGACCTCCAAGCCCTAGGGTCGTTGGCCAAGGGGGGAGGAAGGAAATCCCTCCTTTCCTTCCCCACCAATCGCTATCCTCCCTTTTTAGGGATCCTGATATTATCCCTTTGGGATATGATACTATTCCTTTTAAGGGGGGGATCTTGATGCACCTAGACCAGGGGTGTGGGCCTTTCCCCACTACCCACGTCCATGGGGATCCCCTCATGAAGGTCGGCCCCACTCCAGAACCTTCTAGAACCTTCCTGGTACACTATCGGAAAAACCAAAAAAAATCTGGAACCTAAAATATGACTTACAATATATATAAATATTTACATATGGACTATTCTGGAGCTCCTCGTGATGTCCCGGATCCCATCCAAGACTCTGAACAACCTTCGGAATTCACCATATTAATATCTCAATACTACCCTAGCGCTACCGAATGTTAAGCGTGCGACCCTACGGGTTCGAGAATCATGTAGACATGACCGAGAGTCCTCTCCGATCAATATAACCAATATCAGGACCTGGATGCCCATATTGGTTCCCACATATTCCATGAAGATATTTATCGGTTGAACCACGATGTTGATGATTCAGTTAATCCATATGCGATTCCCTTTGTCCGGTGATATGTTACTTGCCCAAGATTCGATCGTCGATATCTCCATACCTAGTTCAATCACGTTACCGGCAAGTATCTTTACTGATTCCACAATACAAGATCCCATGACTAAACTCATAAGTCACATGCTTGCAAGCTTCTTGTGATGTTGTATTACCAATAGGGCCCAGAGATATCTCTCCGTCATATAGAGCGACAAATCTCAGTCTCAATCCGTGCAACCCAAATAACACCTTCGGAGGTACCTGTAGAGCACCTTTATGATCACCCAATTATGAAGTGATGTTTGGATACACACTAAGTATTCCTACGGTGTCAGGGAGTTGCACGATCTCATGGTCTAAGGAACAGATACTTGACATGATGAATAATGTAGAAAAAACTAGGTGTAATGATCATATGCTAAGCTTATGGTTGGGTCTCGTCCATCACATCATTCTCCTAATGATGTGGTCCTGTTATCAAATTACAACTCATGTCTATGGTTAGGAAACCTTAACCATCTTTGACCAACGAGATAGTCTAGTAAAGGCTCACTAGGGACACAATGTTGTTCATGTATCCACACATGTATTTAAGTTTTCAGTCAATACAATTCTAGCATGGATAATAAACGTTTATCATGAATGGGAAATATGATAATAACCATTTTGTTATTGCCTCTAGGGCATATTTCCAACAGTCTCCCACTTGCACTAGAGCCAATAATCTAGTTCACATCGCTATGTGATTAACACCCAATGAGTTCTGGCGTTTGATCATGTTTTGCTTGTGAGAGAGGTTTTAGTTAATGGGTCTGCAACAATCAGATCCATGTGTACTTTGAAAATCTCTATGTCATATTGTAGATGTTGCTACCACCCTCCACTTGGAGCTATTCCAAATGACTGCTCCACCATACCCGGTTTGTGACTCAGAATCATCTGGATTGGTGTCAAAGCTTTGCATCAACGTAACCCTTTACGACAAACTCTTTATCACCTCGATAACCAAGAAACATTTCCCTAGTCCTCTTTAGGTACCTATGGATAATTTTGATCGCTATCCAGTGGTCCACTCATGGACCACTCTTGTACCCACTTGCCAGACTCATGGCAAGGCACACATCATACACAACATGGCATACATTATAGAGCCTATGGCTGAGGGATAGGGGATGACCTCCATCCTTTCTCTTTCTTCTGATGTGGTTAGGGTTTGAGTCTTACTTAGCTTCACACCTTACAATACAAGAAAGAACTCCTTCTTTGACTTATCCATTTTGAACTCCTTCAAAATCTTGTCAAGGTATGTACTCTGTGAAAGTGGTATCAAGCGTCTTGATCTATCTCTATAGATCTTGATCCCCAATATGTAAGCAGCTTTACCCAGGTCTTCCTTTGAAAAACTCCTTTGAAACAACCCTTTATGCTTTCCAAAAATTCTATATCATTTCCAATCAACAATATGTCATCCACATATACTATCAGAAATGCTATAGAGCTCCCACTCACTTTCTTGTAAATACAAGTTTCTTCATAAACTTTGTATAAATCCAAAAGCTTTGATCACCTCATCAAAGTGCGTATTCCAACTCCGAGATGCTTGCACTAGTCCATAGTAGGGTTGCGGAAGCCTGCATACCTTATAGAATCCCTAGGATTGACAAAACCTTCCGGTTGCATCATATACAACCTTTCCTTAAGGAAATCATTAAGGAAACATTGTTTTGACATCCATCTGCCAAATTTCATAATCAAAAACTGCAGTAGTTGCTAACATAATCCTATGATACTTTAGCATCGCTACGGGTGAGAAACTCACATCGTAGTTAACTCCTTGAACTTGTCGGAAGCCTCTTTGCGACAAGTCAAACTTCATAGGTGTTGACATTACCATCGCATCTATCTTCTTCTAAAAGATCCATTTGTCCTCAATGGCCTACCGGTTATCGGGCACATCTACCAAAGTCCATACTTGGTTTCATACATGGATCCCATCTCGGATTTTATGGCCTCTAGACATTTGTCAAAATCCGGAACCATCATCGCTTCCTCATAAATCGTAGGCTCATCATTATCTAACAACATGACTTCCAAGGTAGGATTACCGTACTACTCTGGTGTGGAATGTGTCTTGGTCGACCTACGAAGTTCAGTAGTAACTTGATCTGAAGTTTCATGATCATCATCATTAGATTCCTCTCTAGTTGGTGCAGGCATCACGGGAACTGCTTTTTGTGATGTGCCACCTTCCAATTCAAGAGAAGGTACCATTAACTCATCAAGTTCTACTTTCCTCCCACCCATTTCTTTCGAGAGAAACTCCTTCTCTAGAAAGGACCCATTCATGGCAACAAAGATCTTGCCCTTGGATCTGTGATAGAAGGTATACCCAATGGTCCATTTAGGGTATCCTATGAAAACGCACTTCTTCGCTTTGGGTTCGAGCTTATCAGTCTGAAGCCTCTTGACATAAGCATCGCATCCCCACACCTTAAGAAAAATAGCTTAGGTTTCTTGCCAAACCGTAATTCATACAGTGTCCTCTCAACTGATTTAGATGGTGCCCTATTTAAAGTGAATGCATCTGTCTCTAATGCATAACCCCGAAATGATAGTGGAAAATCGGTAAGAGACATCATAGAACGTACCATATCCAATAAAGTATGATTATAACGTGTAGACACACCATTACGCCATGGTGTTCTGATAACCGACAAGTATAGGGTATCGCAACCATTTTTTAGCGTAGAGTATTCAACCCAAATTTATTGATTCGACACAAGGGGAGCCAAAGAATATTTGCAAGTATTAGCAGCTGAGTTGTCAATTCAACCACACCTGGAGATTAATTATCTGCAGCAATATGATCAATAGCACAGTAATATGATAGTTTTGATAATATTAGTAACAGTAGCGGTAACAATAACAATGATAGCAATTATTTTGTAGCAATTGTAATAGTAACAACATCAGTAGTAACTTAGCAGAAACAATCACTACTGTAGGATGCTGCTAACACGACACTACGGTCAGAGACCCTTTGACGAAACTGTGTGCAATGCAATAATCGCAAACGGCGGTGTGAAAAAACCGTCAAAAAAGGTGCAAAACGTTTGCGATGGCAAAGACATCAAACACGATTTACATTTTAGTTACGTGTGCGATGCTGGGCATACGGTTGATCCAGCAGAACTGTTTGCGATGAGGAAGAACAACAGAAACGGGCAGCCATATCAATGTGTGGGCGATATACGGCATACGGTTCCCTCTGAAGAACTGTGTGCTATTAGGAAATGCAACAGAAACGGTCAGCCAAATCAAGGTGTGTGGTATATACGGCATAGTTCACTCGGACAAACTATTTTCGATTAGGCAAGAGAACGGGAATGGTTCATCTTAACAAGATCTGTGTGATATGCGGCATTTGCGTTCAACCAAAAGAACACAAACGATTCGTGTAAACCAGATGTGTGTGATACGTAGCAAACGGCCCACTCGGATGAAATGTTTGTGATGAGAAATTATAACACAGACGGTTACTATAGTAAGTTCGTGTGTGACTCTGTTCGTACAAAAAACTTTGAAAAATGCAAACTAGTTGCTTGCGGTGGCTAGGAGTATCGCACTTGATGCGTCTGCGAGTACTCGTGTGCGATGATTAGTACTCGTGTACTTATGCATACTCGTGTGCTGATCATGGAGTTCGAGAAGACCGTCATCGGAAGGCCGTCGGCTTACCTTTTTAGCCTATATTTTATTATAATTGTATGCATAAGTAGGTCTTGAGTGTTCTGTGCCTTGTCGCATGTGGCATTTTAAGTTATCCTGAATATGTAAAACAATTATTAACCGTTGCCATTGTAAATTTGCCCCAATGGCGAGCAGAGAGCGCGCTGGGACGCCATGGACCCGCAAAAAGACAAAAAAAATCAGGGACGCCATGGTGAGCAACCACGTGGTCAACCTTCTGGCACCCCATGGGAGACACGACAGTGCATCCATAGGACATGATGGTGATATCATGACCGTGTGTGATAGTGGGCAGACACGTACACGTACATCCGAGAACAAGGGCCCACGTTTCGGGCTTCTGATGCGTGGCATACGGTTGATCCAAAAGAACTGTTTGCGATGAGGCAGAATAACAGAAACGGGGCTTTGTAGGCCCAGAACCATCAATAAATTTTGACTTTGGTTCTCGTCACATTGTAGATTACAATGCAATAAGTAATTGCAAATCTGTTCACACCGATCAAACCAATATCTTCCTCAAAAAAGGATCAAACTAATATGTGTTCACACTTAGCACCAGGCTATAAAAACTACCCACTTGAAAACTACTTCACAGTTCCTCTCCTCAGCATCCACTCAAAACTGGTCTTTCCTGTCAAGTCGTTCCGCCATGACCGGTAGGAGGAGTTTTGGGTGGGCATATAACCAGGCAACAAATACCAAGGCTGCGAAAGAACTAGAAAGGTCCCACCGTGAAGCGGCAGCCGTAGCAGAGATGTCCCGGCATGCCGCGGAGCCCTCGAACAAGCTCTCACGGGCACGCGAGGGCTCTCGCAAGTGCACACGCTGCATCGGCGATCGCGACAAGCTGGAGTTGCTGAAGTCCTTGGTCAGCGAAGACGACATTCTCACTAGCCTCGTTAAGCAGCAGGAGCTGGTCGACGGCTTGATGAAGCTGCTTGAGATTAGCGATGCCTTAGTTGACAAGGCGGTCAGCCTCGTCGAGAAACTCATCGGTGACAATGCGAAGCTCCTCAAGGTGCTCACCGAGAAGGAGGAGGAGGCCGCCGGCTAGAAGATGTTGCATGAGCAGAGCAGTGCCTCGGGGATGATGCTGACAACGGACATCGAGGAACTGATGGGTGACTTGAGGAAGCTCCGGATCGAGCGCGAGCAGGAGGTGGAGGAATCCATGGTTGTTTTCAAGCAAAGCCGTGAGGAATTGAGGAAGGAGCTGAAGGATGTCATCACCTGATGATTCATCGAAGAGTAGATACAGTAGCGATCTAGATCATTGTCTGCGATTTCCTTCTTCTCTTGCCCCTGTGTCTTCCAGGCTTCGCCGCATGTGGCATTTAAAATCATCCGGAATATGTAAGACAATTATTATCTGCGGCATTTTAAATTTGTCGTTGTACTATCCGTTGCCATTTTATTTTTCATCATATTATCCGTTGCCCTATGTGGCAATTTAAATTAGGCCGAAATACGAGTTGAAAACATGAACAAAGCAAATGCTGCCATGGGATCACAACCAAACACCCTCCGTCCACCCCTAAAAAAACCTCCGTCTAGGTGCTTTAATTAACCCATTAATTGAGAAGTTTTGAGCGAGGCGGGCGACGGCTGGTGCATGGAGGTCAAAGAGCTCGCTTCTAGGTGAGCATGGGTGGCCTCGCTACTCGCACGTGTCCCGTCGAGCCTATGAGGTGGACAGGATGCACGCGTCCCGTCGAACCTACACGGCAGACTGCTCGCACGCATCCCATAGAGCCTACACGGCGGACTTCTCACGCTCGTCCCGTCTAATCAAACACCTGCACGCACGCCACCGAGTATGGTTAAATATTGACATGGTTCATATAATACAACTATTTGTGATATTAACGTGTCAGCTTATTGTTACAGAAAGGACTTCGTTGGCTACTAATGTGTGCGCCTCTTCTCAAACTAGACGATTTTTTACCACTGCATATATGTGTCATGTCATGAAACCATGCCAAGTTTCATGTTTTTTGGGTGAGTTTTTAATTTACTAGGATTTAAAAACCGAGATTCTCAATGTTTCAGGACGACGACAAGTTTGTAATTCATTCCCATTCCTTAAATGAGACCTAAACATTCACCCAATGACACATGTACGATTTCCCACCCATTTTGCTTCACTGGAGCATGTGCTTGTAGTTCAAATTTGAACTATGGACTACATTTAATGCATAGAAAACTTAATTGGTAATATATACAATGGCCAAATGAACCCTAAACAGTTTAAAATTTTGGCACGACACTCCTGTTATTCTATGTTGCCTATAGAAAACAAAGTTCAAGGCTTGAAGAGGCAACAATTAACGTTTTGCCCACCGAAACCACGAGGGTTGCGAGAAGCTTTGGTTTGTAAGAGGCTTGTAATATAGCTTCACCCAAATTGGACAATTATACATAGAGACAGCCTGCCAAGTTTCACGATTTCCTGGTGAGTTTTGGATTTATAGAGATTTATAAACCGAGATTCGGAATGTTTGTGGCCAAGGCAGGACGGCGAGACGATTGAATTCATTCCCATTCGTTCCATGGGACCTAAACATGCACCCCAAGGACACACATGTACGTTTTTTCTATCCTTTTTTGTGCACTGGAGCATGTATTTGTAGTTCAGATTTGAGTTATGGACATGAAATGCCTAGAAAACACAATTAATGAATAAAAAGGGTCAAACATATCCTGAATAATTTCAAAGTTCAGCGTGAATCTCCCGTTGTTCCGTGTTGCGTGTAAAAGAAAATACAAGGCTAGAAGAGGGAGCGATTATCGTTTGGCCCACAAGGGGACACGTTTCCCTATCAAAACCACGAGGGTTCTTGCGATAGGCTCTGGTTTCTAAGAGGTTTGTAATAAAGCTTGGCCCAAATTGGCAATGTTTTTACCACGACATATATGTGCCATGACGTGACACCTGCCATCTTTGATGACTTTCTGGTGAGTTTTGCATTTATGGAGATTCAAAAACCGAGATTCCAAATGTTTGAGGACGAGCTAGGACACCGGTAAGGTTGTAATTTGTTCCCATTCCTGGCATGGAACCTAAACATGCACCCAAGGACACATGTATAATTTTTCTACCCATTTTGGTGAACCGGAGCATGTATTTGTAGTTCATATTTGAATTATTAACATTAAATGCCAAGGAAACTCAATTAGTGTATAAAAGGCCAAATAAACCCTGAATAAGTATAAATTTCAGCATGGATATCATGGCGTTCCATGTTACCCGTAGAAGAAAATACAAGGCGAAAAAAGGCAGTGATTATGTTTCGACAACAAGGGGAACATGTTTCCCTATCGAAACCATGAGGCTTCTTTGAGAGAAGCTCTGGTTTGTAAGAGGTTTGTAATAAAGCTTGGCCCAAATTGGACAATGTTTTTACCACGA
The DNA here is from genome assembly GCF_018294505.1 of Triticum aestivum. NCBI lineage: Eukaryota > Viridiplantae > Streptophyta > Magnoliopsida > Poales > Poaceae > Triticum > Triticum aestivum. The sequence goes on from NC_057807.1 coordinate 230,589,024, forward strand.
CATATATGTGCCATGATGTGACACCATGCCTACTTTCATAACTTTCTGGTGAGTTTTGGATTTACGGGGATTTCAAAACCGAGATTCCAAATGTTTGAGGACGAGCCAGGATGCCGGTACAGTTGTAATTCGTTCCCATTCCTGACATGGGACCTAAACATGCACCCAAGGACACATGTATAATTTTTCTAGCCATTTTGGTGAACTGGAGCATGTATTTGAAGTTTAGATTTGGATCATGGACATTAAATGCCTAGGAAACTCAACTAGTGTATAAAAAGGCCAAACAAACCCTGAATAAGTTTAAATTTCAGCACAGATATCATGTCGTTCAATGTTGCCCGTAGAAGAAAATACAAGGCAAAAGAGGCAGTGATTATGTTTCGACAACAAGGGGAACATGTTTCCCTATTGGAACCACGAGGCTTCTTTGAGAGAAGCTCTGGTTTGTAAGAGGTTTGTAATAAAGCTTGCCCCAAATTGGACAATGTTTTTACCATGACATATATGTGCCATGACGTGGAACCATGCCTACTTTCATGACTTTCTGGTGAGTTTAGGATTTACGGGGATTTAAATAACGAGATTCCAAATGTTTGAGGATGAGCTAGGATGCCGGTACGGTTGTAATTCGTTCCCATTCCTGGCATGAGACCTAAACATGCACCCAAGGACACATGCATGTATAATTTTTCTAGCCATTTTGGTGAACTGGAGCATGTATTTGAGGTTCAGATTTGAATTATGGACAATAAACGCCTAGGAAACTCAATTAGTGTATAAAAAGGCCAAACAAACCCTTAATAAGTTTAACTTTTAGCACGGATATCTTGTCATTCCATGTTGCTGGTAGAAGAAAATACAAGGCGAAAAGAGGCAGTGATTACCGTTTCCCCCACAAGGGGGACATGTTTCCCTATCGGAACCACGAGGCTTTCTTTGAGAGAAGCTCCGGTTTGTAAGAGGCTTGTTATAGAACTTGCGCCAAAATGGACAAAAAAATTCCTCGGCATATATGTGCCATGTCGTGACACCATGCCAAGTTTCACGATTTTCGGGTGAGTTTTGGATTTACTGGGATTTAAAAAGCGAGATTCTTCTCATGAAATGTTTTCTAATAGCACACAGTTCACTCACGAAAGTCGTTTGCCTACCAAACCGTGGTCGATGCCCCCCTCCCCCCTGCTGTGCGCGCGATCTGAGTCATGCATTCTGATTGGCCAGAACCCAAACCCCACGGATCGTACATATGCACCGTTGGATGCTCCCGGATCGAACTGCAACCCTCATCCCTTTCGACAGCACATGCAGTACATGGGTAAGCACCGTGCGCATGCGTCGTGCTAGCTCACGCTTCCTTCTCTTCTACGTTTTCTAAACAGGCTACTGTTTCCCGCCACTCCTCTCATCGGTTTCCCACCTCTTCTCCCATCGGTTTCCCACTACCAGTGTCAGTGCTCATTGAAGGCTAGGCGGCAACACACCGACCATGTAAATATCACACACAGTTTCTAAAAGCACAAAAGTGGGTGATAGGAGGGAATAGGTCCCATAGGGTGACCAGCGTGAAACGCCTTAATGGCAAGGAGGAAATTCCTATCAGCAAGGGGCGGCTTCCCATCCGCTAGCCTAGTCGAATAGAACGCAGAACTTAAGCGTGCTTGGACTGGAGTAGTCTAAGGATGGGTGACCCGGTGGGAAGTTGCATATCTCAAGCTTCATTTAAATGCCATGACATGGTCATTATAGAGATAAATATCTCTATAGTGACTTATCATGGCAATTATATAAACCCTAGGATCCTTGTTTTGCTAATTTGTAGACTATGTTTTTATTGGCTATTTTTTTGCTGTAAAATCACCATGACTGTGCAAGCGTGAGCAAATGGTGCAGGTACTTGCTTAACCGTGTGTAATGCAAGTGCGTTGTAAAATCATCATGACCGCGCAAGCGCGAGCAAATGGAGCAGGTACTGGCTTAACCGTGTGCGATGCAAGTGCACTGTAAAATCACCAAGACTGCACAAGTGCGAGCAAATGGTGCAGGTACTGGCTTAACCGTGTGTGATGCAAGTGCGCTGTAAATTCACCACGATTGTGCAAGCACGAGCAAATGGTTCAGGTACTAGCTTAACTGTGTGCGATGCAAGTGCACTATAAAATCACCACGACTACGTAAGCAAAAGGCGGGTAATTTTATTTAGAAATTAGGACGAACGTGTGTGATAGACCAGCTAGCTAGAAATATAAAAACAAACTACCTTCCTTGAGCGTTTCAAAAATCGGCAGTTCCACCACTTTTCCTTATTATCATACACGCATATTCTTAGTGGACCGTGCGCGATCTTGGGCACTCCCGCCCCGCATCAATTCCTTTACCCAAATTTTAGTAGCCGTCGAACTTCAACCATCGCCCACACTCCTCCAACACTGACCTTATAATAAAATTGCAGTAGCCAAGGCATTTGAACCGTCGCCCTCCCTCGTCCACCACCATCTCCACCCACCATTACTAAAAAATTTAGTAGCCGGGGCGTATCCTCAAACACCACCACCCCCCTCCCTCTACAGTCCCCCCATAACCCCCTCCTCCTCTTGAACCCTAGCTCGCGACTACCGTCGGCGCCGCCGCCAACGCATGCCGGTCTGCCTGTTCCTCCTAGCTTAGATAATAAAGTTCAAGTTACCCAGCAATTCCCATACCGTCGCCCCACTACCCTGAGTTTTTAGATGAGGCCTGCGGTATCCCTCCCTACCAGATCCACATCCCCTGCTCCAGAATGTCGCAGTCTAAGCTTGAACACGTATCCTGGGGAGCCTGATGAACGTTCGGCCAAGAAGAGGTTTATCATGGCCTCTCTGGCGGATGTTGGCAAGGTGGACAACGTTCGCCCCGACCTGTCGATCCCGGAGTAACACGTGGCCGCGGAAGCCGGCGAGGCGAAGACGTTGACTACGTTGCCATGTCAAAGGTTTCATGTCAGCGGGCTTGCGTATTACTGTATCTCGGGAAAGCTGGCTACGACATCAAGCTCATCGACAGCGACGGCTTCACGCGGGCCATGTCACAGGCTACGTGGTCCATCCCCAACCCCTTTGGTTCAACCGTCATCGATCTCTTCAACGGCCCTACTGCTGATCTCCTCTGCCAAGCGGTCAAGGATTTGCGATCCTTATATGCCATCGAGCCCATTTTATCATTTCTGAAGGACACATTCTACGGCGGCGGCTTGGGATCCTCAATTGCCAAGTAAGATCTCATCGACCATGACGACGGCCACGAGGAGGGCACCCACAAAGGTTCTTCCAAGGTGAAACAACCCATCTGTGACATCAGAGAGAGCACCATGGGTCTGTGCTCTTCCAACTGGAAGGATCCCATCCATGAAATGTGAGGCAACATCCTATCAACAAATCTTACCTTTTCTAGCTTGCCAGCCCGTACCCTTTGTTGTAGTAGCATTTGTCGTGCAGTGCTATAACTGTGCCATGTTTAATTATTTCAATTACACAAAAATGTATTGTTCAATAGGGCTATGTGATGTTTAAGTATGAATTGTCCACTTCAGTTTCACGAATGGCTATATTTGGTTGTTTATAGTGAGTAGATGCCTTGTTTACCTGTGTTTGGTTGTTAGGTTGGTTGCAGTGAGCATTTTTCCAGTTATCGAGCCAATGCCTTGTTTATATGTATTTGGTTCATAGTTTGGTTACAGTGAGCATTTGTACAGTTTTCAAGCAGATGCCTTGTTTATCTGTATTTGGTTGTTAGGTTGGTTGAAGTGAGCATTTGTCCAGTTTTCAAGCACATGCCCTGCTTATCTGTATTTGCTTGTTAGGTGGTTGCAGTGAGACTCTGTCCAGTTTTAAATGGCTATATTTGGTTGTTATACTGATCATTTATGCCTTGTTTATTTTAGTCATTCAAAGTGTGTTGTTCATTATGTGCAAGTCGGAATTGTGCCACTCGACTGCATCAATACTAGTTTGAACTACTATAATTGGTTCCAGTTATGCCTGCTGCAGTTAACACATGCCCTTTATTTCAGTTTTAAACATTTATCCAGTGTGATGTTTAAGCATTACCTACGTTCTATTCATTTTAAAAAAATACCAGTTTGAATTGCAATATTTGATGGTTGTTAAGCCTGCTGTCGGTAACATTGCCTTCCATTTTATATATGTTTTAACAACCATTTTATATATCCTTTAACAACATGCTGAAACCAACACATTCAAGCTATCATTTGTAGATGATATTGTTTACCTTTTCTATATTTGTTTGATGTTAAGGTTGTTGTACTTATCATGCCTTTCCACTACTTATGCAGGACAACAACGCGAGTGGCCACCATTTTCCATCGAGGTTAGCTTCATCCCTCGGCTTGTACTCCCCCCGTAGTTCCATAATGTAGTGCATATAGATCCAGGCCTGGACACTTGTTAGCTTCTAATATTGACTTGTTGCTTGTAGGTACATATGCCCTTGGCAAGGATCCACGCATCGACCCTTTTTGTGTATGGGGTAATGAGATATTCATGAACAAGCATCAAGTGAGGAAACTGATAAGGATTATTAGCAAAAAGATAAGAATGGTGGCAAGCAAATTATTTGTTTATGCTCTATCCAAAACAAAAGTGAGTTGTAGGATGGTAACTACAAACTCTGCAGCCTTCTCTTTTTACCGCCTCATAATGAGTTGTTAGACAACAATGTCTGAATCTTTTTCGTCCGCAGTGGTTCCCGAAGTAGTTCAATCAAGATTACCTCACAAAGAACATGATTGGTGGACACGCAATGAAGGTTAAAGTATTTCATATAGACTACAGTGAGCAAAGAGAAGTCGTAGTGAAGACAGTGAAGGATGGATGGGCAGCCATCACAAGGAGTTGGCCTAGAGTCATGCGCGCAATACGCATGGAGGAGGGCACAATATGGGCATTCCGCTTCACCTTCTCCAGCAACCAGAATATCTTTCGCCTCTCTCTTTACAGTCTTTAGTACAACTGTGGTTCATCATTCTTTACTTGGTGCTTCTGTAGTTCTTCAGTATATGTACCTGTGCATTGAATTATGCATTCATGGTTGAACCTATATTTGTAATAAACATGGTTGGATATGAAATAAGTGATTGCCTATTATTGAATTCAAAACATATGATTTTTAAATTAGGGATTAATCAAGGATTACACTGCACACGGTTGGCAAAAGTGAAAATGTTTACGATAGACGTGGGGATCAGACACGTTTCTAGGATCCGCTACATGTGCGATCAATCTCCACTGCACACACGATCAACCAAGAAAAAACTTGTGCGATCAATCTCCACTGCACACACGATCAGCCAAGAAAAAATGTGTGCGATTAACAATAGCATCGCCACACAGTTCTTTCTCATTAAATATTTGCGATAGTCACCTTATCACACGAGCTTTGAAATTATAGAGTGTTTGTGATGTTGTGTGCATCACAAACGTTTGATACTTCTTGGATTAACTATGTGGCATTTACATACTAACGGAAAAGTTTTTATTGGATGGACTGTGTGGAATGTACATACGAACGGAAACGTTTAGCGGGGACTGACTGTGTGGGATGTACTTGCGACCGAAAATGATTTTGCCTGTATAATTGTATTTTTAGCACTACTGTACGTATAATCGTATTTGAGCGCTCGCCGGTCGCACACGACCTCATTTTGCCGAGCGTGTGTGCCAGGAGTACATATCCCTGACGACTTCTGGGTCATGTGGGAAGGACCCCCCTATCGCCCACACTCAGTTGGCGATGGTTCCAAATGTCGTCATGGAAAGGGGTTAAAAACTGTTTGTATAGCACCGACGCGTACCGGTGGATATATGGAAAATTCGTAGGCATTGGATCGGTGAATTCGTTAGATGATATTCATAATATAGCAGTCATAACCAAGGGCGATACGACACTAGCTCCAGTTCATAAATATAATGTAGGCATGTATTCCAGAAATTGTCATACATTCTTATGGAAAGAACTTGCATGACATCTTTTGTCCAACCCTCCTGTGGCAGCGAGGTCCATATGGAAACTAAGGGATATTAAGGCCGCCTTTAAATAGAGAACCGGAACTAAGCATTAACACATAGTGAATACATGAACTCCTCAAAGTACGATAATCACCGGAAAGTATCTTGAATACTATCACTCCAGGGTCTACAGATCATAACACGTAATAGGTGACTATAACTTGCAAGATCAGATCTAGAACATAGATATAATGGTGATGGCATAAACTGTTCAGATATGAAATCATGGCACCTGGGCCCAAAGTGACAAGCATTAAGCATGGCAAAGTCATAGCAACATCAATCTCAGAACATAATGGATACTAGGGATCAAGCCCTAACAAAACTAACTCGATTACAAGATGAATCTCATCTAACTCCTCACCGACCAGCAAGCCTACAAAGGAATTGTTGGGAAACGTAGAATGCAATTTCAAAAAAAAGTCCGACGCTCATGCAAGATCTATCTAGGAGATGCATAGCAACGAGGGGGGGGAGTGTGTCTACGTACCCTCGTAGACCGTAAGCGGAAGCGTTTGACAACGCGGTTGATGTAGTCGAACTTCTTCTAACTCTGACAGATCAAGTACCAAACGTACGACACCTCCGAGTTCTGCACACGTTCATCTCGATGACGTCCCTCATCCTCTTGATCCAGTAAGATGTCGAGGAAGTAGATGAGTTTCGTCATCACGATGGCGTAGTGAAGATGATGGTGAAGTGATCTGCGCAGGGCTTCACCTAAGCACTACGAAGATATGACCGGAGGCATAAACTATGGAGGGGGGGCGCTGCACATGGCTAACAATTGATGTTTTGTGTGCTAGGTGCCCCCCTCCTCATATATATAGGTTGGAGGGAGATGGGAGAGGCCAAAGGGCACCCCAAGTGGGGCCAAATCCCACTTGGTCTCCTGCCCTGTTTCGCCCCCCTTCCTTGTATAGGCGCCAGGGGAAGGAAGGGGGAGGTGGCGCCCCCCCTTTCCTTTCTCCCTTGAGGAGGGGAAGGAAGGAGGGACTTGCCCTCCCCCCTTTCCTTTCCCTAGGGCTGGCCGGCCTATTGGAGGGGTGCACCAACCCCTTGTGGGCTGGTTTGTCCCTCTCTTTGGCCCATTAAGCCCATATCTTTGCCGGGGGTGCCCAGAACCCCTTCCGGTGACCCTATATGTATCCAGTACCCTCCGGAACACTTCTGGTGTCCGAATACCATCGTCCTATATATCAATCGTTACCTCTCAACCATTTTGAGACTCCTCGTCATGTTCGTGATCTCATCCGAGACTCTGAGCGACATTCGGTCACCAAATCAAATAACTCATATAATGCAATATCGTCATCGAATGTTAAGTGTGCGGACCCTATGGGTTTGGGAACTATGTAGACATGACCGAGGCACCTCTCCGGTCAATAACCAATAGCAGAACCTAGATGCTCATATTGGATCCTACATATTCTACGAAGATCTTTATCGGTCAGACCGTTATGACAACATATGTTCTTCCCTTCCTCTGTCGGTATGTTACTTGCCCGAGATTCGATCATCGGTATCACTATACCTAGTTCAATATCATTACTGGAAAGTCTCTTTACTTGTTCCGTAATACATCATCCTGTAACTAACTCATTAGTCACTTTGCTTGCAAGGCTTCTTATGATGTGTATTACCGAGAGGGCCCAGAGATACCTCTCCGATACTCGGAGTGACAAATCCTAATCTCGATCTATGCCAACCCAACAAACACCTTCGAAGATACCTATAGAGCATCTTTATAATCACCCAGTTACGTTGTGATGTTCGATAGCACACAATGCATTCCTTCGGTATCCGGGGGTTGCATAATCTCATAGTTGAAGGAATATGTATTTGACATGAAGAAAGCAATAGCAATAAAACTGAACGATCAATATGCTATGCTAACGGATGGGTCTTGTCCATCACATCATTCTACTAATGATGTGATCCCGTTCATCAAATGACAACACATGTCTATGGTTGGGAAACTTAACCATCTTTGATTAACGAGCTAGTCTAGTAGAGGCTTATTAGGGACACGGTGTTTTGTCTATGTATCCACACATGTATCAAGTTTCCGGTTAATACAATTCTAGCATGAATAATAAAAATTTATCATGATATAAGGAAATATAAAATAACAACTTTATTATTGCCTATAGGGCATATTTCCTTCAGTATCCCACTTGCACTAGAGTCAATAATCTAGTTCACATCGCCATGTGATTAAACACCAATAGTTCACATCTTTATGTGATTAACACCCCTAGTTCACATCGCCATGTGACCAACACCCAAAGGGTTTACTAGAATCAATAATCTAGTTCACATCACTATGTGATTAACACCCAAAGAGTACTAAGGTGTGATCATGTTTTGCTTGCGAGAGAAGTTTAGTCAACGGGTCTGCCACATTCGGATCCGTATGTACTTTGCAAATTTCTATGTCTACAATGCTCTGCATGGAGCTACTCTAGCAAATTGCTCCCATGTTCAATACATATCTAGATTAAGACTTAGAGTCATCTAGGTAAGTGTCAAAGTTTGCATCGACGTAACTCTTTATGACAAACTCCTTATCACCTCCATAACCGAGAAACATTTCCTTAGTCCTCTTTAAGGTAACTAAGGATAATTTTGACCATTGTACAGTAATCTATTCCTGGATCACTATTGTAACCCCTTGCCAAACTCATGGAAAGGTACACGACAGGTTTGTTACACAACATGGCATACTTTATAGAACCTATGGTTGAGGCATAGGTAATGACTTTCATTCTCACTTTATCTTTTTCCATGTTCGGGTTTTGAGTCTTTACTCAACTTCACACCTTACAATACAGGCAAGAACTCCTTCTTTGACTGATACATTTTGAACTCCTTCAAAATCTTGTCAAGGTATGTACTCATTGAAAGTCTTATCAAGCGTCTTGATCTATCTCTATAGATCTTGATGCCCAATATGTAAGCAGCTTCACCGAGATCTGTCATTGAAAAATTCTTATTCAAATATCCTTTTATGCTATCTAGAAATTCTATATTATTTCCAATCAAAAATATGTCACTCACATATAAGATCAGAAATGCTACAGAGCTCCCACTCTCTTTCTTGTAAATACATGCTTCACCATAAGTCTGTATAAAACCATATGCTTTGATCATCTTATCAACGCATATATTCCAACTCCGAGATGCTTGCACCAGTCCTTAGATGGATCGTTGGAGTTTGCACACTTTGTTAGCACCTTTAGGATCGACAAAAACTTTTAGTTGCATCATATACAACTCTCCTTTAAGAAATCCAATAAGGAATGCAGTTTTGACATCCTTTTGCCAGGTTTCAAAAAAATGTGGCAATTGCTAACATGATTCGGATAGACTTAGGCATCGCTATGAGTGAGAAAATCTCATCGTAGCCAACACCTAGAACTTGTCGAAAACCTTTTGTGACAAGTCGAGCTTTGTAGATAGTAACACTACAATCAGCGTCTGTCTTCCTCTTGAAGATCCATTTATTCTCAATGGCTTGCTGGTCATCGGGCAAGTCCACCAAAGTCCACACTTCGTTCTCATACATGGATCTGATCTTAGATTTCATGGCCTCAAGCCATCTGTCGGAATCTGGGCTCATCATAGCTTCTTCATAGTTCGTAGGTTCGCCATGGTCTAATAACATGACTTCCAGGATAGGATTACTATACCACTCTGGTGCGTAACGTGCTCTGTTCGATCTACGAGGTCTAGTAGTAACTTGATCCGAAGTTTCATTATCATCATAATTAGCTTCCTCTCTAGTTGGCGTAGGCATCACGGGAAGGGATTTCACTGATGTGTTACTTTAAAATTAGAGAGAAGGTACAATTACCTCATCAAGTTTTACTCCTCCCACTCACTTCTTTGGAGAGAAACTCCTTCTCTAGAAAGGTTCCATTCTCGGCAACAAAGATCTTGCCTTCAGATCTGTGGTAGAAGGTATACCCAATTGTTTCCTTAGGGTATCCTATGAAGATGCACTTCTCCAATTTGGGTTCGATCTTATCAGACTGAAGCCTTTTGACATAAGTGTTGCAACCCCAAACTTTAAGAAACGACAGCTTAGATTTCTAGCCAAACCACAGTTCATACGACGTCGTCTCAATGGATTTAGACGGTGCCCTATTTAATGTGAATACAGCTGTCTCTAATGCATAACACTAAAACGATAGTGGTAAATTGGTAAGAGACATCATAGATCGCACCATATCCAATAAAGTATGGTTACGATGTTCGGACGCACCATTACGTCGTGGTGTTCCAGGTGGCGTGAGTTGTGAAACTATTCCATATTGTTTTAAATGAAGGCCAAACTTGTAACTCAAACATTCACCTCCGCGATCAGATCATAGAAACTTTATTTTCTTGTTACGATGATTCTCCACTTCACTCTGAAATTCCTTGACTTTTCAAATGTTTCAGACTTGTATTTCATTAAGTAGATATACCCATATCTGCTCTAATCATCTGTGAAGGTCAGAAATTAACGTTACCTGCCGCGTGCCTCAACACTCATCGGACCGCATACATCCATATGCATTATTTACAATAAGTCATTGGCTCGCTCCATTGTTTCGAAGAACGGAGTTTTAGTCATCTTGCCCATGAGGCATGGTTCACAAGTATCAAATGATTCATAATCAAGTGATTCTAGAAATCCATCCTTACGGAGTTTCTTCATGCGCTTTACACCAATATAACCTAAACGGCAGTGCCACAAATATGTTTCACTATCAATATTGATAACCCGCAAGTATACGGGATAGTTGTAGCCTCTTTCGGTAAGTAAGAGTGTCGAACCCAACGAGGAGCTAAAGGTAGAACAAATACTCTCTCAAGTCCTATCAGCCACTGATACGACTCTACACACGCTTGACGTTCGCTTTACCTAGAACAAGTATGAAACTAGAAGTACTTTGTAGGTGTTGTTGGATAGGTTTGCAAGATAATAAAGAACACGTAAATAAAATGTAGGGGCTGTTTAGATAAAGATGCAATAAAGTAAATATATCGAGTGCGGAAAAGTGGTGGTAGGAGTTGTGGAATTGTCCCTAAGCAATTGACTATGTTACTAGACCGGTAATCACTATTGCAATTCTATTTGTGGGAGAGGCATAAGCTAACATACTTTCTCTACTTGGATCATATGCACTTACGATTGGAACTCTAGCAAGCATCCGCAACTACTAAAGATCATTAAGGTAAAACCCAACCATAGCATTAACATATCAAGTCCCCTTTATCCCATACGCAACAATCCCCTTACTCGGGTTTGTGTTTCAGTCACTCACGCAACCCACTATAAGCGAATCATGAACGCATTGCAACACCCTACAGTGGGAATCCGTCACGCTTGCGCGACACGGAGAGCACCATATGACAACACCAATAATAAAACATGCAACTCAAACCAATCATAGCAATTCATCAATCACTGATAGGACAACAAAAATCTACTCAGACATCATAGGATGGCAACACATCATTGGATAATAATATGAAGCATAAAGCACCATGTTCAAGTAGAGGGTACAGCGGGTTGCGGGAGAGTGGACCATTGAATATAGATGGGGGAAGGTGATGGAGACGTTGGTGAAGATGGCGGAGGTGTTGGTGAAGATCGCGGTGATGATGATGGCCCCCGGTAGCGCTCCGGCGCCACCGAAAGCAAGGGGGAGAGAGTTGTCGGTGTCAAAACAGGCGGATCTTGGGTAGGGGGTCCCGATCTGTGCGTCTTAGGCTGATGGTAACAGGAAGCAAGGGACACAATGTTTACCCAGGTTTGGGCCCTCTCGATGGAGGTAAAACCCTACTTCCTGCTTGATTGATATTGATGATATGAGTAGTACAGGAGTAGATCTACCACGAGATCATAGAGGCTAAACCCTAGAAGCTAGCCTATGATGGTTATGATTGTAATTGTGATCGGTCTTCTAAGGACCAACCTCTCCGGTTTATATAGACACCGGAGAGGGCTAGGGTTTACAAGGAGTCGGTTATAAGGAAGGAAATATAATATCCGGATCGCCAAGCTTGTCTTCCACGCAAAGGAGAGTCCCATTCGGACACGGGACGGAGTCTTGAGTCTTGTATCTTCACGCTCCAATAGTCCAGACGATGTAACAGTCCGGCCGTCCGAATACCCCCTAATCCAGGACTCCCTCAGTAGCCCCTGAACCAGGCTTCAATGACGATGAGTCCGGCGTGCAGTCTTGTCTTCGGCATTGCAAGTCGGGTTCCATCTCCGAATACTCCAAATTAATTATCAATTATCGAACACGCAGACCGTGTCCGGATCTGCAAAATGATCTTCACATACCACCATAGAGAGAATGATATTTTTGCTAATAACCTTTTTTTAGATGATGTGACATGTCATTACGGTCGGGTCATTATTCGAACTGTTTTCCCACAACCAGCCACAACGCATATTGCGAGGCGGTTTCCTTGACACGTCTTGTCAAAGCAGAGATCGTGTCCCCTTATCACGGGATTCTCATCAATACGGGTATGGGTAATCCCACCGCGCCATCAATCGTGGCGCTTGGGAAGTAAGCAATTCTCAACGGGCAAGTGGGGAGGTGCACCGCTTTCCTCGCCTTTATAAAGGGATAAGGGTTCCCCATTTTCACCCACACCTTCTTCCTTCCTTGCTCGTCCTTGCCTCCTCGAGCTCCAGCGCCCTAGTCCAAGCCTTCTCCGCACAGCTAAACATGTCCGGAGCAGGAGGCAAGTGGGTGGCTTCCACTGTGAAGGAGAAGCATATCACGAATTTTTGGGCGGCCGGATACTTGGCCGCAGACATCGCGCACCGGCTACCAGACGAAGGGCAGGTCATTCCAATCCTAGAACCCCAGGAGAGGGTCGCGTTCCTTGCCCACTTCGTCCGTGGACTGGGGTTTCCACTTCATCCCTTCGTCCGCGGGCTCATGTTCTATTACGGGCTAGATTTCCATGACCTAGCCCCGAATTTCGTCCTCAACATCTCGGCGTTTATCGTCGTGTGTGAGGCCTTCCTCCGCATCAAGCCTCACTTTGGCTTGTGGCTACAAATCTTCTGTGTGAAGCCGAAGATCATGAGCGGCCAGCAAGCGGAGTGCGGAGGGGCCATGGTGGGCAAGATGCCTAATGTCACCTGGCTTGACAGCTCCTTCACGGAGACCATGAAAGGGTGGCAATCGGGGTGGTTCTACATCACCGAGCCGCGCAACGCCAACTGGGCGGCGGCCCCCAAATTCAGACCCGGAACCGCGGCTCACCTCCTGGGAAAGGAAGGGCCTGACCTGGGGCAAACCTACAGAGCTGACCGGACTCCAGAACTGCATCAAGAATATGAAGGACAAGAACATCAAGCTTGTCAACATGATCCAGGTCATGCTTGTCCGCCGGGTTCTCCCGTGCCAAAGACGGGTATTTAATCTGTGGGAGTTCGTCCCGGCCGAACACCAGACGCTTTGAAGGCTCTAGGGCATGAAGCTCAAAGACGCATGGAAGGCGCTGTTCAAGGCCTCCGAAGTACCTCCTCCCACATCCGAGGACTGTGGACTTCATGTCGCACCCCCCCCCCCCCCCCCCCGTCCGGTGAGTTTTCTGACTACCTCCAGATTCAGTTTTCCCCAATATATTCATGGAGAAGTCTTAAGTCATTGTGTATATTTGACCAGGATTATGTGGAGACAGCGGAGCGGATTGATTGTCCGGCTCCGCTGCCGGAAGGTCCAGCTGATGCTCTCCTGATGGAGATGCTAGTCTCGACGCCCTACAAGGCACCGGAGAAGAAGGACGAAAAGAAGGCCCCGGGGACCAGGAAGGGTCTCCGACGTAAGGTTGTACCGAACGCCTCGTCCGAAGATGACGAGGCACACTCCTCTCCCGAAGGGGAGGAAGAAGAGGAAGGGGCCGCCCCATCTGGAGAGGATGGGGGGCCTGAGAAGGCGGACCAGGGGGCCGAGAAAGGCCCCGGCGCAAGGTCGTCATACCCTCGTCGTCCGACGACGATGAGGCAAATTTCTCCCGCGGAGGCGGGGGGAAACAAGAAGAAACTCTGCCTCCCCGCACTGGGGTGGAGAAAAAGAGGAAAGCCGCCCCGGAGGGGGAGTGTCGGTGTCAAAACCGGCGGATCTCGGGTAGGGGGTCCTGAACTGTGTGTCTAGGCGGATGGTAACAGGAGACAAGGGACACGATGTTTTTACCCAGGTTCGGGCCCTCTCGGTGGAGGTAAAACCCTACTCCTGCTTGATTGATATTGATGATATGGGTAGTACAAGAGTGGCTCTACCACGAGATCAAGGAGGCTAAACCCTAGAAGCTAGCCTATGGTATGATTGTTGTTATTGTTGTTTTGTCCTACAGACTAAAACCCTCCGGTTTATATAGACACCGGAGAGGGCTAGGGTTACACAGAGTCGGTTACAATGGTAGGAGATCTACATATCCGTATCGCCAAGCTTGCCTTCCACGCCAAGGAAAGTCCCATCCGGACACTGGACGAAGTCTTCAATCTTGTATCTTCATAGTCAGGGAGTCCGGCCGATGATGATAGTTCGGCTATCCGGACACCCCCTAGTCCAGGACTCCCTCAGTAGCCCCTGAACCAGGCTTCAATGACAACGAGTCCGGCGCGCATATTGTCTTCGGCATTGCAAGGCAGGTTCCTCCTCCAAATAATTCATAGAAGATTGTGAACACCTGGATAGTGTCCGACTCTGCAAAATAAATTCCACATGCCACCGTAGAGAGAATAATATTTACACAACTTCAATCTGCTGACGTATTTCGTGGCGTGACGTCACCCACAGCCAAGCCTTTACTCGAATGGTTTTTGTCATACCACCTCAGCGCGTTTAGCGAAGCGGTCTCCTTGGCACGTCTTGTCGAAGCAGAGATGTGTTCCCCTTATTCCGGGATTCCCATCAATACGGACGTGGGTAACCCAACCGCGCCATTGATTGTGGCGCTTGGGAGATAAGCGAGTTTTACCAGGCAAGTAGGGATGCATAGTTTCATCCGCCCATATATAAGGGGATAAGGATCCACCTTTTCTACCTACGCCTTCTTCCTCGTTTGCTTATCCATCTCCGCGTACTCGAGCTCCAGCGCCCAAGTCTGCACATCTCACCTCGACCTTCTCCAGCCATGTCCGGAGTGGGAGGCAAGTGGATGGCCTCCTCCGTTATGGAGGGGCACATCAAGAAGCTGCGCGACGCCGGATATCTGTCCAGTGATATCGCGCACCGGCTCCCCGACGAGCGGCAGCTCATCCCCACCCCCGAGCCCCATGAGAGGGTAGTATTCCTTCCCCATTTCCTCCGCGGACTGGGCTTCCCACTCCATCCTTTTGTCCAGGGGCTCATGTTCTACAACGGCCTGAATTTCCAAGATCTAGCCCCGAATTTCATCCTCAATATCTCGGCGTTTATCGTCGTGTGTGAGGCCTTCCTCTGCATCCAGCCCCACTTCGGCTTGTGGCTAAAGACCTTCAATGTCAAGCCGAAGGTTGTGAAGGGCAGCCAAGCGGAGTGCGGAGGCGCCATGGTGGGCAAAATGCCCAACGTTACTTGGCTCGAGGGCGCCTTCGTGGAATCCGTCAAAGTGTGGCAATCGGGGTGGTTCTACATCACCGAGCCGCGTGACCCTAAATGGGCAGCGGCCCCCGAATTCAGGTCTGGAATCCCCATGTAGCTCACCTCCTGGAAAGAAAAGGGCTTGCTATGGGGTAGTTCGGAGGAGCTGACCGGACTCCAGTCCTGTCTCCAGACCCTGGTGAACAAGAAGCTCAAGCTTGTCAACGTGGTCCAGGTCATGCTCGTCCGCCGGATTCTCCCCTGCCAGCAACGGGACTTCAATTTGTGGGAGTTCAATCCGGCATAGCACCAGACCTTAAGCGGGCTCTTTGATACTACATACAAAGACGCCTGGAGGGTGCTGTTCAAGGGCGCCGAAGCCCCCGCATCCGCTACCGAAGATCGCGGATTCAGCTTGTAGCGTCCAGCTGACGAGGTAAGCCATGTTATCCTTTATGGGACACTTTGCTTTTCATATTTTGACTTCACGCGGGATCTAAACTCCCAATACCTTTGACAGGCCTGGCAGACGACGTCCGGACAGGTTAACTGTCTGGCTCCCCTTCCAGAAGACCCAGCGGACGCCCGTTTGACAGGGCTGCTGGTCCCGGCACTCTACGTGGTGCCGGAGAAGAAGGCCAAGAAGAAGGCCACGGGAACCCGAAGGAGTTCCCGGTGTCAGGTGGTATCGGACTCATCGTCCGATGACTCCGAGGCGGACTCCTCCCATGAGGACGAGGAGGAGAAGAAGGAGGACTCTCCCCCAGCGGGGGGAGAGAAGAAGAGGAAGGCCTCCCCAACGAGGGAGGCCGAAGGGTCCAAGAAGGGAAGGACCCTTCCCCCGGACCCTTCCCTCGGACTGTTCCGCCAACATCGGCGACAGCGACGAGGAGTGGCCCTCAAGGGCCAAGCCCCTGGCGAGATCGTAAGTATCCGGACTCCTAGATGATTTATAATTTTTCCTTTTGTCACATAGTGTCTTTCTAATGCCGCATACAACCCTGCAGTCCGCCCAAGGACGATCTTCCCGCTTCGTCGAGCGGGTCCTTGGGCACGTCGGATATGGATTCCCTTCCGACCGCCTCCACTCCCCGTGGCGCTGACGACACCGAGGTGGGATCCTAGGAGTGGACCCACCAGGAGGAGGAGGCTCCGGAGGTGTCGCAGGGCAACCTCCCGGACTTTGCACCGGACTCCGCACCGGAACCTGCAGTGGTTTCGGAGTCCGGCGGGCGGCCCCTTCGTAAGAAGGGCAAGACTGTGACACCGGCGGCCTCCGTCCAACCGGAGGCGCCGGATAACTTGCTGGAGGCGCTCAACAGCGCTTCCATCGAAGAAGAACACCGCACTGTCAAGAGTGCGGTGATTCAGAAGGTTCAGCTCGCCAGGAGAGGGCTGACCGAAGCCTGCAGCAGCCTTCTAATAGGCTTTGAGGTAAGAATTTTAAGATATGCAATATAATACCGCATAGACAGTAGCCCCTGATGCTCAGTTCGGTGTTCGGAAACAAAAGCCGAATTGAGGATCTAAAAAGATATACGCAGGAGTCTGAAAAAATGTGTCAATATGGGATTGCAGGCTGTGCTGCTGATCACTGCCGCATTGACTGCAGAGGTCAATGCTTTGAAGGAGAGCCTCGAGCGGTCCGAGAACGAGCTCGGCCGTGCCAAGAAGCAGCTCGAGGACAAGGAAGGTGAGTAACACCGTGTTAAAGTTGTACCTTACAAAAAAGGATTTTGTTGCAAGAGAAATAACAAGGATAACGTGGGTACTCCAGGGGCCACGAATGAGGTGGCGACCCTGAAGGAGGCAGTGTCCGCGGCCGAACGCAATGCAGCCGCGGAGCGAGCCGAGCGAGAGAAGCAGGAGGCGCGGGTGGCGGAGGTACAGCAAGAGCTCCAGGCTCTCGTGGAAAAGCACGAGGGTTTGGAGCATGACTCGAAGGCTCGAGAGTCCGAGCTTGCATCGGCTCTTGAGAGTGCCAAGGCCGCTAAGGCCGATGCCCACAAGGCCCTCCAGGAAATCGAGGATTTGAAGAAAATAGCGGCGGGTAAGGCATTCTTCATGCAAAGCAAGCATGTTAAAGTGAATTACCTTTTACTTACCCGGATTCGGAGCTCTCCAGGGACGTTCACAGATCTGCCCCGTAGCGTGTCCGATGCTGCCGCATTCTACTGGGCTGAGGAGGGGAGCTCGATGGAGAAGGTCTTCTGGTCTTAGTATGCTGAGGCAGGACATCCGGTGCCCCTTAGCGACCAGCTGAAGCAGCTGGTCGAGCTCCACAACGTGGCCGAACAGGCCATGAAGGGCCTCATAGTTTGGCTGTGGCCCAAGGAGGCCATGCCTGGGAGCTACTTTGGCCTGGTGCGGCGGCTGGTGGATGCGTGTCCCTGGGTTGAAGTCGTCAAGCACTCCGCCTGCATTGAAGGTGCCCGTCGGGCCCTTGCCCGTGCAAAGGTGCACTAGGGCAGGATGGACGCTGAGAAGCTTGTGATGGACGCGCCACCGGCGGGCAAGGAGTATCGTACGCCCGAAATGTATTATAAGAGTGTCCTGAAGGGTGCCCGCATGATTGTGGGTGAGTGCTCCAAAGATGTAATATTTGAGTAAACTCGCATTTTGTTATCCTATGTGCTGAAAACTTTGTTCATATGCGCGAAGCAATGCTTGTTGATTTAAAATATTACCTTCTGTGCGGCCGTTTATGAAATCTAAGAGATGGCAAGTATGTCGGCTTCAGCCCCCATGCCACGAGTGCTGGGGTGTTCGGGATAAATTTGAGCGCTCTTGTTCCCATTTTTAGGTCCATCTAGGGAGGCGCTCAACACGACGAACAAGGCAACCGGACTTATAATGCTTGAACACTCTCACTTAGCCATAGAATTCTATAATTTTAAATTTCGGCGAAGCCCCTAGTGTTCGAAAGACCAAATTCGGGGCGCTATCCACGCCTGGGCCGGACAAAAAGGCCGGTTCCTCGCTCTAAGCGGCATAAGTCTTTAGGGACTCGAAAAAACCTCTCGAACAGCGACCAGCTCTCGCCTCATCATGACGGTCAGTTTTAGCTTTCTCCACTAAGGCGCTCGCCCAGCTCAACTGGGGCGCAATCGTAGTGGTTCTCCCAGTGCTACCTTAGCCAATACAACGGAACGTAAGGTACCAAAACATGGGAGCCGGGCAAACCCAACTATTGACCCAAGACATGATTAGGAGCCGATGCATATAATGCTATAAGTTCGGGGTGCCGCACTTGTGAAAGTGTTCGGACTTATCATACCATAATGTGGGGAACTTAAGCCCCTGGTGTATTTAGCCGTATCAAAGTGTACGGATGCAACATGTCGTGAATGAACATATGTATAAGAAAGAAATGCAATTATAAGCGAAAAGCGGTGCATTGTTTATTCAAAAAATGCTGCCATGAATGTAGAACAATACAAGTAGTGCGGTAAGCAAGGGATGGGACTATTAAACATGTCCCCCTCCAGGGGTAGGCTGCGGAATGGTGTATAAAACAGATTTATTGCTCGTAATGGAGACCACCTGGATACTCGTCGTAGCCTTTCTCCTTCCCTGGCTGTTGCATCGTGAGTTCGGCAGGTCTACTGCCGGACAGGGCCTCTGGTGAACGGAGTCCTGCGGGTAAGAAAAAAAAGGAAATAGAATGACACACTTGGGAGCCCCTGGTGTGGTTCAGCCGCACTCTGGGCCTGTTGTGGTCGTGCCCCTTCCCCTATGCCCGTGGTATCTCCAGAGCGTAATGATGTACGCGAATGACCGGTCTTGCAATTTTGCAAGGGCTGGGGTTGGGGCCGCATTGCTACGCGTGCTCGGAACGTGCCAGGTGGTCTTATTGTAGGTTACTCCGGGCACGTTTAGCCGTATCCGGTCGCTTAACGACCGGACTCGAGAATTGCCTTAAGAGGCTGCTCTGTACTTCTGCCGTGAGAGCCGCTGTGTGTTCCTCCGTTCGGAGGGAGCGTTCAGTGTTTCCGTTGACCGTGATGACTCCTCGAGGGCCTGACATCTTGAGCTTGAGGTATGCGTAGTGCGGCACCGCCTTGAACTTTGCAAACGCGGTCTGTCCGAGCAAAGCATGATAGCCGCTGCAGAACGGAACTATATCGAAGATTAACTCCTCGCTTCGGAAGTTATCCGGGGATTCGAAGACCACTTCAAGTGTGACTGAGCCTGTACAATTGGCCTCTACACCTGGTATGACGCCTTTGAAGGTCGTCTTTGTGGGTTTAATCCTTGAGGGGTCTATGCCCATCTTGTGCACTGTATCCTGATAAAGCAGGTTCAAGCTGCTGCCGCCGTCCATCAGGACTCTGGTGAGGTGAAATCCATCGACGATTGGGTCTAAAACCAATGCGGCGAATCCGCCATGGCGGATGCTGGTGGGGTGGTCCCATCAATCAAAAGTGATCGGGCAGGAGGACCATGGGTTGAACTTCGGGGCAACTGGCTCCATCGCGTATACGTTCCTGAGTGCACGCTTCCGCTCCCTCTTGGGTATGTGGGTTGCGTATATCATGTTCACCGTCCGCACTTGTGGGGGGGAACCTTTCTGTCCTCCATTGTTCGGTGGCCGGGTCTCTTCCTCGTCATCACTGTGCAACCCCTTGTCATTATTTTCGGCAATTAACTTGCCTGCCTGCTTGAATACCCAACAATCCCTATTGGTGTGATTAGCTGGCTTTTCGGGGGTGCCGTGTATCTGGCACGAGCGGTCGAGTATTCGGTGCAAATTGGACGGACCCGGAGTAGTTCTTTTGAATGGCTTTTTCCGCTGACCGGGTTTAGAGCCTCTAAATCCGGCATTGACTGCCGTATCTTCAGTATTGTCGCCGTTAATGCGGCATTTCTGCTTGTTGCGACGCGACCTGCCGTTGCGGTCCTTGGTATCCGGACTGCCAGAATTTTTTCTGAGGTTGTTGCTGCGAGCTAGCCAGCTGTCCTCTCCCGCGCAGAAGCGGGTCATGAGTGATGTGAGGGCTGCCATGGATTTCAGCTTTTCCTGTCCCAGGTGCCGGGCAAGCCACTCGTCGCGGATGTTGTGTTTGAAGGCCGCGAGGGCCTCCGCATCCGGACAGTCGATGATTTGATTTTTCTTTGTCAAGAACCGTGTCCAGAACTGTCTAGCCGATTCGTCTGGCTGCTGAATTATGTGGCTTAGGTCATCGGCGTCTGGGGGTCGCACATATGTGCCCTAGAAGTTATCAAGGAATGCAGCTTCCAGGTCCTCCCAACACCCAATTGATTCTGCTGGCAAGCTGTTAAGCCAATGCCGAGCTGGTCCTTTAAGCTTGAGTGGGAGGTATTTGATGGCGTGAAGATCATCGTCGCGGGCCATATGGATGTGAAGGAGATAGTCCTCGATCCAAACCGCGGGGTCCGTTGTGCCATCATAGCATTCAATATTTATGGGTTTGAACCCTTCAGGGATTTGATGATCCATTACTTCATCTGTGAAGCATAGTGGGTGTGCGGCGCCTCTATATTGGGCTATATCACGACGTAGCTCGAGCGAGCTTTGTCTACTGTGTTCGGCCCGGCCGGAGTTGCTGTATCCGGCGCGACGGTAGTCGTCGCGCATCATGGGGCGCCCACACGATCCGTAGATCGATCTTGATTGTCTTGCTTTATCCTCCAATATGTCTCGCAAGTCTGGCACATTCCCCCGTGGCTTCGTACTTTTCGAGCGGTGCCAGGATACGGTTCTAGTGGCGGGCCTAGAGGCCTCTCTGTCGCGGCCACGAGGTGGTCGGTCAGCCGTATTGTGCGCTGGTGATGCAGGTTTATATGCCTCCTCCTCTAATCGGGGGAGTAGCTTGCGTTTGGGGTAGCTTTTGGAGGGGCGTTCAAGTTCATGCTCTTCGGCCGCAAGGACTTCAATCCATCTGTCGACTAGCAGATCTTGATCAGCTCTAAGCTGTTGCTGCTTTTTCTTGAGGCTATTTGCCGTGGCCATAAGCCTGCGTTTAAAACGCTCTTGTTCGACGGGATCCTCAGGCACAACGAATTCATCGCGTCGAGGCTTGCCTCGTCTCCGGAGGGAGGCACGTAATTATCGTCCTCTAACTCTTTGTCTGCCGCTCTCTCGTGAGGGCTGGCTTCTCCATCCTCCTGTGCTGAATCTTGCTGGAGGGGGTTGTCTTCGGCACTATCTGGGGTGTTATTGTCTCCGGTGCCGGAATCTCCACCTGGGTATTTCCTTTTGTGCGGAAAGCCTGTTGCTCCCTTGGTTTTCTCTCATGTGTAAGTCCGACAATCCGGCGCTTATGAAGAGGCTGCCCTAAAGCAATGTCCTGAAAGATAAAAAGGGAGGGTTATGAAGGTATGTGGCGGTTATACCGCACTGTTGACTGAGTCACTGCTGCGCCTCCGCCCATGCCCATGGTATTTTGAGTGCATAATTGTGTATGCGCGGCACGAATGCTGCTAAGATGGGGCTTGAGTGGAGGCTGGACTGCTAGTCGCGCTCTTGGCGTGCCTGGTGATCCTGTTGCTAGGTGCTCTGGACTCACTTGACGGTGCTCAAGGTTGTCGTCGCCGGATTGGTGGTTTGTCGGAGGAGGCCGCATTGCACTTCCACCGCGAGGGCTGCAGTATGCTCTTCTGTACGGAGAGAGCGGTCCATGTTTCCGTTGACTGTTATGACCCCGCGTGGTCCTGGCATCTTGAGCTTTAGGTATGCATAGTGTGGTACCGCATTGAATCTAGCGAATGCGGTTCGTCCAAGCAGTGTGTGGTAACCACTACGGAAAGGGACGATATCGAAGATTAATTCTTCGCTTCGGAAGTTATCCGGAGATCCGAAGACCACTTCCAATGTTATAGAGCCCGTGCAACGGGCCTCTACTCCAGGAATTACACCTTTAAAGGTGGTTTTGGTGGGCTTGATCCTTGAAGGGCCGATGCCCATTTTGTGCACTGTGTCCTGATAAAGCAGGTTCAGGCTGTTGCCGCCGTCCATAAGGACTCCCGTGAGGTGGAATCTGTCGATGATTGGGTCTAGGACCAATGCGGCTGAGCCGCCGTGACGGATGCTGGTAGGGTGATCCCTACGGTCAAAGGTGATCGGACAAGCTGACCATGGGTTGAATTTGGGGGCGACTGGCTCCATCGCATAGACGTCCCGTAGTGCTCGCTTCTGTTCCGCTTGGGAATGTGGGTGGCGTAGATCATGTTGACCATTTTCACCTGGGAGGAAATTTCTTCTGTCCTCCCGTGTTCGGACATCGGGGCTCCTCGTCATCGTTGCTGTGCAGCCCCTTGTCCTTGTTTTCGACGTTTATTTTGCCGGCCTGTTTGAACACCCAGCAGTCTCTATTGGTGAGGTTGGCTGGCTTATCCGGGGTGCCGTGAATTTGGCACGAGCGTTCAAGTATGCGGTCCAAACTGGACGGTCCCTAATTGTTTCTTTTGAACGGCTTCTTCCGCTGACCGGATTTAGATCCGCTGAATCCGGCATTGACTGTCGTGTCTTCAGTGTTGTCGCCGTTGTTCCTTCGCTTATGTCTGTTGCGCCGTGGCTTGTAATTGTTGTCGCGGGCATCCGAAGTGCCAGAATGTGGCGTAGTGCTGCTGCGAGCCAACCAGCTGTCCTTGCCCGCGCAAAAGCGGGTCATTAGTGTCGTGAGAGCTGCCATGGACTTGGGTTTTTCCTGGCCGACGTGTCGGGCAAGCCACTCGTCACGGATATTGTGCTTAAAAGCTGCCAGGGCTTCGGGTCCGGACAATCAACTATTTGGTTCTTTTTAGTTAGGAACCGAGTCCAGAATTTCCTGGCTGACTCTCCGGGCTGTTGAGTAATGTGGCTCAAATCATCAGCATCCGGTGGTCGCACGTATGTGCCCTGGAAGTTGTCGAGAAATGCGTCTTCCAGGTTTTCCCAACTGCCAATGGAATTTGCGGGCAGGCTGTTTAGCCAGTGCCAGGCGGGTCCTTTGAGCTTAAGGGGAAGATACTTGATGGCGTGTAGATCGTCTCCGCGGGCCATGTGAATGTGGAGAAGGAAATCTTTGATCCATACTACGGGGTCTGTTGTGCCATCGTATGATTCGATGTTTATGTGTTTGAACCCTTCTGGGAATTCATGATCCATCACTTCGTCAGTGAAGCAGAGGGGGTGCGCGGCGCCTCTGTGCCGGGCTATGTGGCTACGCAGTTCGAATTGGTCTGGGTGGCTGTGTTCAGCCCGTCCGGACTTGTTGATAGTGTATCTGGCGCGACGGTCATCGTCGCGTGCTGGGGCGCGCCCACGCGATCTGTAGATCGATCTTGGATGTCCTGCTTTGTTTTCCAATATATCTTGCAGGTCTTGCCTATTGCCACGGGCCGTAGTGTATTGGCGTGGGGGTGCAGGTTGGTATTCGGGCTGATATGCCCTTTTATCCCGGCCACGAGGTGGCCGGTCAGCCGTGTGGCGCTTGAGTCCATATTCCTCGACTGCTAGGACTTCAGTCCATCTATCTGTGAGTAGGTCTTGATCAGCTTGAAGTTGCTGCTGCTTCTTTTTCAGGCTCCTCGCAGTGGCCATGAGCCGACGCTTGAAGCGCTCCTGCTCGACGGGGTCCTCAGGTACGCCGAACTCGTCGTCGCTGAGGCTAATCTCGTCTTCGGAGGGGGGCATGTAGTTGTCCTCCTCTGGATATCCGTCTGTCGCCTGTTTGTCTGGGCTGACCTGCCCGTCTTCCTGCTCGGCCTGCTCGAAGGCAGGCTGATCAGGGTTGTATTCCTCTTCAGCACCATTCGGATTGTTTTCGTATCCTAGGCCGGTATTGCTGTGTCGGGGCTTGGAGCGGCGCCGACGACGCCCATGCTTTGCTTTTCTCCCTAATGGGTTATCCTCCGTTGCCTCATCGCCATTGTTTTCCTTCAGAGTGTCCACCATATATATATCGTATGAGGAGGTGGCTGTCCACCGCCCCGTGAGCGGTGGTTCCTGTACCTCTCCTGCATCGTCGTCCATACCGTCGATGTCTTTGGAGTCGAAGTCAAGCACGACGGTTAGATCATCGACCGTCGCAAAGAAGTGGGTGGTGCGTGGGCAACGAATTCCTTTGTTGCCTGCTTCCCACTCAAGCCGGACATAGTTCGGCCAAGAGCCTCCTGACAGAGAGAGAGACTTTAACGAGTTCAGCATGTCGCCAAAGGGCGAGTGCTGGAAGATATCCGCAGCGGTAAACTCCATTACCGGAGCCCAACCAGGTTCGGCGGGCTCGGGAGCGCGCGGACTGGAACCTATGACCGGATACGAGTCCGGGGGTCCGGAGTCACATGCTTCCTTAGAGGCGAGGCCTGTGTTCAGCTCGACCCCCGATGAGTGTGCGGCCTGCGGGGCGGAGTCCATCCATCTGTCCTTAGGCAACGCGGTCTGCTCCGGATTTAGGTCCGGGTCTACCGTGGGGACGACATCCCGAGCATTGTCCGACAGCAGGTCTAAGCCGTGCTCATCGTGAACGTCCGGCGTTCCTGGCACAAGCCCGAATCCGTTGAAGATCAAGTCTCCGCGGATATCAGCCGTGTAGTTCAGGTTTCCGAACCTGACCTGGTGGCCAGGGGCGTAGCTGTCGATCTGCTCCAGTTGGCCAAGCGAATTGGCCCGTAGTGAGAAGCCGCCGAACACGAAGATCTGTACGGGGAGAAAAGTCTCACCCTATACCGCGTTGTTGACGATTGAAGGAGCCATCAGGCCTTGCAGTGACGACATAGAGGAACTCTCCATGAAAGCACCAATGTCGGTGTCAAAACCAGCGGATCTCGGGTAGGGGGTCCCGATCTGTGCGTCTTAGGCTGATGGTAACAGGAATCATGGGACACAATGTTTACCCAGGTTCGGGCCCTCTCAATGGAGGTAAAACCCTACTTTCTGCTTGATTGATATTGATGATATGGGTAGTACAAAAGTAGATCTATCACGAGATCGTAGAGGCTAAACCCTAGAAGCTAACCTATGATGATTATGATTGTAATTGTGATCGGTCTTCTAAGGACCAACCTCTCCGGTTTATATAGACACCGGAGAGGGCTAGGGTTTACAAGGAGTCGGTTACAAGGAAGGAAATATAATATCCGGATCACCAAGCTTGTCTTCCACGCAAAGGAGAGTCCCATCCGGACACGGGGCGGAGTCTTGAGTCCTGTATCTTCACGCTCCAATAGTCCGGACGATGTATACAGTCCGGTCGTCCGGATACCCCCTAATCCAGGACTCCCTCAAGAGCCCCCCTTCTTCTTCTTCTTCCTTGACCTTCTCCCTAGATGGGAGAAGGGTTTCCCCTCTGGTCCTTGGCTCCCATGGCGTGGGAGGGGCGAGAGCCCCTCCGAGATTGGATCTAACTCTCTGTTTCTGCGTTCTCAGATTCTGCCCCTTCACCATTTCTTTTATATCCGGAGATCCGTAACTCCGATTGGGGTGAATCTTTCGCCCAGATTTTTCTCATAAAATTAGCTTTCTTGCGGCAAAAGAAGAGCATCAAACGCCTCACGGGTGGCCCAGGAGAGTGCCAGGCGCGCCCAGGGGGGAGGGTGCGCCCCTATCTCCTGGCCACCTTGGGCGCCGTTTCGCGTTGATTCTTCCTCCGGAAAATCCCAAATATTCCAAAATAATTCTCTGTCCGTTTTTATCCCGTTTGGATTCCGTTTGATATTGGGTTTCTGCGAAACATAAAACATGCAACAAACAGGAACTGGCACTGGGCACCAGATCGATATGTTAGTCCCAAAAAATAGTATAAAAAGTTGCCAAAAGTATATGAAAGTTGAATAATATTGCATGGAACAATAAAAAATTATAGATACGACGGAGACGTATCAGCATCCCCAAGCTTAATTGCTGCTCGTCCTAGAGTATGTAAATGATAAAAAAGATAATTTTTGATGTGGAATGCTACCTAGCACAATCTTGATCATATGTCTAATCATGGCATGAATATTAAGACACGATTGATTCAAAGCAATAGTCTATCATTTGACATAAAAACAATAATACTTAGGGCATCCCAACAAAAAATCATGTCTTTCAAAATATCAATGCTTCCAGAACGTTATCCCTACAAAATCATATAGTCTTGTATGCTCCCTTTTCTTAACACAAGGTACCCCTCATGCCTATCCCAGTGTCAGTCAAGCAATTGTTTCATACTTTAGTATTCTCAAACTTTTTCAACTCTAATGCAATACATGAGCGTGAGCCATGGATATAGCACTATGGGTGGAATAGAATATGATGGTGGAGGTTATGTGGAGAAGACAAAAAGGAAGAAAGTCTCACATCGACGTGGCCAATCAACGGGCTATGGAGACGCCCATCAATTGATGTCAATGCGAGGAGTAGGGATTGCCATGCAACGGATGCACTAGAGCTATAAGTGTATGAAAGCTCAAACTGAAACTAAGTGGGTGTGCATCCAACTTGCTTGCTCACGAAGACCTAGGGCATTTGAGGAAGCCCATCGTTGGAAAATACAAGCCAAGTTCTATAATGAAAAATTCCCACTAGTATATGAAAGTGACAACATAAGAGACTCTCTATATGAAGAACATGGTGCTACTTTGAAGCACAAGTGTGGAAAAAGGATAGTAACATTGCCCCTTTTCTTTCTCTTTCTCTTTTTTTTCTTTTTTTTTCTTTTTCTTTATTTTGGGTGGGCTTCTTTGGCCCCCTTTTTTATTGAGGCTTCTTTTGCCTTTCCTTTTTTTCTTTTTTTTCTTTTTTTCATGGGGCAATGCTCTATAATGATGATCATCACATTTTTATTTACTTACAACTCAATATTACAACTAGATACTGGAACAAAGATATGACTCTATATGAATGATTCCGGCGGTGTATCGGGATGTGCAACGATCTAGCATAACAATGGCATCAAAAAACGGACAAGCCATGAAAACATCATACTAGCTATCTTACGATCATGCAAAGCAATGTGACAATGAATGCTCAAGTCATGTATATGATGATGATGGAAGTTGCATGGCAATATATCTCAGAATGGCTATGGAAGTGCCATGATAGGTAGGTATGGTGGCTGTTTTGAGGAAGATATAAGGAGGCTTATGTGTGATAGAGCATATCGTATCACGGGGTTTGGATGCACCGGTGAAGTTTGCACCAACTCTCGAGGTGAGAAAGGGCAATGCATGGTACCGAAGAGGCTAGCAATGATGGAAAGGTAAAAGTGCGTATAATCCATGGACTCAACATTAGTCATAAAGAACTCACATACTTATTGCAAAAATTTATTAGCCCTTGAAACAAAGTACTATGCGCTTGCTCCTAGGGGGAGGTTGGTTGGAGTTAACCATTGCGCGCCCCCGACCTTCACGCAAAGATAAACAATCAAAATACAATGCGCGCCAATTTGGTTACATAGTTTATAGACCATACGTGCATGCTTCGGGAATCACAAACCTTAACACCAACATCCTTACTAAACACAACCATCTACTAGTACCTCCCACATATTATCACCTCTATATCGCAAAACTATTGCAAGGAATCAAACATATCATATTCAGTGATCCACAAGTGAAGCAAGAGAGTTCAATTCTTTCTACAAAAGATATACCCACGCTCTAACAAATATAAGTGAAGCAAAAGAGCATTCTACAAATGGCGGTTTTCTATGTAAAGAGGAACAGGCAATCCAAACTTCAAATGATATAAGCGAAGCACATGAAGCATTCTATAAAGCCATACTCAAAAGATTTAAGTGAAGTGCAATGAGCATTCTATAAATCAACCAAGGACTATCTCATACCAGCATGGTGCATAAAAGAAAAATGAAAACTAAATGCAAAATACGCTCCAAGACTCGCACATATCGCATGAACGAAACGAATACGAAAACATACCGATACTTGTTCAAGAAAGAGGGGATGCCTTCCGGGCCATCCCCAAGCTTAGACGCTTGAGTCTCCTTGAATATTTACTTGGGGTGCCTCAGGCATCCCCAAGCTTGAGCTCTTGCCTCTCTTCCTTTTTCTCATATCGAGACATCCTCGATTAGACACTTCATCCACACAAAACTTCAACAGAAAACTCGGTAAGATCCGTTAGTATAATAAAGCAAATCACTACTCTAAGTACTGCAGTAAACCAATTCATATTTTGTATTTGCATTGTGT
This sequence comes from Triticum aestivum, assembly GCF_018294505.1. Taxonomy (NCBI): domain Eukaryota; kingdom Viridiplantae; phylum Streptophyta; class Magnoliopsida; order Poales; family Poaceae; genus Triticum; species Triticum aestivum. The sequence goes on from NC_057807.1 coordinate 230,617,810, forward strand.
CTACTGTAATATAGCTTTTCCATGGTTTAATCCACTGATATAAATTGATAGATTCATCAAAACAAGCAAACTATGCATCAAAAACAGAATCTGTCAAAAACAGAACAGTCTAAAGCAATCTGAACATCCACCATAATTCTGGTATCCCAACAGTTCTACCAAAATTAGGAAACATAAAAAAGTTGTACAGCAAGACAGTGCAAAAAGAATCAGAACCGTTTGACTTTCCAATTAAGAATGTAAAATCGCGCACTACAGCCAAAGTTTCTATCCTGCACCGTACAAACCAACAAGCATTGTAAACATCCTAAAGGCAAACCTTGGCACATTATATTTATAATACAATGGAATTATACAAGTGGATAATTATTTTTGTTGAAAAGTTTCTATGATCAAGATTCACAAAGTTTCCGTGAGCATGAACAAAGTTCAAGGAGCTCTCCCACTTCAACAATGCTTGTCTTTCTCACTTTCACTTTCCTTTTTGAAAAGTTTTGGGTTCCCCTCTTTATTTTTTTGTTTTTAAACTATATAAAAGCACTCAACAGAAATAAATGACTCTCTAAAACTTCCGGGTTGTCTCCCTGGCAGCGCTTTCTTTAAAGCCATTAAGCTAGGCATTTAGTGCTCAAGTAATGAATCCACCCGGATCCCAAGGTATATCAAAGCCAATTTTAATTAACAATGATCTGTAGTTTAGTAGTGAGAACAAAGTAACATATATCATGCAACAACGAAGTCTAACTCTCTTCCTATGCATCGGCATGTCATAAAAGAATAATCCATGCACACCAAGTAAAGGCCAATGCATAGTATAAGCAGTTTCTTGCAATTCTATCATATTGGAAACATAAAGAGGCAGAGATATAGTTCCTCTCTCATAATAATTGCAAGTAGGAGCAGCAAGCACATGCATATTACATTCATCAAAATTATCATGTGCAACGGTAAAAGGCAACCCATCAATATAATCCTTACTAAGCGCAAACTTCTCCGATATAGTGTAGTCGGGAGAATTCGAAAAGATAATAGGATTATCATGCGTGGGTGCAATAGGAACAATTTCATGTTTAACATAAGGAACTATAGCAAGTTCATCTCCATAAGCATAATTCATATTGGCATCTTGGCCACAAGCATAGCAAGCATCATAAAAAAGGGATATTTCAAGAGAATCAACGGGATCATAGCAATCATCCTTCGGTAAGCACGAAGGGGAATTAAACAATGTATGAGTTAAAGAGTTACTGTCATTAGAAGGTGGGCACGGGTGATCAATCCGCTCTTCCTCCTTTTGTTCTTCGCTCTCCTCATCATCTTTTTCATCCAATGAGCTCACAGTTTCATCAGTTTCTTCATCCATAGCTTCCGGCAAAATATTAGTCTCTCTTGGACAGCAGAGACTTTCTCAATAAATGCATTAATATTGTAATTGTATTCATAATTTTCATAGCAATATCTAAGTATAGCAAAATTTTCTGGTCTATAAATTGAATCATCAAAATCGTCAAACGCTTTAAACATAGATTCAATCTCATAAGCACCCATAAAAGCAACAAATTATTCTATTTGTTCCACATCATAGTAATCATATCTACCATTAGCATAAGAAGCTAAGGTTTCATTATCATTGAATTTGCATGAAAAGGGAAGGTGTGGAGCCTTCATCCTAGAGCAACAAGTATAATCATGTATCATGCATAGTTGACGAGCATACCAACGCAACATAGAAATTTGATCCCATAATAATTTCCCTTTTTGTGTCAAGGGATAATCCCTAAAGTATTCACGTTGATCCAACATGTCTCCCATAACAAAGTTGAATGGGGTTTTCTCAGGATTATTAAAGTAGTACATAATTTCTTTCACATAACGAGCATCGAGGGTTTTAGGAGGTTCCCCATCTCCATGAGTAGCAAGTACACCTAATTTTTTTGGTATTTCGTGTTCCATATCCATAACTAAAGATAACGAACAACTTAGAACAACAAATAAAAATTACTTAGTGATAAAGCAAACAAGCACACACGAGAATATTCACCCCACGCTATGACTCCCTGGCAACGGCGCCAGAAAAAGGTCTTGATAACCTGCAAGTATACAGGATAGTTGTAACCTATTTCGATAAGTAAGAGTGTCGAACCCAACGAGGAGCTAAAGGTAGAACAAATACTCTCTCAAGTCCTGTCGGCCACTGATACGACTCTACGCACGCTTGATGTTCGCTTTACCTAGAACAAGTATGAAACTAGAAGTACTTTGTAGGTGTTGTTGGATAGGTTTGCAAGATAATAAAGAACACGTAAATAAAAAGTAGGAGCTGTTTAGATAAAGATGCAATAAAGTAAATATATCGAGTGTGGAAAAGTGGTGGTTGGAGTTGTGGAATTGTCCCTAAGCAATTGACTACGTTACTAGACCGGTAATCACTATTGCAATTCTATTTGTGGGAGAGGCATAAGCTAACATACTTTCTCTACTTGGATCATATGCCCTTATGATTGGAGCTCTAGCAAGCATCTGCAACTACTAAAGATCATTAAGGTAAAACCCAACCATAGCATTAACATATCAAGTCCCCTTTATCCCATACGCAACAATCCCCTTACTCGGGTTTGTGTTTCAGTCACTCACGCAACCCACTATAAGCGAATCATGAACGCATTGAAACACCCTACAGCAGGAATCCCTCACGCTTGCGCGACACGGAGAGCACCATATCACAACACCAATAATAAAACATGCAACTCAAACCAATCATAGCAATTCATCAATCACCGATAGGACAACGAAAATCCACTCAGACATCATAGCATGGCAACACATCATTGGATAATAATATGAAGCATAAAGCACCATGTTCAAGTAGAGGGTACAGCGGGTTGCGGGAGAGTGGACCGCTGAATATAGATGGGGGAAGGTGATGGAGACGTTGGTGAAGATGGCGGAGGTGTTGGTGAAGATCGCGGTGATGATGATGGCCCCCAGTAGCGCTCCGGCGCCACCGAAAGCAACGAGGAGAGAGCCCCCCTTCTTCTTCTTCCTTCACCTTCTCCCTAGATGGGAGAAGGGTTTCCCCTCTGGTCCTTGGCTCCCATGGCGTGGGAGGGGCGAGAGCCCCACAGAGATTGGATCTATCTCTTTGTTTCTGTGTTCTCAGATTCTGCCCTTCACCGTTTCTTTTATATCCGGAGATTCGTAACTCCGACTGGGGTGAATCATTCGCTCAGATTTTTCTCATAAAATTAGCTTTCTTGCGGCAAAATAAGAGCGTCAACCGCCTTACAGGTGTCCCAGGAGAGTGCTAGGCGCGCCCAGGGGGTAGGGCGCGCCCCTATCTCCTGGCCACCTCGGGCACTGTTTCGCGTTGATTCTTCCTCCGAAAAATCCCAAATATTCCAAAATAATTCTCCGTCCGTTATTATCCCATTTGGATTCCGTTTGATATTGGGTTTCTGCGAAACATAAAAAATGAACAAACAGGAACTATCACTGGGCACTGGATCAATATGTTAGTCCCAAAAAATAGTATAAAAAGTTGCCAAAAGTATATGAAAGTTGAATAATATTAGCATGGAACAATAAAAAATTATCGATACGACGGAGACATATCAATTATCAACTTTGAATCTTTTGGCATCAATATTATGCATATGTGTATCACTACGATCGAGATTCAATAAACCATTTACATTGGGTGTATGACCATAGAAGGTTTTATTCATGTAGACAGAACAACAATTATTCTCTTACTTAAATGAATAACCATATTGCAATAAACATAATCCAATCATATTCATGCTCAACGCAAACATCAAATAACATTTATTTAGGTCCAACACTAATCTCGAAGGTAGAGGGAGTGTGCGATGGTGATCTTATCAACCTTGGAATCACTTGCAATACACATCGTCACCTCGTCCTTAACTAGTCTCTGTTCATTTTGCAACTCCTGTTTCGAGTTACTAATCTTAGCAACTAAACCGGTATCAAATACCTTCGGGTTACTATGAACACTTGTAAAGTGCACATCAATTTCATGTATATCAAATATACCTTTGTTCACTTTGACATCCTTCTTATCCGCCAAGTATTTCGGCTAGTTCTGCTTCCAGTGACCATTCCCTTTGCAGTAGAAGCACTCAGGTCTAGCTTTGGGCTTCTTCACGGGAGTGGCAACTTGCTTGTCATTCTTCTTGAAGTTCCCTTTCTTTTCCTTTCCATTTTTCTTGAAACTAGTGGTCTTGTTAATCATCAACAATTGATGCTCTTTCTTGATTTATACCTTCGCTGATTTCAGCATTGCGAAGAGCTTGGGAATCGTACCGAACCACTCGGAACCATTTCGATGTCCAAATCCAACCTTCCGGTCCTCCGGAAAATTGCCCGAACCACTCGGAACCATTTCGATGTCCAAATGCAACCTTCCAATATATGAATCTTTATGTCTCGACCATTTTGAGACTCCACGTCATGTCCGTAGTAGGATACCCCCCCCCCCCTTTTCCTTTCTTCCACCAGAGGGAAAGGGAAGGGAGACAGAGGGAGAAGAAAAGGGGGGCAGCCCCCTTCCCTAGTCAAATTTGGTTTGGGCAAGGGGGGCGGGCGCCCCTCCCTTGTGGCCTCTCTCCTGTCCTCCAATAAGGCCCGATAGGCCCATTACTTCCCTCGGGGGGTTCCGGTAACCTCCCGGTCCTCCAGAAAAATGCCCGAACCACTCAGAACCATTTCGATGTCCAAATGGAACCTTCCGATATATGACTCTTTATGTCTCGAACATTTTGAGACTCCTCGTCATATCCGTGATCTCATCTGAGACTCCGAACAAACTTCAGTCATCAAATCATAACTCATAATACAAATCATCGTCGAACGTTAAGCATGCAGACCCTACGGTTCGAGAACTATGTATACATGACCGAGACACATCTCCGGTCAATATCCAATAGCGGAACCTGGATGCACATATTGGTTCCTACATATTCTACGAAGATCTTTATCGGTCAAACCGCATAACAACATACGTTGTTCCCTTTGCCATCGGTATGTTACTTGCCTGAGATTCGATCGTCGGTATCATCATACCTAGTTCAATCTCCTTACCGTCAAGTCTCTTTACTCGTTCCGTAATACTTCATCCTGCAACTAACTCATTAGTCACAATGCTTGCAAGGCTTGTAGTGATGAGTATTACCGAGAGGGCCCAGAGATACCTCTCCGAAACACGGAGTGACAAATCCTAATCTTGATCTATACCAACCCAAAAAACACCTTCGAAGACACCTGTAGAGCATATTTATAATCACCCAGTTATGTTGTGACGTTTGATAGCACACAAGGTGTTCCTCCGGTATTTGGGAGATGCATAATCTCATAGTCTAAAGAACATGTAGAAGTCATGAACAAAGCAATATAAATGAAACTGTAACGATCATAAGGCTAAGCTAACAGATGGGTATTGTCCATCACATCATTATCCTAATGATGTGATCCCGTTTATCAAATGACAACACATGTCTATGGTCAGGAAACATAACCATCTTTGATTAACGAACTAGTTAAGTAGAGGCATACTAGGGACACTATGTTTTGTCTATGTATTCACACATGTACTAAGTTTCCGGTTAATACAATTCTAGCATGGATAATAAACATTTATCATGATATAAGGAAATAAACAATAACTTTATTATTGCCACTAGGGCATATTTCCTTCAGTCTCCCACTTGCACTAGAGTCAATAATCTAATTCACATCGCCATGTGATTTAACACAATAGTTCACATCTGTATGTGATTAACACTCGTAGTTTACATTGCCACGTGTCAAACACCCAAAGGGTTTACTAGAATAAATAATCTAGTTCACATCGCTGTGTGATTAACACCCAAAGAGTGCTAAGGTGTGATCATGTTTTGCTCATGAGAGAAGTTTAGTCAACGGGTCTGTCACATTCAGAGCCGCATGTATTTTGCAAATATTCTATGTCTACAATGCTCTGCGTGTAGCTACTCTAGATAATAGCTCCCACTTTCAATATGTATCCAGATTGAAACTTAGATTCATTTGGATCGGTGTAAAAGCTTGCATCGACGTAACTCTTTATCACCTCCATAACCGAGAAATATTTCCTTAGTCCTCACTAAGGATAATTTTGACCGATATCCAGTAATCTACTCTTAGATCACTATTGTACCCCCTTGCCAAACTCATATCAAGGTGCAAAATAGGTCTGTTACACAGCACAACATACTTTATAGAACCTATGACTGTGGCATAGGGAATGTCTTTCATTCTCTTTCTATCTTCTGTCGTGGTCGAGCTTTGAGTCTTACTCAACTTTACACCTTGTAATACAGGCAAGCACTTCTTCTTTGACTGATCCATTTTGAACTCTTTCAAAAGAACTTGTCAAGGTATTTATTCATTGAAAAATCTTATCAAGCGTCTTGATCTATCTCTATAGATCTTGATGCCCAATATATAAGCAACTTCACCGAGGTCTTTCTTTGAAAAACTCCTTTCAAACTCTCCTTTATGCTTTCCAGAAAATTCTACATCATTTCCGATCAAAAATATGTCATTCACATGTACTTATCAGAAAGGCTTTAGTGCTCCCACTCACTTTCTTGTAATACAGGCTTCACTGCAAGTCTGTATAAAACTATATGCTTTGATCAACTCATCAAAGCGTATATTCCAACTCCGAGATGCTTGCACCAGTCCATAGACGGATTGCTGGAGCTTGCACACCTTGTTAGTACCTTTAGGATTGACAAAACCTTCTGGTTGCATCATATACAACTCTTCTTTAAGAAATATCCATTTAAGGAATGTAGTTTTGACATCCATTTGCCAGATTTCATAATTTATGGCAACTGCTAACATGATTCGGACGGATTTAAGCATCGCTACAGTTGAGAAAATCTCATTGTAGTCAACACCTTGAACTTGTCGAAAACCTTTTTGCGACAAGTCGAGCTTTGTAGATAGTAACACAACTATCAGTGTCCGTCTTCCTCCTTAAAATCCATTTATTTAATATGGCTTGCCGACCATCGGGCAAGTCCACCAAAGTCCACACTTTGTTCTCATACATGGATCCCATCTCAGATTTCATGGCCTCAAGCCATTTCGTGGAATCTAGGATCATCATCGCTTCCTCATAGTTCGTAGGTTCGTCATCGTCTAGTAACATGACTTCCAGAATAGGATTGATGTACCACTCTGGTGTGGACCGTACTCTAGAAGACCTACGAGGTTCTGTAGTAACTTGATCTGAAGTTTCATGATCACCATCATTAGCTTCCACACTAATTGGTGTAGGAATCACTGGAACTGATTTCTGTGATGAACTACTTTCCAATTCGGGAGAAGGTACAATTACCTCATCAAGCTCTACTTTCCTCCCACTCACTTCTTTCGAGAGAAACTCCTTTCTAGAAAGGATCCATTCTTAGCAACGAGTATCTTTCCTTCGGATCTATCATAGAAGGTGTACCCAACAGTTTCCTTTGGGTATCCTATGAAGATGCACTTCTCCGATTTGGGTTCGAGCTTATCAGGTTGAAGATTTTTCACATAAGAATTGCAGACCCAAACTTTAAGAAACGACAACTTTGGTTTCTTGCCAAACCTCAGTTCATAAGGCGTTGTCTCAACGAATTTTGATGGTGCCTTGTTGAACGTGAATGTATCTGTCTCTAATGCATGACCCCAAAACGATAGTGGTAAATCGGTAAGAGACATCATAGGTCGCACCATATCCAATAAAGTGCGGTTACGATGTTCAGACACACCATAACACTATGGTGTTCTAGGTGGCCAAACTTGTAACTCAAATATTCTCCTCCATGATCAGATCGTAAAAACTTTATTTTCTTGTTACGATGATTCTCCACTTCACTCTGAAATTCTTTGAAATTCTCAAATGTTTCAGACTTGCGTTTCATTAAGTAGATATACCCATATCTGCTCAAATCATCTGTCAAGGTTAGAAAATAATGATACCCGCCACGAGCATCAACACTCATCGGACCGCATACATCGGTATGTATTATTTCCAATAAGTTATTAGCTCGTTCCATTGTTCCGGAGAATGGAGTTATAGTCATCTTGCCCATAAGGCACGGTTCGCAAGTATCAAATGATCCATAATCAAGTGATTCCAAAAGTCCATCATCATGGAGTTTCTTCAAGCGCTTTACACCGATATGACCCAAACGGCAGTGCCACAAATAAGTTGCACTATCATTATCAACTTTGCATCTTTTGGCGTCAATACTATGAATATGTGTATTACCACGATCGAGATTCAATAAACCATCAACATTGGGTGTATGACCATAAAAGGATTTATTCATGTAAACAGAATAACAATTATTCTCTGTCTTAAATGAATAACCATATTGCAATTAACATGATCTAATCATATTCATGCTCAATGCAAACACCAAATAACATTTATTTAGGTTCAACACTACTCCCGAAAGTATAAGGAGTGTGCGATGATGATCATATCAATCTTGGAACCACTTCCAACACACATCGTCACTTCTCCCTCAACTAGTCTCTGTTTATTCTGTAACTCCTATTTCGAGTTACTAATCTTAGCAACCGAACAAGTAGCAAATACACAGGGGCTACTATGAACACTAGCAAGGTACACATCAATAACCTATATATCAAATATACCTTTCTTCACTTTGCCATCCCTCTTATTTGCCAAATATTTGCGGTAGTTCCGCTTCCATTGACCATTTCCTTTGTAGTAGAAGCACTCAATTTCAGGCTTAGGTCTAGCTTTGGGCTTCTTCACAGGAGTGACAACTTGCTTGCCATTCTACTAGAAGTTCCCTTTCTTTCCCTTTGCCCTTTTCTTGAAACTAGTGTTCTTGTCAATCATCAACACTTGATGCTCTTTATTGATTTCTACCTTCATCGATTTCAGCATCACGAAGATCTCGGGAATCGTCTTCGTGTCACACCCTAGTTAGCCATGCATTAGAGTGTTGCATCATGTTTACTCTTTCATCAGAAACCTGAAATGGGGATGACAGAACCCCCAGTCCCCTCTGAAACCAATAAGGGTTTACTAAAAACTTTTTCAATGAACCTGAAATGCCCTTCTAAAATGCCCATCATTTTTGTCTTGGTTCAGAACCTCTGCCAAAAGTGATGCACATTTTCCTAGGCCATCTTAGGGTTTTGGAATTAAATCATAAATATTTGAATTTGGGCATTTAAAATTATATAAAATATTTAAATGCTCAAATATCTCCAAACTAAAATGTTTCATGTTGGAAATAATCCAACTATGGACCAGGAGTAGTTTGGTGATTTTAGGAGTTGCCTAAGTATTTTATTTAATTCAACAAAGTTGCAGAAGTATTAAAAAAACAGAAAACAGAAAGAAAATGGAAAAACTTACCTGACGCCTGCTCCCGGCCCACCTGCCGGCCCAGCCCAGTGCCGCTCCAGCGAGCTGCTTGCCGGCCAGGCAGGCAGGCAGGTGCCCGACGGCGACCACAGCGCGCGCCACGCACCTGCTCGCCGCCTCGCCGCTCCTCGCGCCCGGTGACGTCGTGGATCAGCCTCCCTCGCTCCCCCGAACCCCCCAGACACCACCTCCTCTCTCCAGCTCCTCCCCCTCGCGCTCCCCCGCCATGACCGACGCCACCATCGCCGTGCCTTCGTCGTAGCCGTGCTTCCCGCCGCCCGTGCGTCCTCTCATCGTGTCCAGGAGCTCAGCCGCTGTCCACTCCATCGAGCAAGCCGAGCCCCGAGCGCTCGCAACGCCCGAGTCCACCGCAACGACCACCCGAACCGCCGTCGCCGGAGATCCCCTTCAACGCCGTCGTCGCTCCGGTCCTTCTCCGGCCGCACCAAGGGCTTCGTCGCACTCACTGTGAGCTTAGCCATCTTTCCCCCCCTCCTTTTCTTGCTCCCGAGCCGTGTAGCAACCTCCCGGAGCTCAACCGCACCCACCGCCGTGGAGCTCGTCACCGACGTGCTCCCGGTCACCCTCCGACCACTCCACGGTGTCCATCATACTCACTGTGTCCCGTAGCACCTAGCTAGCTACTCCCCGAGCCTCACCGACCCCTACAGCGTCAAGTTCTTCTTCGGCCGAACCCCGGTGGCCGCCAAAGTCGTCGCCGGCGCCAACTCCGGCCACCCCGACCCCAACGGACTCCACCAAGAGCTGCGGCTCGTCCTCAGCTCCACTCCGGTGGTCTCCGTGACCCATTTGGTGGCCGAAACAGCCAAAACCACTTCTGCCGCCGCGTCGGGCTCGCCGGCGGCTAAACGCCGGTGCAGCCGACCCGGGTTTGACCACGGGTGGGCCCTGGTTGACTCCCCTAAGTCAATGACAGGTGGGGCCCAGCCCTGTTAATTAAACAGGTTTAGTTTTATTTAAACTTTAATTAAATTAATCACCCTGACACGCGGGACCCACTGTCAGGTTTGACCTGGACATGTCCCGTGGACCTGCTGACGTCACACTGACGTCAGGCCGACGCAATAATTGATTTTCTGGAATTAATCTAATATAGGAAATTCCAGAATATAGTTTAAACTTTAAAATTCATAACTTTTATTCTGTAACTCCAAATCAGACAAATTATATATGAAAAATGATCAGAAAAATCCAATCTATCCATCTGCACTATTTTCATGCATGACTAAACAAGTTAACTTGATGTTTAATGCAGAACAAGGAAAAACACTTTAAAGGACCATATTTGAGTTTGAAATTTGAATCTTTGATTCAAATTGGTACAAACCCTTCTGGTCTTAGTTGCATTAGCCCAACACACTCATATTGCTATGTTTCATGCATGCATCATATTGTTGCACATTGTTTGGTGATGGTTGTGTATCGGTGTTCTTGCGGCAGGTTCTGCCTCCGAGGAGTACCGTGATTACCCTAACGAAGAACCGTATCAGTGCATCGAACCATCAGGCAAGCAACCAACCATTTGATCATATCGATACAATCCCATGTTCTCGCTCCTGCTCTCTTTTACTGCATTAAGACAACGCGTTTCAAACTGCTGTGTGCTAGATGAAACCCACTAGCATGTGTAGGAGTTGATTGAGCCATATGTATGTGTTGTTCCTACCTTGCTATGCCTGCTATGCTTAGAGTCGTGTTAGGTCTGGTTCATCTGGGTGATGGGCTAGAGTGAAATGATTATGTTGGTAATGAGAGTGGTGTGGCGAACACGATTTGGTAAAGGTATCGATGAAAGGCCATGTAGGAGTACATGGTGGGTTGTTTCATTGAAGCCGACCTTAAGCACTGAGATCTGTATGTGTGATTTAAGAATCAGCTACTACCATGCATTGGGCCCGAAACCAATGGACCCTCTCGGCTTCTTATTCACCCTAGTTCTCCGTCCAGGAGTTGCAAGTAGTTTCTGGTGTTTGTAGCCTACTGGAGGCCGTGGACAGCGCTGACCGTAGGGGTGGGCTGTGATGCGGTAGGTACGTGGCCGGGTGTACCGAATACCCATTAGGTATCTCGGGAACCCTGTTCACATCGTTCGGGGCCGTATGGGAAACCTCGGCCGGACTCCCTACGGATGGAACCTGGATAGGCGATAAACCTGGACTAGAGACTTAGGTGATTAGGTAGGTCGTGGTCAACACCCACGTTGGGCTTCCGCTTGAAGGTTGCCGAGTACATGTCGTGTAAACGACGGTAAGTGGTGAGAGCGTGTATGAAGAAGTACACCCCTGCAGGGTTATCATGAACTATTCGAATAGCCGCGTCCACGGTAAAGGACTACTTGGTTGCCTATACAGTTCATAGACAAGTAAATGGAAACTACTAAAAGCCTCAAGATAAGTGTGAGTGCCGAGGATGGCTCTTCCGTAGGAAGACGGAGGTGGATCCTCGGTAGTGTATTGAATTGGTGAGTAGTGGACTCGTGTACGCAAAACCATTTCAAGTTGGAGTCTCGTAGGTTAGCCTAGCCGAGAGTCAAAGCTGGCTTGCTGCAACAACTCCACCACCCCTTTTTGATAATATGCATGTATGTAGGATCTGATGTAAGTCTTGCTGAGTACCTTTGTACTCATGTTGCTATAATTTACATTTTTACAGAAGACGCTGCAACCCCTTCTGATGGGTTCTACGTAGACGTTGACATCAATGAGTAGGCTAAGGCCCAGGTGGTGATCCTGAGCTTGTGAAGGACCACGTAGTATAGCTAGGCTTTCCAAGCCTCTTTTATTTTTCTAGTTGTCTGTACTCAGACAAGTTACTTCCGCTGCTGGTTTGTATGACTGTATGACTTGAATGCTGGGTCGTGTGACCCGTACCTTTGTGTATGTTATGTATGGCTCCCTGGGCCTTAAATAAAGTACTTGTGTCATAGAGTCATGTTGTGATGCCTGGTTGTATTTGCACATATCGAGCATAATGTGTGTATGATTGAAATGCTTGGTATGTGTGGGATCTGACTATCTAGTTGTTTATCTTTAGTAGCCTCTCTTACCGGGAAATGTCTCCTAGTGTTACCGCTGAGCCATGGTAGCTTGCTACTGCTCTGGAACACTTAGGCTGGCCGGCATGTGTCCTTATTCGTTCCGGTGTCTGTCCCTTCGGGGAAATGTCACGCATTGAGTACCGGAGTCCTGCTAGCCCGCTACAGCCCGGTTTACCGGAGTCCTGCTAGCCCAGTGCTACAGCCCGGACCCACTTGCTGATGACCGACACGTTCGAAGCTGGGTCATGGATGCCTGTCCCTGTAAGTCTGTGCCACTTTGGGTTTTACGACTAGTCATGTCAGCCCGGGCTCCTTATCATATGGATGCTAGCGACACTATCATATACATGAGCCAAAAGGCACAAACGGTCCCGGGCAAAGGTAAGGCGACACCCGTGGGGATACCGTGCGTGAGGCCGCAAAGTGATATGAGGTGTTACCGGCTAGATCAATGTGACATCGAGTCGGGGTCCTGACAGCGTTGGCATCAGAGCCGGACTGCCTGTAGGTTCTCCAAGCCAAACTGGTCGATGTTGAGTCTAGAAATTCTTTAGTTATATGTAGGGGAATTGTTTGTGGGTGGAACGTAAGGCTCTTTTTACTCCTTTATCTTATGACATTCTGATCTGAGTCAGTCTATTCTTCCACCGGGGGTTAAGGAATTATGATCTATTCTCTCTATCAGGATCACGTGTTACTAATCAGTAGTACCTTATAGGGTTGATGGATACAAGCCTAGTTTAGTTCTACTACCACGTTATGTTGTTAGGATGGATTCAGAACTTTGATATGATGATGTTGAGTGTGTATGAAATCCTTTGTCAAATGTCTCAAAATCCTTCTTGAGCATTTACAGTTGTTATGCTGCCGAAATTTTGCTAGAAATTCTAATGCCTTTGCATTATGATTGTGTTTTCAGATGGCCACTCGCGACCTCAATCAAGTGGTTCGCCTGACTCGATGCCTAGGTGTACCCGGCCATACTGCCATGTTGGTCAGGGTAATGACTGAGGCCGGATACCGTTGGTATCCTGAGTACACGGTCGAAGAGCAATTCCGAGACTTTAATCAAAGCCAGTATCTCTGCACTGTCAGGATATTTCCATCTTATCCTGGATCCACCGAGCCCCTTCACTGCTCCTATGGACTCGGGGTTACTATTGAGATGGCTGTGCAGGACGCCGCCTACTCTATGATGACCATCATGCGAGTCAGGTCTGGCCTATTTCGGGACTCTGATTTCCGGTATATGCCAGGATCACTTCCGGGAGCACAAGGGTATTTCCAGGCTATCTATGCTGACCCCACTCAGGAGGATTCACGGACTCGCACCACTGCTGAGATGCTCGAGGATAAGGACCGTGAAAATCGGGCCTTGAGGTTAGAGCTCTTTAATACCCGTGCTGACCATTGGGCCACATTGACTCGGTTTGCACCGGCGGTGCAAGCTGGATATTCGGATATGCGCGATCTCTATCCTGTGAGATCTGCTCTGCCAGACGTGATGGGTTGGCGTGATGTAGGAGGCATCACCCCACCCCGCGGTCCCCGCAGGCCACCGTCTGTTGGTCCAAGACCTCATCCTAGCCCCTATGGTCCACAAGCTCCGCGAGATCGTCTGTTTCCGGATGATCATGTTGAGCTTCCAGGCTATGGAGGTGACTTCTACGAGGACTACTACGGATCGGTCTGAGTTAGTGGTAGTATCACTAGTTCGTGTTAGCTGTGTCGTCTATCGTCCTGCGTGACTCGTGGGATATGACCTGGTTTGTATCGCCTTCCGGAGGTGTAGAAAAATAATGTATAGGAGCTTGGAATGCCTCCGACGAGATGTAATCCTCTTCTCACTGTAATCGTACCTTGTTTGGTCTTGTACTAAACCCTGTATGGTGTGTATGACGATGGAATAAAGAAGCAGTTTCTGTATCTACCATGTCATACGGATGATCATCTTGCATTCCGAGTTATTCCTTACATTCTGTATCCTATGTCGGAATTTTATCATCCTGACTAAATCATTGTCTTGTTTACCTAGGATGGTCAACACGCGCACTAACCCTGCTCCTCAAGAGCAGGCCGAAGGCAGTGAAGTCAGGAATGCAAATCTGCCTCATCCTCCTTCCCTAGCCGAGGTTATGATGGAAGCCGAAAGAAACAAGCGGGAGACCAACCGTTTGTTGGAGCGTATTGAACAGAACACAACACACCATCAGAGGACTAACGTGGTGTCACTCAGTGATTTTATCAAGTTACATCCACCCACGTTCCACCACTCCGTCGAGCCTCTCGACGCTGATGACTGGCTTCGCAGTATCTCCCACAAGCTGCGTTCCGCGCTGGTAGCTGAGGCTGACAAGGTCACCTTTGCTGCATATCATCTTGAAGGCCCCGCCAGTCTATGGTGGGAGAATTATGGAGCTATGCACCCAGCGGGCCATGTCACTACTTGGTCTGAATTCAGTGAGGCTTTCCGTGAACATCACATTCCGGAGGGTCTCATGGACCGTAAACGTGAGGAATTTTGCAGTTTCACTCAGGGCCGACTCTCTGTGGATGCTTACAGCAGGGAGTTCGGTAACCTCGCACGATATGCAACTGAGGAAGTTTCTACTGATGCCAAGAAGCAAGCAAGGTTCCGTAAGGGACTTAGTCCTGAGCTTCGCCGCGACCTCCGTCTGCATGAGTGCACATCTTTTCAGAAACTTGTTAACAAGGCCATCAGTGCTGAGACTGGTCAGACTGATTATGACGCAACACGCAAGCATGGCCGTGACATGGGTTCCTCATCCGGTGCGGGTCCTCAGAAGCGCCGCGTGTGGGTGCCCAACACTGCCCTCCCACCTAGGTTCACACCGAGGCCATCCTTCCAGGCGCCTCGCCCCGTTCAACAGTCTGCACCAGCCAAGCCCTATGGGGGTCCAACCAACAATGCTCCTCCACGTACCAGTTCCGTGACTTGTTTCAAGTGTGGGGAATCTGGCCACTATATGCGTGAGTGTCCCCAGACCAACCCCAACCAATCTGCTAAAGCTGTTGGCCGTGGCAAGTCGACAGGGAAAGTGTTCCACGCCAAGCCGGCCACCGCTACACGTGGCCATGTCAACTGTATCTCTGCCGAAGAAGCTCAAGAGGATCCCAACGTCGTTCTCGGTACGCTCCTTGTTAATTGCCACCCGGCATCTGTTCTTTTCGATATAGGAGCCTCTCATTCATTTATATCCGAGAACTATGCTCGTTTACATAAAACCGCATTCTGTGACATGCCATCCACTATGGAAATTTCTACTCCCGGTTCTAGATGGCAGACCTCCAGGGTAAGTTATGGAAATGAAATCCGAGTCGACAGACTTGTTTTCCTTGCATCTTTGATAGCTCTCAAATTTTCAGATATTAATATCATTTTGGGTATGGACTGGATGTCAGCTCATCATGCCAAAATTGATTGCTTCTCTAGGACTGTTCAACTCACTCATCCTTCGGGGAAGATAGTCAATGTCTTGACCCGATTAGCCAAGCGACAATTATATTCTCTTAACGCCAGCCCTTTGCCAGACCTTGAGGACGTTCCGGTAGTCCGTGACTTCCCGAATGTCTTCCCAGAGGAATTGCCAGGTGTTCCACCTGACAGGGATGTTGAGTTCGTAATAGACCTCATTCCAGGAACCGTTCCGATTGCTAGAAGACCCTATAAGATGGCACCACTAGAACTAGCCGAGCTTAAGAAACAACTCGATGAGTCCTTGAAAAAGGGTTTCATCCGACCTAGTTCATCTCCGTGGGCTTGCCCCGTCCTATTCGTCAAGAAGAAGGATGGTACGGACCAGATGGTTGTAGATTATCGACCTGTCAATTTGGTCACAATCAAGAACAAATATCCGCTCCCCAGGATCAACGACCTGTATGATCAGCTCGCTGGATCCTCAGTATTCTCCAAGATGGATTTGAGGTTGGGCTACCATCAAATCAAAATCAGAAACGGGGACATTCCTAAAATGGCCTTTGTTACTCGTTATGGCCAATACGAGTACACCATCATGTCCTTCGGTTTAACCAACGCTCCAGCCACCTTTTCTCGGTTAATGAACTCAATCTTCATGGAGTATTTGGATAAATTCGTCGTAGTTTATCTCGATGATATACTCATCTACTCCAAGAACGAGGAAGAACATGCTGAACATCTAAGGCTAGTGTTGAAGAAACATCGAGAGCATCGCCTTTATGCCAAATTTTCTAAATGTGAATTCTGGTTGTCGGAAGTGACCTATCTGGGTCATGTAATATCTGGTAAAGGTATTGCTGTTAACCCTGAGCGAGTTCAAGCCGTCCTTAATTGGACTCCACCTGAATCGGTCAAGCAAGTTCGGAGTTTTCTGGGCTTAGCGAGCTATTGTCGTCGCTTTGTCGAGAACTTCTCCAAAGTGGCTAAACCTCTAACCGAACTCCTCAAGAAAGATAAAAAGTTCGAATGGACTCCACAATGTGAGCACAGCTTTCAGGAACTGAAAAGACGCCTGACTTCTGCTCCCGTACTGGTACCGCCAGACTTCTCTAAGGACTTTGTTATCTACTGCGACGCCTCGCGACAAGGATTAGGTTGCATTCTCATGCAAGATCGACATGTAATTGCTTACACTTCACGGCAATTGCACCCACATGAGGAGAATTATCCTACTCATGATCTAGAGCGTGCAGCCGTAGTATATGCACTTAAGACCTGGCGACATTACCTCCTCGGTAACCGTTGCGAAATATTCACTGATCACCAAAGTCTGAAGTACATTTTCACCCAACCGGATTTGAATCTCAGGCAAAGACGTTGGGTTGAGTTGATCACAGATTTCGACTTAGGAATAACTTACACCCCAGGGAAAGCCAACGTCATGGCTGATGCGCTAAGTCGTAAATCTTATTGTAACAACCTAATGTTACAACAAAGTCAACCGCTTCTCCATGAGGAATTTCGGAAGCTTAACCTTCACATTGTTCCTCAAGGTTTTCTTTCCACCTTGGTGGCGAAACCTACCCTTACGGACCAGATCGTCAAGGCACAGAAGGTAGATCCGGGAATTTCCCGCATCAAGAGAAACATCAAGAAAGGAGTTGCGAATTGTTTCTCCATTAATGATCAAGGGGTCGTATACTTCGGGAATCGACTAGTGGTTCCCAAAGTGCGAAACCTGAGG